>NC_142442.1:86202500-86502500 GCF_059453495.1 Arachis ipaensis | reverse complement strand
TAAATAAAAACCGAAAAAATAAAATCGGAGAAACCTGCCGAAGATGAGGCCATTACGGCTCGCATTTAGGTGTCCTCCTCGGGATAGCGTCATTTAAAGAACGAGGGTCAGCACAACGTAAAAAAAAACTGGAAAAAAAACCGGAAGAGCCTGCCGAAGATGAGGACATTACGACTCGCATTTAGGTGTCCTCGTCGGGATAGCGTCATTTAAAGAACGAGGTTCAGCACAACGTAAAAAAAAACCGAAAAAATAAAACCGGAGAAACCTGCCGAAGATGAGGCCATTACGGCTCGCCTTTAGGTGTCCTCCTCTGGATAGCGTCATTTAAAGAACGAGTGTCAACACAACGTAAAAAAAAAACTGGGAGGAGCCTGCCGAAGATTAGGCCATTATGGCTCGCCTTTAGGTGTCCTCCTCGGGATAGAATCATTTAAAGAACGAGGGTCAACACAACGTAAAAAAAAACGGAAAAAATCGGAAAAAAAATATAGGAGCCTGCTGAAGATGAGTCCATTACGGCTCGGCTTTAGCTATCCTCCTCGGGATATCATCATTTAAAGAACGAGCGTCAGCATAACGTACAAAAAAAATGAAAAAATCGGGAAAAAAATGGAGGAACCTGCCGAAGATGAGGCGATTACGGCTCGCCTTTAGGTGTCCTCCTCAAGATAGCGTCATTTAAAGAACGTGGGTCAGCACAACGTAGTAAAAAAAACGGAAAAACCAGAAAAAAAATGGAGGAGCCCACTGAAGATGAGGCGATTACGGCTCGCCTTTAGGTGTCCTCCTCGGGATAGCGTCATTTAATGAATGAGGGTCAGAACAACATAAAAAAAACCGGAAAAAAATCGAAAAAAAAACCGGATGAGCCTGCCGAAGATGAGGCCATTACGCTCGCCTTTAGGTGTCCTCCTCGGGATAGCGTCATTTAATGAACGAGTGTCAGTACAACGTAAAAAAAAACTGGAAAAAAAACCGGAAGAGCCTGCCGAAGATGAGGCCATTACGGCTCGCATTTAGGTGTCCTCCTCGGGATAGCGTCATTTAAATAACGAGGTTCAGCACAACGTAAAAAAAAACCGAAAAAATAAAACCGGAGAAACCTGCCGAAGATGAGGACATTACGGCTCGCCTTTAGGTGTCCGACTCGGGATAGCGTCATTTAAGGAACGAGGGCAAGCACAACGTAGGAAAAAAACCGAAATAAAAAACCGGAGGATTCTGCCGAAGATGAGGCCATTACGGCTCGCCTTTAGGTGTCCTCCTCGGGATAGCGTCATTTAAAGAACGAGTGTTAGCACAACGTAAAAAAAAATCGGGAGGAGCCTGCCGAAGATTGGCCATTACGGCTCGCCTTTAGGTGTCCTCCTCGGGATAACATCATTTAAAGAACGAGGGTCAGCACAACGTAAAAAAAAAAACGGAAAAACCGGGAAAAAAATAAAGGAGCCTGCCGAAAATGAGGCCATTATGGCTCGGCTATAGGTGTCCTCCTCGGGATAGCGTCATTACGGCTCACATTTAGGTGTCTTCCTCGGGATAGCGTCATTTAAAGAACGAGGTTCAGCACAACGTAAAAAAAAACCCGAAAAAAACCGAAAAAATAAAGCCGGAGGAACCTGCCGAAGATGAGGACATTACGGCTCGCCTTTAGGTGTCCTCCTCGGGATAGCGTCATTTAAAGAACGAGGGCAAGCACAACGTAGGAAAAAAACCGAAAAAAAAAACGGAGGAGCCTGCCAAAGATGAGGCCATTACGGCTCGCCTTTAGGTGTCCTCCTCGGGATAGCGTCATTTAAAGAACGAGTGTCAGCACAACGTAAAAAAAAACCGGGAGGAGCCTGTCGAAGATGAGGCCATTACGGCTCGCCTTTAGGTGTCCTCCTCGGGATAGCATCATTTAAAGAACGAGGGTCAGCACAACGTAAAAAAAAACGGAAAAAATCAGAAAAAAAAGAGGAGCCTGCTGAAGATGAGGCCATTACGGCTGTCCTTTAGGTTTCCCCTCGGGATAGCGTCATTTAAAGAACGAGGGTCAGCACAACGTAAAAAAAAAAATCAGAAAAAAAACCGGAAGAGCCTGCCGAAGATGAGGCCATTACGGTTCGTCTTTAGGTGTCCTCCTCAGGATAGTGTCATTTAAAGAACGAGGGTCAGCACAACGTTAAAAAAAAAAGAAAAAAAAACCGAAAAAATAAAACCGGAGGAGCCTGCCGAAGATGAGGCCATTACGGCTCGCCTTTAGTTGTCCTCCTCGGGATAGCATCATTTAAAGAACGAGGGTCAGCACAACATAAAAAAAAATGGAAAAAATCGGAAAAAAAAAGAGGAGCCTGCTGAAGATGAGGCCATTACGGCTCTCCTTTAGGTATCCCCTCGGGATAGCGTCATTTAAAGAACAAGGGCCAGCACAACGTAAAAAAAATCAGAAAAAAACCGGAAGAGCCTGCCGAAGATGAGGCCATTACGGCTCGCCTTTAGGTGTCCTCCTCGGGATAGCATCATTTAAAGAACGAGGGTCAGCACAACGTAAAAAAAAAACAGAAAAAATCGGAAAAAAAAGAGGAGCCTGCTGAAGATGAGGCCATTACGGCTCTCCTTTAGGTATCCCTCGGGATAGAGTCATTCAAAGAACGAGGGGCAGCACAACGTAAAAAAAAATCAGAAAAAAACCGGAAGAGCCTGCCGAAGATGAGGCCATTACGGCTTGTCTTTCGGTTTCCTCCTCGGTAAAGCATCATTTAATTAACGAGGGTCAGCACAACGTAAAAAAAACTGGAAAAAAAAATCGGAAGAGCCTGCCGAAGATGAGGCCATTACGGCTCGCATTTAGGTGTCCTCCTCGGGATAGCGTCATTTAAAGAACGAGGGTTAGCACAACGTAAAAAAAATTAGAAAAAAAACCGGAAGATGAGGCCATTACGGCTCGCATTTAGGTGTCCTCCTCGGGATAGCGTCATTTAATGAACGAGGGTCAGTACAACGTAAAAAAAAACTGGAAAAAAAACTGGAAGAGCCTGCCGAAGATGAGGCCATTACGGCTCGCATTTTGGTGTCCTCCTCGGGATAGCGTCATTTAAATAACGAGGTTCAGCACAACGTAAAAAAAAACCGAAAAAATAAAACCGGAGAAACCTGTCGAAGATGAGGCCATTACGGCTCGCCTTTAGGTGTCCTCCTCGGGATAGCGTCATTTAAAGAACGAGTGTCAGCACAACGTAAAAAAAAAATCGGGAGGGGCCTGCCGAAGATTGGCCATTACGGCTCGCCTTTAAGTGTCCTCCTCGAGATAACATCATTAAAAGAACGAGGGTCAGCACAACGTAAAAAAAAAATGGAAAAACCGGGAAAAAAATATAGGAACCTGCCGAAAATAAGGCCATTATGGCTCGGCTATAGGTGTCCTCCTCAGGATAGCGTCATTTAAAGAACGAGGGTCAGCACAACGTAAAAAAAAACTGAAAAAAAACCAGAAGAGCCTGCCCAAGATGAGGCCTTTACGGCTCGCATTTAGGTGTCTTCCTCGTTATAGCGTCATTTAAAGAACGAGGTTCAGCACAACGTAAAAAAAAACCCGAAAAAAACCAAAAAAATAAAGCCGGAGGAACCTGCCGAAGATGAGGACATTACGGCTCGCCTTTAGGTGTCATCCTCGGGATAGCGTCATTTAAAGAACGAGGGCAAGCACAACGTAGGAAAAAAACCGAAAAAAAAAACGGAGGAGCCTGCCAAAGATGAGGCCATTACGGCTCGCCTTTAGGTGTCCTCCTCGGGATAGCATCATTTAAAGAACGAGTGTCAGCACAACGTAAAAAAAAAAACTGGGAGGAGCCTGCCGAAGATGAGGCCATTACGGCTCGCCTTTAGGTGTCCTCCTCGGGATAGCATCATTTAAAGAACGAGGGTCAGCACAACGTAAAAAAAATGGAAAAAATCAGAAAAAAAAGAGGAGCCTGCTGAAGATGAGGCCATTACGGCTGTCCTTTAGGTATCCCCTCGGGATAGCGTCATTTAAAGAACGATGGTCAGCACAACGTAAAAAAAAATCAGAAAAAAAACCGAAAGAGCCTGCCGAAGATGAGGCCATTACGGTTCGTCTTTAGGTGTCCTCCTCGGGATAGCGTCATTTAATGAACGAGGGTCAGCACAACGTAAAAAAAATTGGAAAAAAAAACCGGAAGAGCCTGCCGAAGATGAGGCCATTACGGCTCGCATTTAGGTGTCCTCCTCGGGATAGCGTCATTTAAAGAACGAGATTCAGCACAACGTAAAAAAAAAACTGAAAAAATAAAACCGGAGGAGCCTGCCGAAGATGAGGCCATTACGGCTCGCCTTTAGGTGTCCTCCTCGGGATAGCGTCATTTAAAGAACGAGTGTCAGCACAACGTAAAAAAAACCGGGAGGAGCCTGCCGAAGATTGGCCATTACGGCTCGCCTTTAGGTGTCCTCCTCGGGATAGCATCATTTAAAGAACAAGGGTCAGCACAACGTAAAAAAAAACGGAAAAACCGGGAAAAAAATATAGGAGCCTGCTGAAGATGAGGCCATTACGGCTCGTCTTTAGGTATCCTCCTCGGGATATCGTCATTTAAAGAATGAGGGTCAGCATAAAGTTTAAAAAAATGAAAAAATCGGAAAAAAAACGAAGGACCCTGCTGTAAATTAGGCGATTACGGCTCGCCATTAGGTGTCCTCCTCAGGATAGCGTCATTTAAAGAACGAGGGTCAGCACAACGTTAAAAAAAAAGGAAAAAAAAAACCGAAAAAATAGAACCGGAGGAGCCTGCCGAAGATGAGGCCATTACGGCTCGCCTTTAGGTGTCCTCCTCGGGATAGCATCATTTAAAGAACGAGGGTCAGCACAACATAAAAAAAAATGGAAAAAATCGGAAAAAAAAAGAGGAGCCTGCTGAATATGAGGCCATTACGGCTCTCGCTTAGGTATCCCTTCGGGATAGCGTCATTTAAAGAACAAGGGCCAGCTCAACGTAAAAAAATCAGAAAAAAACCGGAAGAGCCTGCCGAAGATGAGGCAATTACGGCTCGCCTTTAGGTGTCCTCCTCGGGATAGCATCATTTAAAGAACGAGGGTCAGCACAACGTTAAAAAAACAGAAAAAATCGAAAAAAAAGAGGAGCCTGCTGAAGATGAGGCCATTACGGCTCTCCTTTAGGTATCCCTCGGGATAGAGTCATTCAAAGAACGAGGGTCAGCACAACGTAAAAAAAAATCAGAAAAAAACTGGAAGAGCCTGCCGAAGATGAGGCCATTAAGGCTCATCTTTCGGTGTCCTCCTCGGGATAGCATCATTTAATGAACGAGGGTCACCACCACGTAAAAAAAAACTGGAAAAAAAATCGGAAGAGCCTGCCAAAGATGAGGCCATTACGGCTCACATTTAGGTGTCCTCCTCGGGATAGCGTCATTTAAAGAACGAGGTTCAGCACAACGTAAAAAAAAACCGAAAAAATAAAACCGGAGAAACCTGTCGAAGATGAGGCCATTACGGCTCGCCTTTAGGTGTCCTACTCGAGATAGCGTCATTTAAAGAACGAGGGCAAGCACAACGTTGGAAAAAAAAACCAAAATAAAAAACCGGATGAGCCTGCCGAAGATGAGGCCATTACGGCTCGCCTTTAGGTGTCCTCCTCGGGATAGCATCATTTAAAGAACGAGGGTCAGCACAACGTAAAAAAACGGAAAAAATCGAAAAAAAAAAGAGGAGCCTGCTGAAGATGAGGCCATTACGGCTCTCCTTTAGGTATCCCCTCTGGATGGCGTCATTTAAAGAACGAGGGTCAGCACAACGTAAAAAAAAAAACAGAAAAAAAACCGAAAGAGCCTGCCGAAGATGAGGCCATTACGGCTCGCCTTTAGGTGTCCTCCTCGGGATAGCGTCATTTAATGAACGAGGGTCAGCACAACGTAGTAAAAATAAACAAAAAAATCGAAAAAAAATGGAGGAGCCTGCTGAAGATGAGGCAATTATGGCTTGCCTTTAGGTGTCCTCCCCGGGATAGCGTCATTTAAAGAACGAGGGTCAGAACAACGTAAAAAAAACCGTAAAAAATCGAAAAAAACCGGATGAGCCTGTCGAAGATGAGGCCATTACGGCTCGCCTTTAGGTGTCCTCCTCGGGATAGCGTCATTTAAAGAACGAGGGTCAGCACAACGTAAAAAAAAACTGGAAAAAAAACCGGAAGAGCCTGCCGAAGATGAGGCCATTACGGCTTGCCTTTAGGTGTCCTCCTCGGGATAGCATCATTTAAAGAACGAGGGTCAGCACAACGTAAGAAAAAAACGAAAAAAATCGGAAAAAAAAAAGAGGAGCCTACTGAAGATGAGGCCATTACGGCTCTCCTTTAGGTATCCCCTCGGGATAGCGTCATTTAAAGAACGAGGGTCAGCACAATGTAAAAAAAATCAGAAAAAAACTGGAAGAGCCTGCCGAAGATGAGGCCATTACGGCTCATCTTTAGGTGTCATCCTCGGGATAGCGTCATTTAATGAACGAGGGTCAGCACAACGTAAAAAAAACTGGAAAAAAAAATCGGAAGAGCCTGCCGAAGATGAGGCCATTACGGCTCGCCTTTAGGTGTCCTCCTCGGGATAGCGTCATTTAATGAACGAGGGTCAGCACAACGTAGTAAAAAAAAGGGAAAAACCGGAAAAAAAATGGAGGAGCCCGCTGAAGATGAGGCGATTACGGCTAGCCTTTAGGTGTCCTCCTCGGGATAGCGTCATTTAAAGAACGAGGGTCAGAACAACGTAAAAAACCCGGAAAAGACATCGAAAAAAACCGGATGAGCCTGCCGAAGATGAGGCCATTACGGCTCGCCTTTAGGTGTCCTCCTCGGGATAGCGTCATTTAATGAACGAGGGTCAGCACAACGTAGTAAAAATAAACAAAAAAATCGAAAAAAAATGGAGGAGTCTGCTGAAGATGAGGCGATTATGGGTTGCCTTTAGGTGTCCTCCCCGGGATAGCGTCATTTAAAGAACGAGGGTCAGAACAACGTAAAAAAAAACCGTAAAAAATCGAAAAAAACCGGATGAGCCTGCCGAAGATGAGGCCATTACGGCTCGCCTTTAGGTGTCCTCCTCGGGATAGCGTCATTTAAAGAACGAGATTCAGCACAACGTAAAAAAAAACCGAAAAAATAAAACCGGAGAAACCTGCCGAAGATGAGGCCATTACGGCCCGCCTTTAGGTGTCCTACTCGGGATAGCGTCATTTAAAGAACGAGAGCAAGCACAACGTAGGAAAAAAAACCGAAATAAAAAACCGGAGGAGCCTGCCGAAGATGAGGCCATTGCGGCTCGCCTTTAGGTGTCCTCCTCGGGATAGCGTCATTTAAAGAACGAGTGTCAGCACAACGTAAAAAAAACCGGGAGGAGCCTGCCGAAGATTGGCCATTACGGCTCGCCTTTAGGTGTCCTCCTCGGGATAGCATCATTTAAAGAACAAGGGTCAGCACAACGTAAAAAAAAAAAACGGAAAAACCGGGAAAAAAATATAGGAGCCTGCTGAAGATGAGGCCATTACGGCTCGTCTTTAGGTATCCTCCTCGGGATATCGTCATTTAAAGAACGAGGGTCAGCATAAAGTTTAAAAAAATGAAAAAATCGGAAAAAAAATGGAGGACCCTGCTGTAAATTAGGCGATTACGGCTCGCCATTAGGTGTCCTCCTCAGGATAGCATCATTTAAAGAACGAGGGTCAGCATAACATAAAAAAAAATGGAAAAAATCGGAAAAAAAGAGAGGGGCCTGCTGAATATGAGGCCATTACGGCTCTCCCTTAGGTATCCCCTCGGGATAGCGTCATTTAAAGAACAAGGGCCAGCTCAACGTAAAAAAATCAGAAAAAAACCGGAAGAGCCTGCCGAAGATGAGGCAATTACGGCTCGCCTTTAGGTATCCTCCTCGGGATAGCATCATTTAAAGAACGAGGGTCAGCACAACGTAAAAAAAAAACAGAAAAAATCGAAAAAAAAACCGGAAGAGCCTGCCGAAGATGAGGCCATTACGGCTCTCCTTTAGGTATCCCTCGGGATAGAGTCATTCAAAGAACGAGGGTCAGCACAACGTAAAAAAAAATCAGAAAAAAACTGGAAGAGCCTGCCGAAGATGAGGCCATTAAGGCCCATCTTTCGGTGTCCTCCTCGGGATAGCATCATTTAATGAACGAGGGTCACCACAACGTAAAAAAAAACTGGAAAAAAAATCGGAAGAGCCTGCCAAAGATGAGGCCATTACGGCTCGCATTTAGGTGTCCTCCTCGGGATAGCGTCATTTAAAGAACGAGGTTCAGCACAACGTAAAAAAAACCGAAAAAATAAAACCGGAGAAACCTGCCGAAGATGAGGCCATTACGGCTCGCCTTTAGGTGTCCTACTCGAGATAGCGTCATTTAAAGAACGAGGGCAAGCACAACGTTGGAAAAAAAAAACCGAAATAAAAAACCGGAGGAGCCTGCCGAAGATGAGGCCATTACGGCTCGCCTTTAGGTGTCCTCCTCGGGATAGCGTCATTTAAAAAACGAGTGTCAGCACAACGTAAAAAAAAAAGCGGGAGGAGCCTGCCGAAGATTGGCCATTACGGCTCGCCTTTAGGTGTCATCCTCGGGATAGCGTCATTTAATGAACGAGGGTCAGCACAACGTAAAAAAAACTGGAAAAAAAAATCGGAAGAGCCTGCCGAAGATGAGGCCATTACGGCTCGCCTTTAGGTGTCCTCCTCGGGATAGCGTCATTTAATGAACGAGGGTCAGCACAACGTAGTAAAAAAAAAGGAAAAACCGGAAAAAAATGGAGGAGCCCGCTGAAGATGACGCGATTACGGCTCGCCTTTAGGTGTCCTCCTCGGGATAGCGTCATTTAAAGAACGAGGGTCAGAACAACGTAAAGAAACCGGAAAAAACATCGAAAAAAACCGGATGAGCCTGCCGAAGATGAGGCCATTACGGCTCGCCTTTAGGTGTCCTCCTCGGGATAGCGTCATTTAATGAACGAGGGTCAGCACAACGTAGTAAAAATAAACAAAAAAATCGAAAAAAAATGGAGGAGCCTGCTGAAGATGAGGCGATTATGGGTTGCCTTTAGGTGTCCTCCCCGGGATAGCGTCATTTAAAGAACGAGGGTCAGAACAACGTAAAAAAAAACCGTAAAAAATCGAAAAAAAACCGGATGAGCCTGCCGAAGATGAGGCCATTACGGCTCGCCTTTAGGTGTCCTCCTCGAGATAGCGTCATTTAAAGAACGAGATTCAGTACAACGTAAAAAAAAACCGAAAAAATAAAACCGGAGAAACCTGCCGAAGATGAGGCCATTACGGCCCGCCTTTAGGTGTCCTACTCGGGATAGCGTCATTTAAAGAACGAGGGCAAGCACAACGTAGGAAAAAAAACCGAAATAAAAAACCGGAGGAGCCTGCCGAAGATGAGGCCATTACGGCTCGCCTTTAGGTGTCCTCCTCGGGATAGCGTCATTTAAAGAACGAGTGTCAGCACAACGTAAAAAAAACCGGGAGGAGCCTGCCGAAGATTGGCCATTACGGCTCGCCTTTAGGTGTCCTCCTCGCGATAGCATCATTTAAAGAACGAGGGTCAGCACAACACAAAATAAAAAACGGAAAAACCGGGAAAAAAATATAGGAGCCTGCTGAAGATGAGGCCATTACGGCTCGCCTTTAGGTATCCTCCTCGGAATATCGTCATTTAAAGAACGAGGGTCAGCATAACGTCTAAAAAAAATGAAAAAATCGGAAAAAAAATGGAGGACCTTGCTGAAAATGAGGAGATTACGGCTCGCCTTTAGGTGTCCTCCTCAGGATAGCGTCATTTAAAGAACGTGGGTCAGCACAACGTTAAAAAAAAAACCCCGAAAAAAATGGAGGAGCCTGCCGAAGATGAGGCCATTACGGTTCGCCTTTAGGTGTCCTCCTCAGGATAACGTCATTTAAAGAACGAGGGTCAGCACAACGTTAAAAAAAAAGAAAAAAACCGAAAAAATAAAACCAGAGGAGCCTACCGAAGATTAGGCCAATACGGCTCGCCTTTAGGTGTCCTCCTCGGGATAGCATCATTTAAAGAACGAGGGTCATCACAACGTAAAAAAATCGGAAAAAATCGGAAAAAAAAAGAGGAGCCTACTGAAGATGAGGCCATTACGGCTCTCCTTTAGGTATCCCCTCGGGATAGCGTCATTTAAAGAACGAGGGTCAGCACAATGTAAAAAAAATCAGAAAAAAACCGGAAGAGCCTGCCGAAGATGAGGCCATTACGGCTCGTCTTTAGGTGTCATCCTCGGGATAGCGTCATTTAATGAACGAGGGTCAGCACAACGTAAAAAAAACTGGAAAAAAAAATCGGAAGAGCCTGCCGAAGATGAGGCCATTACGGCTCGCCTTTAGGTGTCCTCCTCGGGATAGCATCATTTAAAGAACGAGGGTCAGCACAACGTAAAAAAACGGAAAAAATCGGTAAAAAAAAGAGGAGCCTGCTGAAGATGATGCCATTACGGCTCTCCTTTAGGTATCCCCTCTGGATGGCGTCATTTAAAGAACGAGGGTCAGCACAACGTAAAAAAAAAACAGAAAAAAAACCGAAAGAGGCTGCCGAAGATGAGGCCATTACGGCTCGCCTTTAGGTGTCCTCCTCGGGATAGCGTCATTTAATGAACGAGGGTCAGCACAACGTAGTAAAAATAAACAAAAAAATCGAAAAAAAATGGAGGAGCCTGCTGAAGATGAGGCGATTATGGGTTGCCTTTAGGTGTCCTCCCCGGGATAGCGTCATTTAAAGAACGAGGGTCAGAACAACGTAAAAATAACCGTAAAAAATCGAAAAAAACCGGATGAGCCTGCCGAAGATGAGGCCATTACGGCTCGCCTTTAGGTGTCCTCCTCGGGATAGCGTCATTTAAAGAACGAGGGTCAGCACAACGTAAAAAAAAACTGGAAAAAAAACCGGAAGAGCCTGCCGAAGATGAGGCCATTACGGCTTGCCTTTAGGTGTCCTCCTCGGGATAGCATCATTTAAAGAACGAGGGTCAGCACAACGTAAGAAAAAAACGGAAAAAATCGGAAAAAAAAAAGAGGAGCCTACTGAAGATGAGGCCATTACGGCTCTCCTTTAGGTATCCCCTCGGGATAGCGTCATTTAAAGAACGAGGGTCAGCGCAATGTAAAAAAAATCAGAAAAAAACCGGAAGAGCCTGCCGAAGATGAGGCCATTACGGCTCGTCTTTAGGTGTCATCCTCGGGATAGCGTCATTTAATGAACGAGGGTCAGCACAACGTAAAAAAAACTGGAAAAAAAATCGGAAGAGCCTGCCGAATATGAGGCCATTACGGCTCACATTTAGGTGTCCTCCTCGGGATAGCGTCATTTAAAGAACGAGGGTCAGCACAACGTAAAAAAAAACTGGAAAAAAAACCGGAAGAGCCTGCCGAAGATGAGGCCATTACGGCTTGCCTTTAGGTGTCCTCCTCGGGATAGCATCATTTAAAGAACGAGGGTCAGCACAACGTAAGAAAAAAACGGAAAAAATCGGAAAAAAAAAGAGGAGCCTACTGAAGATGAGGCCATTATGGCTCTCCTTTAGGTATCCCCTCGGGATAGCGTCATTTAAAGAACGAGGGTCAGCAATGTAAAAAAAACTGGAAAAAAAAATCGGAAGAGCCTGCCGAATATGAGGCCATTACGGCTCACATTTAGGTGTCCTCCTCGGGATAGCGTCATTTAAAGAACGAGGTTCAGCACAACGTAAAAAAAACGGAAAAACCGGGAAAAAAATATAGAAGCCTGCTGAAGATGAGGCCATTACGGCTCGCCTTTAGGTATCCTCCTCGGGATATCGTCATTTAAAGAACGAGGGTCAGCATAACGTATAAAAAAAATGAAAAAATCAGAAAAAAAAAACGAAGGACCCTGCTGACAATGAGGCGATTACGGCTCGCCTTTAGGTGTCCTCCTCAGGATAGCGTCATTTAAAGAACGTGGGTCAGCACAACGTTAAAAAAAAAACCCCCGAAAAAAAATGTAGGAGCCTGCCGAAGATGAGGCCATTACGGCTCGCCTTTAGGTGTCCTCCTCGTGATAGCGTCATTTAAAGAACGAGGGTCAGCACAACGTTAAAAAAAAAAGAAAAAAAAACCGAAAAAATAAAACCGGAGGAGCCTACCGAAGATGAGGCCATTACGGCTCGCATTTAAGTGTCCTCCTCGGGATAGCATCATTTAAAGAACGAGGGTCATCACAATTTAAAAAAATCGGAAAAAATCGGAAAAAAAAAGAGGAGCCTGCTGAAGATGAGGCCATTACGGCTCTCCTTTAGGTATCCCCTCGGGATAGCGTCATTTAAAGAACGAGGGTCAGCACAACGTAAAAAAAAATCAGCAAAAAAACCGGAAGAGCCTGCCGAAGATGAGGCCATTACGGCTCGCCTTTAGGTGTCCTACTCGGGATAGCGTCATTTAATGAACGAGGGTCAGCACAACGTAGTAAAAAAAATGGAAAAACCGGAAAAAAAATCGAGGAGCCCGCTGAAGATGAGGCGATTACGGCTCGCCTTTAGGTGTCCTCCTCGGGATAGCGTCATTTAAAGAACGAGGGTCAGAACAACGTAAAAAAACCGGAAAAAAACCGAAAAAAACCGGATGAGCCTGCCGAAGATGACGCCATTACGGCTCGCCTTTAGGTGTCCTCCTCGGGATAGCGTCATTTAAAGAACGAGGGTCAGCACAACGTAAAAAAAAAACTGGAAAAAAATTCGGAAGAGCCTGCCAAAGTTGAGGCCATTTTGGCTCGGATTTAGGTGTCCTCCTCGGGATAGCGTCATTTAAAGAACGAGGTTCGACACAACGTAAAAAAAAAACCGAAAAAATAAAACCGGAGGAACCTGCCGAAGATGAGGACATTACGGCTCGCCTTTAGGTGTCCTCCTCGGGATAGCGTCATTTAAAGAACGAGGGCAAGCACAACGTAGGAAAAAAATAAAAAAAAAAAACCGGAGGAGCCTGCCAAAGATGAGGCCATTACGGCTCGCCTTTAGATGTCCTCCTCGGGATAGCGTCATTTAGAGAATGAGTGTCAGCACAACGTAAAAAAAAAAAAAAACCGGGAGGAGCCTGTCGAAGATGAGGCCATTACGGCTCACCTTTAGAGTCCTCCTCGGGATAGCATCATTTAAAGAACGAGGGTCAGCACAACGTAAAAAAAAAACGGAAAAAATTGGAAAGAAAAAGAGGAGCCTGCTGAAGATGAGGCCATTACGGCTCTCCTTTAGGTATCCCCTCGGGATAGCGTCATTTAATGAACGAGGGTTAGCACAACGTAAAAAAAAATCAGAAAAAAACCGGAATAGCCTGCCGAAGATGAGACCATTACGGCTCGTCTTTAGGTGTCCTCCTCGGGATAGCGTCATTTAATGAACAAGGGTCAGCACTACGTAAAAAAAAAAACAGAAAAAAAACCGAAAGAGCCTGCCGAAGATGAGGCCATTACGGCTCGCATTTAGGTGTCCTCCTCGGGATAGCGTCATTTAAAGAACGAGGTTCAGCACAATGTAAAAAAAAACCGAAAAAATAAAACCGGAGAAATCTGCCGAAGATGAGGCCATTACGGCTCGCCTTTAGGTGTCCTCCTCGGGATAGCGTCATTTAAAGAACGAGGGTCAGAACAACGTAAAAAAAAAACCGGAGGAGGCTACCGAAGTTGAGGCCATTACGGCTCGCCTTTAGGTGTCCTCCTCGAGTTAGCGTCATTCAAAGAACGAGGGTCAGAACAACGTAAAAAAAATCGGAAAAAAATCGGAGGAGCTTGCCGAAGATGAGGCCATTACGGCTCGCCTTTAGGTGTTCTCCTCGGGATAGCATCACTTAAAGAACGATGGTCAACACAACGTAAAAAAAACGGAAAAATCGAAAAAAAAAAGAGGAGCCTGCTGAAGATGAGGCCATTACAGCTCTCCTTTAGGTATCCCCCTCGGGATAGCATCATTTAAAGAACGACGGTCAGAACAATGTAAAAAAAAATGGAGGAGCCCGCTGAAGATGAGGCGATTACGGCTCGCCTTTAGGTGTCCTCCTCGGGATAGCGTCATTTAAAGAACGAGGGTCATAACAACGTAAAAATAAAATGGAAAAAAACCGAAAAAAAACCGAATGAGCCTACCGAAGATGAGGCCATTACGGCTCGCATTTAGGTGTCCTCCTAGGGACAGCGTCATTTAAAGAACGAGGGTAAGCACAACGTAAAAAAAAAACTGAAAAAAAAAACCGGAAGAGCCTGCCGAAGATGTGGCCATTACGCCTCGCCTTTAGGTGTCCTACTCGGAATAGCGTCATTTAAAGAACGAGGATCAGCACAACGTCAAAAAAACAAAAAAAAACCGAAAATATAAAATCGGAGGAACCTGCCGAAGATGAGGCCATTACGGCTCGCCTTTAGGTGTCCTCCTCGGGATAGCATCATTTAAAGAACGAGGGCAAGCACAACGTAAGAAAAAAAAACTGGAGGAGCCTGCCGAAGATGAGGCCATTACGGCTCGTCTTTAGGTGTCCTCCTCTGGATAGCGTCATTTAAAGAACGAGGGTCAGCACTACGTAAAAAAAAATAACCCGAAAAAAAGCCAGAGGAGCCTGCCGAAGATGAGGCCATTACGGCTCGCCTTTAGGTGTCCTCCTCGGGATAGCATCATTTAAAGAACGAGGGTCAGCACAACGTAAAAAAACGGAAAAAATCAGAAAAAAGAAGAGGAGCCTGCTGAAGATGAGGCCATTACGGCTCTCCTTTAGGTATCCCCTCGGGATGGCGTCATTTAAAGAACGAGGGTCAGCACAACGTAAAAAAAAAACAGAAAAAAAACAGGAAGAGCCTGCCGAAGATGAGGCCATTACAGCTCGCTTTTAGGTGTCCTCCTCGGGATAGCGTCATTTAATGAACGAGGGTCAGCACAACGTAGTAAAAATAAACGGAAAAATCGGAAAAAATATGGAGGAGCCTGCTGAAGATGAGGCGATTACGGCTCGCCTTTAGGTGTCCTCCTCGGGATAGCGTCATTTAAAGAACGAGGTTCAGAACAACGTAAAAAAAACCGGAAAAAAACCGAAAAAAACCGGATGAGACTGCCGAAGATGAGCCCATTACGGCTCGCCTTTAGGTGTCCTCCTCGAGATAGCGTCATTTAAAGAACGAGGGTCAGCACAACGTAAAAAAAAAACTGGAAAAAAAACCGGAAGGGCCTGCCGAAGATGAGGCCATTACGGCTTGCCTTTAGGTGTCCTCCTCGGGATAGAATCATTTAAAGAACGAGGGTCAGCACAACGTAAAAAAAACGGAAATAATCGGAAAAAAAGAGGAGCCTGCTGAAGATGAGGCTATTACGGCTCTCCTTTAGGTATCCCCTCGGGATAGCGTCATTTAAAGAACGAGGGTCAGCACAACGTAAAAAAAAATCAGAAAAAAACCCGAAGAGCCTGCCGAAGATGAGGCCATTACGGCTCGTCTTTAGGTGTCCTCCTCGGGATAGCGTCATTTAATGAACGAGGGTCAGCACAACGTAAAAAAAAACTGGAAAAAAAACTGGAAAAGCCTGCCGAAGATGAGGCCATTACGGCTCGCATTTAGGTGTGCTCCTCGGGATAACGTCATTTAAAGAATGATCTTTAGCACAACGTAAAAAAAAAAAACCGAAAAAATATAACCGGAGAAACCTGCCGAAGGTGAGGCCATTACGGCTTGCCTTTAGGTGTCCTACTCGCGATAGCGTCATTTAAAGAACGAGGGCAAGCACAACGTAGGAAAAAAAACCGAAATAAAAAACCGGAGGAGCCTGCCGAAGATGAGGCCATTACGACTCGCCTTTAGGTGTCCTCCTCGGGATAGCGTCATTTAAAAAACGAGGGTCAGCACAACGTAAAAAAAAAACGGAAAAACCGGGAAAAAAATATAGGAGCCTGCTGAAGATGACGCCATTACGGCTTGCCTTTAGGTATCCTCCTCAGGATATCGTCATTTAAAGAACGAGGGTCAGCATAAGGTATAAAAAAATGAAAAAATCGGAAAAAAAATGGAGGACCCTGATGAAAATGAGGCGATTACGGCTCGCCTTTAGGTGTCCTCCTCAGGATAGCGTCATTTAAAGAACGTGGGTCAGCACAACGTTAAAAAAAAAACCCCCGAAAAAAAATGGAGGAGCCTGCCGTAGATGAGGCCATTACGGCTCGCCTTTAGGTGTCCTCCTCGGGATAGCGTCATTTAAAGAATGAGGGTCAGAACAACGTAAAAAAAATCGGAAAAAAACCGAAAAAAACCGGATGAGACTGCCGAAGATGAGCCCATTACGGCTCGCCTTTAGGTGTCCTCCTCGAGATAACATCATTTAAAGAACGAGGGTCAACACAACGTAAAAAAAAACTGAAAAAAAAAAAACGGAAGGGCCTGCCGAAGATGAGGCCATTACGGCTTGCCTTTAGGTGTCCTCCTCGGGATAGAATCATTTAAAGAACGAGGATCAGCACAACGTAAAAAAAACGGAAAAAATCGGAAAAAAAAAGAGGAGCCTGCTGAAGATGAGGCTATTACGGCTCTCCTTTAGGTATCCCCTCGGGATAGCGTCATTTAAAGAACGAGGGTCAGCACAATGTAAAAAAAATCAGAAAAAAACCGGAAGAGCCTGCCGAAGATGAGGCCATTACGGCTCGTCTTTAGGTGTCCTCCTCGGGATAGCGTCATTTAATGAACGAGGGTCAGCACGACGTAAAAAAAAACTGGAAAAAAAAAATGAAAGAGCCTGCCGAAGATGAGGCCATTACGGCTCGCATTTAGGTGTCCTCCTCGGGATAGCGTCATTTAAAGAACGATGTTCAGCACAACGTAAAAAAAAAACCGAAAAAATAAAACCGGAGAAACCTGCCGAAGATGAGGCAATTACGGCTCGCCTTTAGGTGTCCTACTCGCGATAGCGTCATTTAAAGAACGAGGGCAAGCACAACGTAGGAAAAAAAACCGAAATAAAAAACCGGAGGAGCCTACCGAAGATGAGGCCATTACGACTCGCCTTTAGGTGTCCTCCTCGGGATAGCGTCATTTAAAGAACGAGGGTCCGCACAACGTAAAAGAAAAAACGGAAAAACCGGGAAAAAAATATAGGAGCCTGCTGAAGATGACGCCATTACGGCTTGCCTTTAGGTATCCTCCTCAGGATATCGTCATTTAAAGAACGAGGGTCAGCATAAGGTATAAAAAAATGAAAAAATCGGAAAAAAAATGGAGGACCCTGATGAAAATGAGGCGATTACGGCTCGCCTTTAGGTGTCCTCCTCAGGATAGCGTCATTTAAAGAACGTGGGTCAGCACAACGTTAAAAAAAAAACCCCCGAAAAAAAATGGAGGAGCCTGCCGTAGATGAGGCCATTACGGCTCGCCTTTAGGTGTCCTCCTCGGGATAGCGTCATTTAAAGAAAGAGGGTCAGAACAACGTAAAAAAAATCGGAAAAAAACCGAAAAAAACCAGATGAGACTGCCGAAGATGAGCCCATTACGGCTCGCCTTTAGGTGTCCTCCTCGAGATAACATCATTTAAAGAACGAGGGTCAACACAACGTAAAAAAAAAACTGAAAAAAAAAAACCGGAAGGGCCTGCCGAAGATGAGGCCATTACGGCTTGCCTTTAGGTGTCCTCCTCGGGATAGAATCATTTAAAGAACGAGGATCAGCACAACGTAAAAAAAATGGAAAAAATCGGAAAAAAAAAAGAGGAGCCTGCTGAAGATGAGGCTATTACGGCTCTCCTTTAGGTATCCCCTCGGGATAGCGTCATTTAAATAACGAGGGTCAGCACAATGTAAAAAAAATCAGAAAAAAACCGGAAGAGCCTGCCGAAGATGAGGCCATTACGGCTCGTCTTTAGGTGTCCTCCTCGGGATAGCGTCATTTAATGAACGAGGGTCAGCACGACGTAAAAAAAAACTGGAAAAAAAAAAACGAAAGAGCCTGCCGAAGATGAGGCCATTACGGCTCGCATTTAGGTGTCCTCCTCGGGATAGCGTCATTTAAAGAACGATGTTCAGCACAACGTAAAAAAAAAACCGAAAAAATAAAACCGGAGAAACCTGCCGAAGATGAGGCAATTACGGCTCGCCTTTAGGTGTCCTACTCGCGATAGCGTCATTTAAAGAACGAGGGCAAGCACAACGTAGGAAAAAAAACCGAAATAAAAAACCGGAGGAGCCTACCGAAGATGAGGCCATTACGACTCGCCTTTAAGTGTCCTCCTCGGGATAGCGTCATTTAAAGAACGAGGGTCCGCACAACGTAAAAGAAAAAACGGAAAAACCGGGAAAAAAATATAGGAGCCTGCTGAAGATGACGCCATTACGGCTTGCCTTTAGGTATCCTCCTCAGGATATCGTCATTTAAAGAACGAGGGTCAGCATAAGGTATAAAAAAATGAAAAAATCGGAAAAAAAATGGAGGACCCTGATGAAAATGAGGCGATTACGGCTCGCCTTTAGGTGTCCTCCTCAGGATAGCGTCATTTAAAGAACGTGGGTCAGCACAACGTTAAAAAAAAAACCCCCGAAAAAAAATGGAGGAGCGTGCCGTAGATGAGGCCATTACGGCTCGCCTTTAGGTGTCCTCCTCGGGATAGCGTCATTTAAAGAATGAGGGTCAGAACAACGTAAAAAAAATCGGAAAAAAACCGAAAAAAACCGGATGAGACTGCCGAAGATGAGCCCATTACGGCTCGCCTTTAGGTGTCCTCCTCGAGATAACATCATTTAAAGAACGAGGGTCAACACAACGTAAAAAAAAAACTGAAAAAAAAAACCGGAAGGGCCTGCCGAAGATGAGGCCATTACGGCTTGCCTTTAGGTGTCCTCCTCGGGATAGAATCATTTAAAGAACGAGGATCAGCACAACGTAAAAAAAATGGAAAAAATCGGAAAAAAAAAAGAGGAGCCTGCTGAAGATGAGGCTATTACGGCTCTCCTTTAGGTATCCCCTCGGGATAGCGTCATTTAAAGAACGAGGGTCAGCACAATGTAAAAAAAATCAGAAAAAAACCGGAAGAGCCTGCCGAAGATGAGGCCATTACGGCTCGTCTTTAGGTGTCCTCCTCGGGATAGCGTCATTTAATGAACGAGGGTCAGCACGACGTAAAAAAAAACTGGAAAAAAAAAAACGAAAGAGCCTGCCGAAGATGAGGCCATTACGGCTCGCATTTAGGTGTCCTCCTCGGGATAGCGTCATTTAAAGAACGATGTTTAGCACAACGTAAAAAAAAAACCGAAAAAATAAAACCGGAGAAACCTGCCGAAGATGAGGCAATTACGGCTCGCCTTTAGGTGTCCTACTCGCGATAGCGTCATTTAAAGAACGAGGGCAAGCACAACGTAGGAAAAAAAACCGAAATAAAAAACCGGAGGAGCCTGCCGAAGATGAGGCCATTACGACTCGCCTTTAGGTGTCCTCCTCGGTATAGCGTCATTTAAAGAACGAGGGTCAGCACAACGTAAAAAAAAAACGGAAAAACCGGGAAAAAAATATAGGAGCCTGCTGAAGATGAGGCCATTACGGCTTCCCTTTAGGTATCCTCCTCGGGATATCGTCATTTAAAGAACGAGGGTCAGCATAAGGTATAAAAAAAATGAAAAAATCGGAAAAAAAACGGAGGACCCTGCTGAAAATGAGGCGATTACGGCTCGCCTTTAGGTGTCCTCCTCAGGATAGCGTCATTTAAAGAACGTGGGTCAGCACAACGTTAAAAAAAAAACCCCCGAAAAAAAATGGAGGAGCCTGCCGAAGATGAGGCCATTACGGCTCGCCTTTAGGTGTCCTCCTCGGGATAGCGTCATTTAAAGAACGAGGGTCAGAACAACGTAAAAAAACCGGAAAAAAACCGAAAAAAAACCGAATGAGACTGCCGAAGATGAGCCCATTACGGCTCGCCTTTAGGTGTCCTCCTCGAGATAGCGTCATTTAAAGAACGAGGGTCAACACAACGTAAAAAAAAAAACTGAAAAAAAAAACAGGAAGGGCCTGCCGAAGATGAGGCCATTACGGCTTGCCTTTAGGTGTCCTTCTCGGGATAGAATCATTTAAAGAACGAGGGTCAGCACAACGTAAGAAAAAACGGAAAAAATCGGAAAAAAAAAGACGAGCCTGCTGAAGATGAGGCTATTACGGCTCTCCTTTAGGTATCCCCTCGGGATAGCGTCATTTAAAGAACGAGGGTCAGCACAACGTAAAAAAAAATCAGAAAAAAACCGGAAGAGCCTGCCGAAGATGAGGCCATTACGGCTCGTCTTTAGGTGTCCTCCTCGGGATAGCGTCATTTAATGAACGAGGGTCAGCACAACGTAAAAAAAAAAATCGGAGGAGCCTGCCGAAGATGAGGCCATTACGGCTCGTCTTTAGGTGTCCTCCTCTGGATAGCGTCATTTAAAAAACGAGGGTCAGCACAACATAAAAAAAAAACCTGAAAAAAAACCAGAGGAGCCTGCCGAAGATGAGGCCATTACGGCTCGCCTTTAGGTGTCCTCCTCGGGATAGCATCATTTAAATAACGAGGGTCAGCACAACGTAAAAAAACGGAAAAAATCTGAAAAAAAAGAGGAGCCTGCTGAAGATAAGGCCATTACGGCTCTCCTTTAGGTATCCCCTCGGGATAGCGTCATTTAAAGAACGAGGGTCAGCACAACGTAAAAAAAATCAGAAAAAAACCGGAAGAGCCTGCCGAAGATGAGGCCATTACGGCTCGTCTTTAGGTGTCCTCCTCGGGATAACGTCATTTAATGAACGAGGGTAAGCACAACGTAAAAAAAACTGAAA
Organism: Arachis ipaensis; assembly: GCF_059453495.1. Classification (NCBI taxonomy): domain Eukaryota; kingdom Viridiplantae; phylum Streptophyta; class Magnoliopsida; order Fabales; family Fabaceae; genus Arachis; species Arachis ipaensis. The sequence goes on along the minus strand of NC_142442.1, from coordinate 86,481,658 downwards.
AAAAAAATCGGAAGAGCCTGCCAAAGATGTGGCCATTACGCCTCGCCTTTAGGTGTCCTACTCGGGATAGCGTCATTTTAAAAACGAGGGTCAGCACAACGTAAAAAAAATAGAAGAAAACCGAAAAAATAAAACCGACGGAACCTGCCGAAGATGATGCCATTACGGCTCGCCTTTAGGTGTCCTCCTCGGGATAGCATCATTTAAAGATCGAGGGCAAGCACAACGTAAGAAAAAAAAAACCGGAGGAGCCTGCCGAAGATGAGGCCATTACGGCTAGTCTTTAGGTGTCCTCCTCTGGATAGCGTCATTTAAAGAACGAGGGTCAGCATAACGTAAAAAAAAAACCCGAAAAAAAAACCAGAGGAGCCTGCCGAAGATGAGGCCATTACGGCTCGCCTTTAGGTGTCCTCCTCGGGATAGCATCATTTAAAGAACGAGGGTCAGCACAACGTAAAAAAACGGAAAAAATCGGAAAAAAAAGGAGCCTGCTGAAGATGAGGCCATTACGGCTCTCCTTAAGGTATCCCCTCGGGATAGCGTCATTTAAAGAACGAGGGTCAACACAACGTAAAAAAAATCAGAAAAAAAAAACCGGAAGAGCCTGCCAATGATGAGGCCATTACGGCCCGTCTTTAGGCGTCCTCCTCGGGATAGCGTCATTTAATGAACGAGGGTCAGCACAACGTAAAAAAAAATTGGAAAAAAAACCGGAAGAGCCTGCCGAAGATGAGGCCATTACGGCTCGCATTTAGGTGTCCTCCTCGGGATAGCGTCATTTAAAGAACGAGGTTCAGCACAACGTAAAAAAAAACCGAAAATATAAATCCGGAGAAACCTGCCGAAGCTGAGTCCATTACGGCTCGCCTTTAGGTGTCCTACTCGGGATAGCGTCATTTAAAGAACGAGGGCAAGCACAACGTAGGAAAAAAAACCGAAAAAAAAAATCGGAGGAGCCTGCCGAAGATGAGGCCATTACGGCTCGCCTTTAGGTGTCCTCCTCGGGATAACGTCATTTAAAGAACGAGTGTCAGCACAACGTAAAAAAAAAAAAACCCGGGGGAGCCTGCCGAAGATGAGGCCATTATGGCTCGCCTTTAGGTGTCCTCCTCGGGATAGAATCATTTAAAGAACGAGGGTTAGCACAACGTAAAAAAAAAACCGAAAAAATCGGAAAAAAATATCGGAGCCTGCTGAAGATGAGGCCATTACGGCTCGCCTTTAGGTATCCTCCTCGGGATATCGTCATTTAAAGAACGAGGGTCAGCATAACGTATAAAAAAATGAAAAAATCGGAAAAAAAACGGAGGACTCTGCTGAAAATGAGGCGATTACGGCTCGCCTTTAGGTGTCCTCCTCAGGATAGCGTCATTTAAAGAACGTGGGTCAGCACAACGTTAAAAAAAACACCCCCGAAAAAAAATGGAGGAGCCTGCCGAAGATGAGACCATTACGGCTTGCCTTTAGGTGTCCTCCTCGGGATAGCGTTATTTAAAGAACGAGGGTCAGCACAACGTTAAAAAAAAAAGAAAAAAAAAACCAAAAAAATAAAACTGGAGGAGCCTGCCGAAGATGAGGCCATTACGGCTGGCCTTTAGGTGTCCTCCTCGAGATAGCATCATTTAAAGAACGAGGGTTAGCACAACGTAAAAAAAAAACGGAAAAAACCGAAAAAAAATATCGGAGCCTGCTGAAGATGAGGCCATTACGGCTCACCTTTAGGTATCCTCCTCAGGATATCGTCATTTAAAGAACGAGGGTCAGCATAACGTATAAAAAAAATGAAAAAATCGGAAAAAAACGGAGGACTCTGCTGAAAATGAGGGGATTACGGCTCGCCTTTAGGTGTCCTCCTTGGGATAACGTCATTTAAAGAACGAGGGTCAGCACAACGTAAAAAAAAATCAGAAAAAAAAAACCGGAAGAGCCTACCGAATATGAGGCCATTACAGCTCGCCTTTTGGTGTCCTCCTCGGGATAGCGTCATTTAATGAACGAGGGTCAGCACAACGAAGTAAAAAAAATGGTAAAATAATAAAAAAACCGGAAAAAAAACCAGAAAAAACCGAAAAAAACCGGATGAGCCTACCGAAGATGAGGCCATTACGGCTCGCCTTTAGGTGTCCTCCTCGGGATAGCGTCATTTAAGGAATGAGGCTCAGCACAACGTAAAAAAAAAACTGGAAAAAAAACCGGAAGAGCCTGCCGAAGATGAAGCCATTACGGCTCGCCTTTAGGTGTCCTCCTCGGGATAGCGTTATTTAAAGAACGAGGGTCAGCACAACCTTAAAAAAAAAGAAAAAAAAAAACAAAAAAATAAAACCGGAGGAGCCTGCCGAGGATGAGGCCATTACGGCTCGCCTTTAGGTGTCCTCCTCGAGATAGCATCATTTAAAGAACGAGGGTCAGCACAACGTAAAAAAAATGAATAAAATCGAAAAAAAAAGAGGAGCCTGCTGAAGATGAGGCCATTACGGCTCTCGTTTAGGTATCCCCTCAGGATAGCGTCATTTAAAGAACGAGGGTCAGCACAACGTAAAAAAAAATCAGAAAAAAAACCGGAAGAGCCTGCCGAAGATGAGGCCATTACAGCTCGCCTTAAGGTGTCCTCCTCGGGATAGCGTCATTTAATGAACGAGGGTCAGCACAACGTTAAAAAAAAAAAGAAAAAAAACCGAAAAAATAAAACCGGAGGAGCCTGCCGAAGATGACGCCATTACGGCTGGCCTTTAGGTGTCCTCCTCGAGATTGCATCATTTAAAGAACGAGGGTCAGCACAACGTAAAAAAAAAATGAAAAAAATCGAAAAAAAAAGAGGGGCCTGCTGAAGATGAGGCCATTACGGCTCTCCTTTAGGTATCCCCTCGGGATAGCGTCATTTAAAGAACGAGGGTCAGCACAACGTAAAAAAAAATCAGAAAAAAAACCGGAAGAGCCTGCCGAAGATGAGGCCATTACAGCTCGCCTTTAGGTGTCCTCCTCGGGATAGCGTCATTTAATGAACGAGGGTCAGCACAACGTAGTAAAAAAAACGGAAAAATCGGAAAAAAAATGGAGGAGCCCGCTGAAGATGAGGCGATTACGGCTCTCCTTTAGGTGTCCTCCTCGGGATAGCGTCATTTAAAGAACGAGGGTCAGAACAACGTAAAAAAAAACCGGAAAAAAATCGAAAATAAACCGGATGAGCCTGCCGAAGATGAGGCCATTACGGCTCGCCTATAGGTGTCCTCCTCGGGATAGCGTCATTTAAAGAATGAGGCTCAGCACAACATAAAAAAAAACTTGAAAAAAAACCGGAAGAGCCTGCCGAAGATGAAGCCATTACGGCTCGCATTTAGGTGTCCTCCTCGGGATAGCGTCATTTAAAGAACGAGGTTCAGCACAACGTAAAAAAAACCGAAAAAAACCGAAAAAAAAAACGGAGGAACCTGCCGAAGATGAGGACATTACGGCTCGCCTTTAGGTGTCCTCCTCGGGACTGGGTCATTTAAAGAACGAGGTCGAGCACAACGTAGGAAAAAAACCGAAAAAAAAAATCGGAGGAGCCTGCCAAAGATGAGGCCATTACGGCTCGTCTTTAGGTGTCCTCGTCGGGATAGCGTCATTGAAAGAACGAGTGTCAGCACAAAGTAAAAAAGAAAAACCGGGAGGAGCCTGCCGAAGATGAGGCCATTATGGCTCGCCTATAGGTGTCCTCCTCGGGATAGCATCATTTAAAGAACGAGGGACAGCACAACGTAAAAAAAATAGAAAAAATCGGGAAAAAAAAAGAGGAGCCTGCTGAAGTTGAGGCCATTACGGCTCTCCTTTAGGTATCCCCTCGGGATAGCGTCGTTTAAAGAACGAGGGTCAGCACAACGGAAAAAAAGATTAGAAAAAAAGCCGGAAGAGCCTGCCGAAGATGAGGCCATTACGACTCGTCTTTAGGTGTCCTCCTCGGGATAGCGTCATTTAATGAACGAGGGTCAGCACAAAGAAAAAAAAAACTGGAAAAAAAACCGGAAGAGCCTGCCGAAGATGAGGCCATTACGGCTCGCCTATAGGTGTCCTCCTCGGGATAGCGTCATTTAAAGAATGAGGCTCAGCACAACATAAAAAAAAAAACTTGAAAAAAAACCGGAAGAGCCTGCCGAAGATGAGGCCATTACGGCTCGCATTTAGGTGTCCTCCTCGGGATAGCGTCATTTAAAGAACGAGGTTCAGCACAACGTAAAAAAACCGAAAAAAACCGAAAAAAAAACCGGAGGAACCTGCCGAAGATGAGGACATTACGGCTCGCCTTTAGGTGTCCTCCTCGGGAATGGGTCATTTAAAGAACGAGGGCGAGCACAACGTAGGAAAAAAACCGAAAAAAAAAATCGGAGGAGCCTGCCAAAGATGAGGCCATTACGGCTCGTCTTTAGGTGTCCTCGTCGGGATAGCGTCATTGAAAGCACGAGTGTCAGCACAAAGTAAAAAAGAAAAACCGGGAGGAGCCTGCCGAAGATGAGGCCATTATGGCTCGCCTATAGGTGTCCTCCTCGGGATAGCATCATTTAAAGAACGAGGGTCAGCACAACGTAAAAAAAAATGAAAAAAATCGAAAAAAAAAAAGATGAGCCTGCTGAAGATGAGGCCCTTACGGCTCTCCTTTAGGTATCCCCTCGGGTTAGCGTCATTTAAAGAACGAGGGTCAGCACAACGTAAAAAAAAATCAGAAAAAAACCGGAAGAGCCTGTCGAAGATGAGGCCATTACAACTCGTCTTTAGGTGTCCTCCTAGGGATAGCGTCATTTAATGAACGAGGGTCAGCACAAAGAAAAAAAAAACTGGAAAAAAAACCGGAAGAGCCTGCCGAAGATGAGGCCATTACGGCTCGCATTTAGGTGTCCTCCTCGGGATAGCGTCATTTAAAAAACGAGGTTCAGCACAACATAAAAAAAAACCAAAAAAATAAAACCTGAGAAACCTGCCGAAGATGAGGCCATTACGGCTCGCCTTTAGGTGTCCTACTCGGGATAGCGTCATTTAAAGAACGAGGGCAAGCACAACGTAGGAAAAAAAAAAGAAATAAAAAACCGGAGGAGCCTGCCGAAGATGAGGCCATTACGGCTCGCCTTTAGGTGTCCTCCTCGGGATAGCGTCATTTAAAGAACGAGTGTCAGCACAACGTAAAAAAAAACCGGGAGGAGCCTGCCGAAGATTGGCCATTACGGCTCGCCTTTAGGTGTCCTGCTCAAGATAGCATCATTTAAAGAACAAGGATCAACACAACGTAAAAAAAAATGGAAAAACCGGGAAAAAAATATAGGAGCCTGCTGAAGATGAGGCCATTACGGCACGCCTTTAGGTATCCTCCTCGGGATATCGTCATTTAAAGAACGAGGGTCAGCATAACGTATAAAAAATTGAAAAAATCAGAAAAAAAACGGAGGACCCTGCTGAAAATGAGGCGATTACGGCTCGCCTTTAGGTGTCCTCCTCAGGATAGCGTCATTTAAAGAACGTGGGTCAGCACAACGTTAAAAAAAAAACCCCCGAAAAAAAATGGAGGAGCCTGCCGAAGATGAGGCCATTACGGCTCGCCTTTAGGTGTCCTCCTCGGGATAGCGTCATTTAAAGAACGAGGGTCAGCACAATGTTAAAAAAAAGGAAAAAAAAAGGGAAAAATAAAACCGGAGGAGCCTGCCGAAGATGATGCCATTACGGCTCGCCTTTAGGTGTCCTCCTCGGGATAGCATCATTTAAAGAACGAGTGTCAGCACAACGTAAAAAAAAAACCGGGAGGAGCCTGCCGAAGATTGGCCATTACGGCTTGCCTTTCGGTGTCCTCCTCAGGATAGCATCATTTAAAGAACAAGGATCAGCACAACGTAAAAAAAATGGAAAAACCGGGAAAAAATAAAGGAGCCTGCTGAAGATGAGGCCATTACGGCACGCCTTTAGGTATCCTCCTCGGGATATCGTCATTTAAAGAACGAGGGTCAGCATAACGTATAAAAAAAATGAAAAAATCAGAAAAAAAACAGAGGACCCTGCTGAAAATGAGGCGATTACGGCTCGCCTTTAGGTGTCCTCCTCAGGATAGCGTCATTTAAAGAACGTGGGTCAGCACAACGTTAAAAAAAAAAACCCCAAAAAAAAATGGAGGAGCCTGCCGAAGATGAGGCCATTACGGCTCGCCTTTAGGTGTCCTCCTCGGGATAGCGTCATTTAAAGAACGAGTGTCAGCACAACGTAAAAAAAAAACGGGAGGAGCCTGCCGAAGATTGGCCATTACAGCTCGCCTTTAGGTGTCCTCCTCAGGATAGCATCATTTAAAGAACAAGGATCAACACAACGTAAAAAAAATGGAAAAACCGGGAAAAAAATATAGGAGCCTGCTGAAGATGAGGCCATTACGGCTCGCCTTTAGGTATCCTCCTCGGGATATCGTCATTTAAAGAACGAGGGTCAGCATAACGTATGAAAAAAATGAAAAAATAAAAAAAAAACGGAGGACCCTGCTGAAAATGAGGCGATTACGGCTCGCCTTTAGGTGTCCTCCTCAGGATAGCATCATTTAAAGAACGTGGGTCAGCACAACATTAAAAAAAAAACCCCCGAAAAAAAATGGAGGAGCCTGCCGAAGATGAGGCCATTACGGCTCGCCTTTAGGTGTCCTCCTCGGGATAGCGTCATTTAAAGAACGAGGGTCAGCACAATGTTAAAAAAAAGGGAAAAAAAGGGAAAAATAAAACCGGAGGAGCCTGCCGAAGATGATGCCATTACGGCTCGACTTTAGGTGTCCTCCTCGGGATAGCATCATTTAAAGAACGAGTGTCAGCACAACGTAAAAAAAAAACCAGGAGGAGCCTGCCGAAGATTGTCCATTACGGCTCGCCTTTCGGTGTCCTCCTCAGGATAGCATCATTTAAAGAACAAGGATCAGCACAACGTAAAAAAAATGGAAAAATCGGGAAAAAATAAAGGAGCCTGCTGAAGATGAGGCCATTACGGCACGCCTTTAGGTATCCTCCTCGGGATATCGTCATTTAAAGAACGAGGGTCAGCATAACGTATAAAAAAAATGAAAAAATCAGAAAAAAAACAGAGGACCCTGCTGAAAATGAGGCGATTACGGCTCGCCTTTAGGTGTCCTCCTCAGGATAGCATCATTTAAAGAACGTGGGTCAGCACAACGTTAAAAAAAAAACCCCCGAAAAAAAATGGAGGAGCCTGCCGAAGATGAGGCCATTACGGCTCGCCTTTAGGTGTCCTCCTCGAGATAGCGTCATTTAAAGAACGAGTGTCAGCACAACGTAAAAAAAAAACCGGGAGGAGCCTGCCGAAGATTGGCCATTACAGCTCGCCTTTAGGTGTCCTCCTCAGGATAGCATCATTTAAAGAACAAGGATCAACACAACGTAAAAAAAATGGAAAAACCGGGAAAAAAATATAGGAGCCTGCTGAAGATGAGGCCATTACGGCACGCCTTTAGGTATCCTCCTCGGGATATCGTCATTTAAAGAACGAGGGTCAGCATAACGTATAAAAAAAATGATAAAATCAAAAAAAAATTGGAAGACCCTGCTGCAAATGAGACGATTACGGCTCGCCTTTAGGTGTCCTCCTCAGGATAGCGTCATTTAAAGAACGTGGGTCAGCACAACGTTAAAAAAAAAACCCCCGAAAAAAAATGGAGGAGCCTGCCGAAGATGAGGCCATTACGGCTCGCCTTTAGGTGTACTCCTCGGGATAGCGTCATTTAAAGAACGAGGGTCAGCACAATGTTAAAAAAAAGGAAAAAAAAGGGAAAAATAAAACCGGAGGAGCCTGCCGAAGATGATGCCATTACGGCTCGCCTTTAGGTGTCCTCCTCGGGATAGCATCATTTAAAGAACGAGGGTCAACACAACGTAAAATAAATGAAAAAAATCGGAAAAAAAAAGATGAGCCTGCTGAAGATGAGGCAATTACGGCTCTCCTTTAGGTATCCCCTCGGGTTAGCGTCATTTAAAGAACGAGGGTCAGCACAACGTAAAAAAAAATCAGAAAAAAACCGGAAGAGCATGCCGAAGATGAGGCCATTATGGCTCGCCTTTAGGTGTCCTCCTCGGGATAGTGTCATTTAATGAACGAGGGTCAACATTACGTAGTAAAAAAAAATGGAAAAACTGGAAAAAAAATGGAGGAGCCCGCTGAAGATGAGGCGATTACGGCTCGCCATTAGGTGTCCTCCTCGGGATAGCGTCATTTAAAGAACGAGGGTCAGAACAACGTAAAAAAAACCAGAAAAAAACCGAAAAAAACCGAAAGAGCCTGTCGAAGATGAGGCCATTACGACTCGTCTTTAGGTGTCCTCCTCGGGAAAGCGTCATTTAATGAACGAGGGTCAGCACAAAGAAAAAAAACTGGAAAAAAAACCGGAAGAGCCTGCCGAAGATGAGGCCATTACGGCTCGCATTTAGGTGTCCTCCTCGGGATAGCGTCATTTAAAGAACGAGGTTCAGCACAACGTAAAAAAAAAAACCGAAAAAATAAAACCGGAGAAACCTGCAGAAGATGAGGCCATTACGGCTCGCCTTTCGGTGTCCTCCTCGGGATAGCGTCATTTAAAGAACGAGGGCAAGCACAACATAGGAAAAAAAACGAAATAAAAATCCAAAGGAGCCTGCCGAAGATAAGGCCATTACGGCTCGCCTTTAGGTGTCCTCCTCGGGATAGCGTCATTTAAAGAACGAGTGTCAGCACAACGTAAAAAAAAACCGGGAGGAGCCTGCCGAAGATTGGCCATTACGGCTCGCCTTTAGGTGTCCTCCTCGGGATAGCATTATTTAAAGAACAAGGATCAGCACAACGTAAAAAAAAATGGAAAAACCGGGAAAAAAATATAGGAGCCTGCTGAAGATGAGGCCATTACGGCTCGCCTTTAGGTATCCTCCTCGGGATATCGTCATTTAAATAACGAGGGTCAGCATAACGTATAAAAAAAATGAAAAAATCGGCAAAAAAAAACGGAGGACCCTGCTGAAAATGAGGCGATTATGGCTCGCCTTTAGGTGTCCTCCTCAGGATAGCGTCATTTAAAGAACGTGGGTCAGCACAACGTTAAAAAAAAAACCCCCCAAAAAAATGGCAGAGCCTGCCGAAGATGAGGCCATTACGGCTCGCCTTTAGGTGTCCTCCTCGGGATAGCGTCATTTAAAGAACGAGGGTCAGCACAATGTTAAAAAAAAAAGAAAAAAAAAAGGGAAAAATAAAATCGGAGGAGCCTGCCGAAGATGATGCCATTACGGCTCGCCTTTAGGTGTCCTCCTCGGGATAGCATCATTTAAAGAACGAGGGTCAGCACAACGTAAAAAAAAACAAAAAAAATCGGAAAAAAAAGATGAGCCTGCTGAAGATGAGGCCATTACGGCTCTCCTTTAGGTATCCCCTCGGGATAGCGTCATTTAAAGAACGAGGGTCAGCACAACGTAAAAAAAAATCAGAAAAAAAATCGGAAGAGCCTGCGGAAGATGAGGCCATTATGGCTCGCCTTTAGGTGTCCTCCTCGGGATAGCGTCATTTAATGAACGAGGGTCAGAACAACGTAAAAAAAATCGGAAAAAAACCGAAAAAAAACGGATGAGCCTGCCGAAGATGAGGCCATTACGGCTCGCCTTTAGGTGTCCTCCTCGAGATAGCGTCATTTAAAGAACGAAGGTTAGCACAACGTAAAAAAAAACTGGAAAAAAAAACCGGAAGAGCCTGCCGAAGATGAGGCCATTACGGCTCGCAATTAGGTATCCTCCTCGGGATATCGTCATTTAAAGAACGAGGGCAAGCACAACGTAGGAAAAAAAACGAAATAAAAAACCGGAGGAGCCTGCCGAAGATGAGGCCATTACGGCTCGCCTTTAGGTGTCCTCCTCGGGATAGCGTCATTTAAAGAACGAGTGTCAGCACAACGTAAAAAAAAACCGGGAGGAGCCTGCTGAAGATTGGCCATTACGGCTCGCCTTTAAGTGTCCTCCTCGGGATAGCATCATTTAAAGAACGAGGATTAGCACAACGTAAAAAAAATGGAAAAACCGGGAAAAAAATATAGGAGCCTGCTGAAGATGAGGCCATTACGGCTCGCCTTTAGGTATCCTCTGATGAGATATTTTGGAGGAAAAATAAATTTCTCCCAAAACACAACAAATCTAACCGGCAAGTGCACCGGGTCGCTTCAAGTAATAAAAACTCACGGGAGTGAGGTCGATCCCACAGGGATTGATGGATCAAGCAACTTTAGTGGGTGATTAGTTTAGTCAAGCTAACATTGATGTGAATTGTATGAAATTGTAACCAACAGAAAGTAAATGACAATGAATTTAAAGTTGCAGAATGTAAATTGGCAAGTAACTTAAAGAGCAAGAAATGTAAATTGGCAAAATCTTAAATGACAAGAAAAGTAAATTGCATTAAATGTAAAGGGAATTGGGTGCAGAGAAATTAAAGAAAGCAAACAAGGAAGTGTAAATAGCAATCAAACAGAGAAGTAAAAGATGTAGCAGGTTCAACAGATTTGGAAAATCACTTGAAAAGTCAAAACAGAAAGCAACTTGGCTCAATTGCAAAATCTGAACGAGAGGTTGAAGATCTCAGGGGTTGGATGAGACTAGAGACCAAGTCTAGATCTCAATTCCTTCCTTGATCCAACAGAGAATAATTGCAGAAGAAAATAGAGAGGAAAGCAGTAAAGAGAGTTTTGATTCAAATCACAATTCCTTCAAATTATGCAGCAAGTAAACAGAGAGAAATCTCAGAGGGAGAATGAAACAGAACACCTTCAATTCTCCACCCAAGACTCAAAAACAAAGAAAAGAAAATTAAAGAGAGAGTTCTCGAATCATAGTGCTCCCTAGTGGAGCCAGCCTCCCCACAAATATGAAAATGATGCCTTATATAGGCTTTACAAAATGGAAATAAAAATGAAATTAAAAACAAATTACAATTAAATGAAATTCCTATTTTATCTATTTCTTGTGCCTTTGAGTGATGATCATTTGGGCCCTTGCTCTTGATGGAATTGGGTTGATAAAGGCCTTGGTTGATTGCTCTTGGAGTTTGAAGAGGAACCGAATTGAACCAATTGAACCGGTTTTGAAATTAGCCATAGTTGGACCTAACGTTTGAGCCAAAGTTAGGGGTCTAACTTTGGCTCCAACTTTTCATAGCAGCAAGCAACATTCTACTGGTATGGACGTTGGTGCCAACGTTAGGGGTCTAACTTTGACCCTAACGTTGGTCTCCCTTATTCACATTTATGGGGCCAACTTTGTCCTCTTGTCATGTTGCCAATTTTATGCCCAATATAGACTATCATATATGGTTGGAAAGCTCTGAATGTCAGCTTTCTAACCCACTTGGAATCATATCAATTGGACATCTACAACTCAAGTTATGATCATTTGAAGAGGGCATGGTCGCTGGCTTTGGTGTGCAGCGTTTGAGGTAACGTTAGCCCTCAAACGTTGGCGAAAACGCCAGTTCTGGAGGCTCAAATGTATTGTCCACCCCATACTATTATACATTGTTGGAAAGCCCTGGATGTCTACTTTCCAATGCCGTTAGGAGCACATTATTTGGAGCTCTACAGCTCGAGTTATACTCCTTTGAAGGTGCAGAGGTCAGTTGGCCTCACTGCAGGTTGCCACCATGTTCGTTTATGCACATTGCGGGGCAGTTTTCTCCCTCAATTTTAGTGCCCACCATGCAGTGCCATATATGCTTGGAAAGCTCTTGATTCCTACTTTCCAATGCTTCTTGAATCACCTCATTTGGAGCTCTGTAGCTCAAGTTATTCTTGTTGGAAGTATACCCCTTGTATGCCTTGTGGTGTGTGGCGCCAACGTTAGCCTCCAAGTTAGGGGGCTAACGTTGGCGCAAACGTTGGCCCCTCTCCCTTATGTCTTCATGTGCCAATGTTAGCCTCCAAGTTAGGGGGCTAACGTTGGCGCAAACGTTGGATGGCCAGGGAGGAATTCATGTGCCAACGTTAGCCTCCAAGTTAGGGGGCTAACGTTGGCTCAAACGTGGGGAGCCCAGGGAGTAATCTTCATGCCCAACGTTAGCCTCCAAGTTAGGGGGCTAACGTTGGGGCTAACTTCATGCCTCCAGGTTCAATTTCACTTATTCCTCTCTTCACTCCTAGCCATTCCTCTTTGCTTCAACCTTTCTCCAAGCTTTCTTCACCTATCATTAATCAACCAAATTCATTAAAGCTATGCTCAAAATCATGAGATATTTATTCTTTCATAATATGCAACAAATGTAGCATAAAACCTCATGAAATAGCATGAATTCATACATGGTTGATTAAATCAAAGGAAACATGAAAATCTACCCAATTGGCTTGCTTATGGCTCAAGAAAGTGCATAATTCAATTGAAAACAAAAGAAAAAGGCATAGAAAAACATGACATGATAACATGTCATCATCCTCCTCGAGATATCGTCATTTAAAGAACGAGGGTCAGCATAACGTATAAAAAAAATGAAAAAACCGGAAAAAAAAAAACAGAGGACCCTGCTGAAAATGAGGCGATTACGGCTCGCCTTTAGGTGTCCTCCTCAGGATAGCATCATTTGAAGAACATGGGTCAGCACAACGTTAAAAAAAAAACCCCAAAAAAAAAAATGGAGGAGCCTGCCGAAGATGAGGCCATTACGGCTCGCCTTTAGGTGTCCTCCTCGGGATAGCGTCATTTAAAGAATGAGGGCAAGCACAACGTAGGAAAAAAAACGAAATAAAAAACCGGAGGAGCCTGCCGAAGATGAGGCCATTACGGCTCACCTTTAGGTGTCCTCCTCGGGATAGCGTCATTTAAAAATCAAGTGTCAGCACAACGTAAAAAAAAACCGGGAGGAGCCTGCTGAAGATTGGCCATTACGGCTCGCCTTTAGGTGTCCTCCTCGGGATAGCATCATTTGAAGAACGAGGATCAGCACAACGTAAAAAAAAATGGAAAAACCGGGAAAAAAATATAGGATCCTGCTGAAGATGAGGCCATTACGGCTCGCCTTTTGGTATCCTCCTCGGGATATCGTCATTTAAAAAATGAGGGTCAGCATAACGTATAAAAAAAATGAAAAAATCGGATAAAAAAACGGAGGACCCTGCTGAAAATGAGGCGATTACGGCTCGCCTTTAGGTGTCCTCCTCAGGATAGCGCCATTTAAAGAAAGTGGATCAGCACAACGTTAAAAAAAAAACCCCCGAAAAAAAATGGAGGAGCCTGCCGAAGATGAGGCCATTACGGCTCGCCTTTAGGTGTCCTCCTCGGGATAGCGTCATTTAAAGAACGAGGGTCAGCACAATGCTAAAAAAAAGAAAAAAAAGGGAAAAAATAAAACCGGAGGAGCCTGCCGAAGATGATGCCATCACGGCTCGCCTTTAGGTGTCCTCCTCGGGATAGCATCATTTAAAGAACTTGGGTCAGCACAACGTAAAAAAATGAAAAAAATCGAAAAAAAAAGATTAGCCTGTTGAAGATGAGGCCATTACGGCTCTCCTTTAGGTATCCCCTCGGGATAGCATCATTTAAAGAACGAGGGTCAGCATAACGTAAAAAAAAATCAGAAAAAAAAAACCGGAAGAGCCTGCCGAAGATGAGGCCATTATGGCTCGCCTTTAGGTGTCCTCCTTGGGATAGCGTCATTTAATGAACGAGGGTCAGCACAACGTAGTAAAAAAAATGGAAAAACCGGAAAAAAATGGAGGAGCCCGCTGAAGATGAGGCGACTACGGCTCGCCTTTAGGTGTCCTCCTCGGGATAGCGTCATTTAAAGAACGAGGGTCAGAACAACGTAAAAAAAACCGAAAAAAAACCGAAAAAAACTGGATGAGCCTGCCGGAGATGAGGCCATTACGGCTCGCCTTTAGGTGTCCTCCTCGAGATAGCGTCATTTAAAGAACGAAGGTCAGCACAACGTAAAAAAAAAAAAAACTGGAAAAAAAACTTGAAGAGCCTGCCGAAGATGAGGCCATTACGGCTCGCAATTAGGTGTCCTCCTCGGGATATCGTCATTTAAAGAACGAGGTTCAGCACAACGTAAAAAAAAATGAAAAAAACCGAAAAAATTAAACCGGAGGGACCTGCCGAAGATGAGGACATTACGGCTCGCCTTTAGGTGTCCTCCTCGGGATAGCGTCATTTAAAGAACGAGTGTCAGCACAACGTAAAAAAAAAACCGGGAGGAGCCTGCTGAAGATTGGCCATTACGGCTAGCCTATAGGTGTCCTCCTCGGGATAGCATCATTTAAAGAACGAGGATCAGCACAACGTAAAAAAAATGGAAAAACCGGGAAAAAAATATAGGAGCCTGCTGAAGATGAGGCCATTACGGCTCGCCTTTAGGTATCCTCCTCGGGATATCGTCATTTAAATAATGAGGGTCAGCATAACGTATAAAAAAAATGAAAAAATCGGAAAAAAAAAAACGGAGGACCCTGCTGAAAATGAGGCGATTAAGGCTCGCCTTTAGGTGTCCTCCTCAGGATAGCGTCATTTAAAGAACGTGGGTCAGCACAACGTTAAAAAAAAAACCCCCCAAAAAAATGGAAGAGCCTGCCGAAGATGAGGCCATTACGGCTCGCCTTTAGGTGTCCTCCTCGGGATAGCGTCATTTAAAGAACGAGGGTCAGCACAATGTTAAAAAAAAAAGAAAAAAAAAGGGAAAAATAAAACCGGAGGAGCCTGCCGAAGATGATGCCATTACGGCTCGCCTTTAGGTGTCCTCCTCGGGATAGCATCATTTAAAGAACGACGGTCAGCACAACGTAAAAAAAAACAAAAAAAATCGGAAAAAAAAGATGAGCCTGCTGAAGATGAGGCCATTACGGCTCTCCTTTAGGTATCCCCTCAGGATAGCGTCATTTAAAGAACGAGGGTCAGCACAGCGTAAAAAAAAATCAGAAAAAAAACCGGAAGAGCCTGCGGAAGATGAGGCCATTATGGCTCGCCTTTAGGTGTCCTCCTCGGGATAGCGTCATTTAATGAAGGAGGGTCAGAACAACGTAAAAAAAATCGGAAAAAAACCGAAAAAAAACGGATGAGCCTGCCGAAGATGAGGCCATTACGGCTCGCCTTTAGGTGTCCTCCTCGAGATAGCGTCATTTCAAGAACGAAGGTTAGCACAACGTAAAAAAAAACTGGAAAAAAAAACCGGAAAAGCCTGCCGAAGTTGAGGCCATTACGCCTCGCAATTAGGTATCCTCCTCGGGATATCGTCATTTAAAGAACGAGGGCAAGCACAACGTAGGAAAAAAAAACGAAATAAAAAACCGGAGGAGCCTGCCGAAGATGAGGCCATTACGACTCGCCTTTAGGTGTCCTCCTCGGGATAGCGTCATTTAAAGAACGAGTGTCAGCACAACGTAAAAAAAAACCGGGAGGAGCCTGCTGAAGATTGGCCATTACGGCTCGCCTTTAAGTGTCCTCCTCGGGATAGCATCATTTAAAGAACGAGGATCAGCACAACGTAAAAAAAAATGGAAAAACCGGGAAAAAAATATAGGAGCCTGCTGAAGATGAGGCCATTACGGCTCGCCTTTAGGTATCCTCCTCGGGATATCGTCATTTAAAGAACAAGGGTCAGCATAACGTATAAAAAAAATGAAAAAACCGGAAAACAAAAACGGAGGACCCTGCTGAAAATGAGGCGATTACGGCTCGCCTTTAGGTGTCCTCCTCAGGATAGCGTCATTTGAAGAACATGGGTCAGCACAACGTTAAAAAAAAAACCCCCAAAAAAAAATGGAGGAGCCTGCCGAAGATGAGGCCATTACGGCTCGCCTTTAGGTGTCCTCCTCGGGATAGCGTCATTTAAAGAACGAGGGCAAGCACAACGTAGGAAAAAAAACGAAATAAAAAACCGGAGGAGCCTGCCGAAGATGAGGCCATTACGGCTCACCTTTAGGTGTCCTCCTCGGGATAGCGTCATTTAAAAATCAAGTGTCAGCACAACGTAAAAAAAAACCGGGAGGAGCCTCCTGAAGATTGGCCATTACGGCTCGCCTTTAGGTGTCCTCCTCGGGATAGCATCATTTGAAGAACGAGGATCAGCACAACGTAAAAAAAAAATGGAAAAACCGGGAAAAAAATATAGGATCCTGCTGAAGATGAGGCCATTACGGCTCGCCTTTTGGTATCCTCCTCGGGATATCGTCATTTAAAAAATGAGGGTCAGCATAACGTATAAAAAAAATGAAAAAATCGGATAAAAAAACGGAGGACCCTGTTGAAAATGAGGCGATTCCGGCTCGCCTTTAGGTGTCCTCCTCAGGATAGCGTAATTTAAAGAACGTGGATCAGCACAACGTTAAAAAAAAAACCCCGAAAAAAAATGGAGGAGCCTGCCGAAGATGAGGCCATTATGGCTCGCCTTTAGGTGTCCTCCTCGGGATAGCATCATTTAAAGAACGAGGGTCAGCACAATGCTAAAAAAAAAGAAAAAAAAGAGAAAAAATAAAACCGGAGGAGCCTGCCGAAGATGATGCCATCACGGCTCGCCTTTAGGTGTCCTCCTCGGGATAGCATCATTTAAAGAACTTGGGTCAGCACAACGTAAAAAAACGAAAAAAATCGAAAAAAAAAAGATTAGCCTGTTGAAGATGAGGCCATTACGGCTCTCCTTTTGGTATCCCCTCGGGATAGCGTCATTTAAAGAACGAGGGTCAGCACAACGTAAAAAAAATCAGAAAAAAAACCGGAAGAGCCTGCCGAAGATGAGGCCATTGTGGCTAGCCTTTAGGTGTCCTCCTCGGGATAGCGTAATTTAATGAACGAGGGTCAGCACAACGTAGTAAAAAAAATGGAAAAACCGGAAAAAAATGGAGGAGACCGCTGAAGATGAGGCGATTACGGCTCGCCTTTAGGTGTCCTCCTCGGGATAGCGTCATTTAAAGAACGAGGGTCAAAACAACGTAAAAAAAACCGGAAAAAACCAAAAAAAACCGGATGAGCCTGCCGAAGATGAGGCCATTACGGCTCGCCTTTAGGTGTCCTCCTCGAGATAGCGTCATTTAAAGAACGAAGGTCAGCACAACGTAAAAAAAACTGGAAAAAAAACCGGAAGAGCCTGCCGAAGATGAGGCCATTACGGCTCGCAATTAGGTGTCCTCCTCGGGATATCGTCATTTAAAGAACGAGGTTCAGCACAACGTAAAAAAAAAACCAAAAAAAAACCGAAAAAATAAAAACTGTGGAACCTGCCGAAGATGAGGACATTACGACTCGCCTTTAGGTGTCCTCCTCGGGATAGTATAATTTAAAGAACGAGGGTCAGCACAACGTAGGAAAAAAACTGAAAAATAAACCAGAGGAGCTTGCCAAAGATGAGGCCATTACGGCTCGCCTTTAGGTGTCCTCCTCGGGATAGCGTCATTTAAAGAACGAGTGTCAGCACAACGTAAAAAAAAACCGGGAGGAGCCTGCCGAAGTTGAGGCCATTACGGCTCGCCTTTAGGTGTCTTCCTCGGAATAGCATCATTTAAAGAACGAGGGTCAGCATAACGTATAAAAAAAATGAAAAAATCAGAAAAAAAATGGAGGACCTTGCTGAAAATGAGGCGATTACGGCTCGCCTTTAGGTATCCTCCTCGGGATATCGTCATTTAAAGAACGAGGGTCAGCATAACGTATAAAAAAAATGAAAAAATCAGAAAAAAAATGGAGGACCTTGCTGAAAATGAGGCGATTACGGCTCGCCTTTAGGTGTTCTCCTCAGGATAGCGTCATTTAAAGAACGTGGGTCAGCACAACGTTAAAAAAAAAAGAAAAAAAACCAAAAAAATAAAACCGGAGGAGCCTGTCGAAGATGATGCCATTACGGCTCGCCTTTAGGTGTCCTCCTCGGGATAGCATCATTTAAAGAACGAGGGTCAGCACAACGTAAAAAGAAAAAAACGAAAAAAATCGGAAAAAAAAAAGATGAGCCTACGGAAGATGAGGCCATTACGGCTCTCCTTTAGGTATCCCCTCGGGATAGCGTCATTTAAAGAACGAAAGTCAGCACAACGTAAAAAAAAATCAGAAAGAAACCGGAAGAGCCTGTAGAAGATGAGGCCATTACGGCTCGCCTTTAGGTGTCCTACTCGGGATAGCATCATTTAAAGAACGAGGGCAAGCACAACGTAGGAAAAAAAACCGAACTAAAAAACCGGAGGAGCCTGCCGAAGATGAGGCGATTACGGCTCGCCTTTAGGTGTCCTCCTCGGGATAGCGTAATTTAAAGAACGAGTGTCGGCACAACGTAAAAAAAAAACTGGGAGGAGCCTGCCGAAGATTGGCCATTACGGCTCTCCTTTAGGTGTCCTCCTCGGGATAGCATCATTTAAAGAACGAGGATCAGCACAACGTAAAAAAAATGGAAAAACCGGGAAAAAAATATAGGAGCCTGCTGAAGATGAGACCATTACGGCTCGCCTTTAGGTATCCTCCTCGGGATATCATCATTTAAAGAACGAGGGTCAGCATAACGTGTAAAAAAATGAAAAAATGGGAAAAAAAATGGAGGACCATGCTGAAAATGAGGCGATTACGGCTCGCCTTTAGGTGTCCTCCTCATGATAGCATCATTTAAAGAACGTGGGTCAGCACAACGTTAAAAAAAAACCCCCCAAAAAAAATGGAAGAGCCTGCCGAAGATGAGGCCATTACGGCTCGCCTATAGGTGTCCTCCTTTGATAGCATCATTTAAAGAACGAGGGTCAGCACAACGTAAAAAAAACGAAAAAAATCGGAAAAAAAAAAGATGAGCCTGCTGAAGATGAGGCCATTACGGCTCTCCTTTAGGTATCCCCTCGGGATAGCGTCATTTAAAGAACGAGGGTCAGCACAACGTAAAAAAAAATCAGAAAAAAAACCAGAAGAGCCTGCCGAAGATGAGGCCATTATGGCTCGCCTTTAGGTGTCCTCCTCGGGATAGCGTCATTTAATGAACGAGGGTCAGCACAACGTAGTAAAAAAAATGGAAAAATCGGAAAAAAATGGAGGAGCCCGCTGAAGATGAGGCGATCAGGGCTCGCCTTTAGGTGTCCTCCTCGGGATAGCATCATTTAAAGAACGAGGATCAGCACAACGTAAAAAAAATGGAAAAACCGGGAAAAAAATATAGGAGCCTGCTGAAGATGAGGCCATTACGGCTCGCCTTTAGGTATCCTCCTCGGGTTATCATCATTTAAAGAACGAGGGTCAGCATAACGTATAAAAAAATGAAAAAATGGAAAAAGAAATGGAGGACCATGCTGAAAATGAGGCGATTACGGCTCGCCTTTAGGTGTCCTCCTCAGGATAGCGTCATTTAAAGAACGTGGGTCAGCACAACGTTAAAAAAAAACCCCCCAAAAAAAATGGAAGAGCCTGCCGAAGATGAGGCCACTACGGCTCGCCTTTAGGTGTCCTCCTTTGATAGCATCATTTAAAAAACGATGGTCAGCAGAACGTAAAAAAAACGAAAAAAATCGGAAAAAAAAAAGATGAGCCCGCTGAAGATGAGGCCATTACGGCTCTCCTTTGGGTATCCCCTCGGGATAGCGTCATTTAAAGAACGAGGGTCAGCACAACGTAAAAAAAAATCAGAAAAAAAACCGGAAGAGCCTGCCGAAGATGAGGCCATTATGGCTCGCCTTTAGGTGTCCTCCTCGGGATAGCGTCATTTAATGAACGAGGGCCAGAACAACGTAAAAAAACCGGAAAAAAACCGAAAAAAACCGGATGAGCCTGCCGAAGATGAGGCCATTACGGCTCACCTTTAGGTGTCCTCCTCGAGATACGTCATTTAAAGAACGAAGGTCAGCACAACGTAAAAAAAAACTGGAAAAAAAAACTGGAAGAGCTTGCCGAAGATGAGGCCATTACGGCTCGCAATTAGATGTCCTCCTCGGGATATCGTCATTTAAAGAACGAGGTTCAGCACAACGTAAAAAAAAACCGAAAAAAAACCGAAAAAATAAAACCGGAGGAACTTGCCAAAGATGAGGATATTACGGCTCGCCTTTAGGTGTCCTCCTCGGGATAGCATCATTTAAAGAACGAGGGTAAGCACAACGTAGAAAAAAAATGAAATAAAAAACTGGGGGAGCCTGCCGAATATTAGGCCATTACGGCTCGCCTTTAGGTGTCCTCCTCGGGATAGCGTCATTTAAAGAACGAGTGTCATCACAACGTAAAAAAAAAACCGGGAGGAGCCTGCTGAAGATTGGCCATTACGGCTCGCTTTTAGGTGTCCTCCTCGGGATAGCATCATTTAAAGAACGAGGATCAGCACAACGTAAAAAAAAATGGAAAAATCGGGAAAAAAATGGAAGACCCTGCTGAAAATGAGGCGATTACGGCTCGCCTTTAGGTGTCCTCCTCAGGATAGCGTCATTTAAAGAACGTGGGTCAGCACAACGTTAAAAAAAAACCCCCGAAAAAAAATGGAGGAGCCTGCCAAAGATGAGGCCATTACGGCTCGCCTTTAGGTGTCCTTCTCGGGATAGCGTCATTTAAAGAACGAGGGTTAGCACAATGTTAAAAAAAAGAAAAAAAAGGGAAAAAATAAAACCGGAGGAGCCTGCCGAAGATGAGGCCATTACGGTTCGCCTTTAGGTGTCCTCCTCGGGATAGCATCATTTAAAGAACGAGGGTCAGCACAACATAAAAAAAACGAAAAAAATCGGAAAAAAAAAAGATGAGCATGTTGAAGATGAGGCCATTACGGCTCTCCTTTAGGTATCCCCTCGGGATAGCGTCATTTAAAGAACGAGGGTCAGCACAACGTAAAAAAAATCAGAAAAAAACCGGAAGAGCCTGCTGAAGATGAGGCCATTATGGCTCGCCTTTAGGTGTCCTCCTCGGGATAACGTCATTTAATGAACGAGGGTCTGCACAACATAGTAAAAAAAATGGAAAAACCAGAAAAAAATGGAGGAGCCCGCTGAAGATGAGGCGATTACGGCTCGCCTTTTGGTGTCCTCCTCGGGATAGCGTCATTTAAAGAACGAGGGTCAGAACAACGTAAAAAAAACCAAAAAAAATCGAAAAAAACCGGATGAGCCTGCCGAAGATGAGGCCATTACGACTCGCCTTTAGGTGTCCTCCTCGAGATAGCGTCATTTAAAGAACGAAGGTCAGCACAACGTAAAAAAAAAACTGGAAAAAAAAACCGGAAGAGCCTTCCGAAGATGAGGCCATTACGGCTCGCAATTAGGTGTCCTCCTCGGGATATCATCATTTAAAGAACGAGGTTCAGCACAACGTAAAAAAATCCCGAAAAAATAAAACCGGAGGAACCTGCCGAGGATGAGGACATTACGGCTCGCCTTTAGGTGTCTTCCTTGGGATAGCGTCATTTAAAGAACGAGGGCAAGCACAACGTAGGAAAAAAACCGAAAAAAAAAACCGGAGGAGCCTGCCAAAGATGAGGCCATTACGGCTCGCCTTTAGGTGTCCTCCTCGGGATAGCGTCATTTAAAGAACGAGTGTCAGCACAACGTAGAAAAAAAACCGGGAGGAGCCTGCCAAAGTTGAGGCCATTACGGCTTGCCTTTAGGTGTCCTCATCGGGATAGCATCATTTAAAGAACGAGGGTCAGCACAACGTAAAAAAAAAGGGAAAAAATTGGAAAAAAAAAAGAAGAGCCTGCTGAAGATGAGGCCATTATGGCTCTCCTTTAGGTATCCCCTCGGGATAGCGTCATTTAAAGAACGAGGGTCAGCACAACGGAAAAAAAGATCAGAAAAAACCGGAAGAGCCTGCCGAAGATGAGGCCATTACGACTCGTCATTAGGTGTCCTCCTCGGGATAGCGTCATTTAATGAACGAGGGTCAGCACAACATAAAAAAAAACTGGAAAAAAAAACCAGAAGAGCCTGCCGAAAATAAGGCCATTACGGCTCGCATTTAGGTGTCCTCCTCGGGATAGCGTCATTTAAAGAACGAGGTTCAGCACAACGTAAAAAATAAAACCGAAAAAATAAAACCGGAGAAACCTGCCGAAGATGAGGCCATTATGGCTCGCCTTTAGGTGTCCCCCTCGGGATAGCATCATTTAAAGAACGAGGGTCAACACAACGTAAAAAAACGAAAAAAATCGGAAAAAAAAAAGATGAGCCTGCTGAAGATGAGGCCATTACGGCTCTCCTTTAGGTATCCCCTCGGGATAGCGTCATTTAAAGAACGAGGGTTAGCACAACGTAAAAAAAAATCAGAAAAAAAACCGGAAGAGCCTGCCGAAGATGAGGCCATTATGGCTCGCCTTTAGGTGTCCTCCTCGGGATAGCGTCATTTAATGAACGAGGGTCAGCACAACGTAGTAAAAAAAAATGGAAAAACCAGAAAAAAATGGAAGAGACCGCTGAAGATGAAGCGATTACGGCTAGCCTTTAGGTGTCCTCCTCGGGATAGCGTCATTTAAAGAATGAGGGTCAGAAAAACGTAAAAAAAACCGGAAAAAAATCGAAAAAACCGGATGAGCCTGCCGAAGATGAGGCCATTACGGCTCGCCTTTAGGTGTCCTCCTCGAGATAGCGTCATTTAAAGAACGAATGTCAACACAACGTAAAAAAAAACTGGAAAAAAAAACTGGAAGAGCCTGCCAAAGATGAGGCCATTACGGCTCGCAATTTGGTGTCCTCCTCGGGATATCGTCATTTAAAGAACGAGGTTCAGCACAACGTAAAAAAAACCGAAAAAAAAATTGAAAAATAAAACCGGAGGAACCTGCCGAAGATGAGGACATTACGGCTCGCCTTTAGGTGTCCTCCTCGGGATAACATCATTTAAAGAACGAGGGCAAGCACAACGTAGGAAAAAAAAGCGAAATAAAAAACCGGAGGAGCCTGCCGAAGATGAGGCCATTACGGCTTGCCTTTAGGTGTCCTCCTCGGGATAGCGTCATTTAAAGAACGAGTGTCAGCACAACATAAAAAAAAAAACCGGGAGGAGCCTGCTGAAGATTGGCCATTACGGCACGCCTTTAGGTGTCCTCCTCGGGATAGCATCATTTAAAGAATGAGGATCAGCACAACGTAAAAAAAATGGAAAAACCGGGAAAAAATATAGGAGCCTGCTGAAGATGAGGCCATTACGGCTCGCCTTTAGGTATCCTCCTCGGGATATCGTCATTTAAAGAACGAGGGTCAGCATAACGTATAAAAAAAATGAAAAAATCGAAAAAAAAATGGAGGACCCTGCTGAAAATGAGGCGATTACGGCTCTCCTTTAGGTGTCCTCCTCAGGATAGCGTCATTTAAAGAACGTGGGTCCGCACAACGTTAAAAAAAAACCCCCGAAAAAAAATGGAGGTGCCGGCCGAAGATGAGGCCATTACGGCTCGCCTTTAGGTGTCCTTCTCGGGATAGCGTCATTTAAAGAACGAGGGTCAGCACAATGTTAAAAAAAAAAAGAAAAAAAAAGGGATAAAATAAAACCGGAGGAGCCTGCCGAAGATGATGCCATTACCGCTCGCCTTTAGGTGTCCTCCTCGGGATAGCATCATTTAAAGAAGGAGTGTCAGCACAACATAAAAAAAACGAAAAAAATAGGAAAAAAAAAGATGAGCCTATTGAAGATGAGGCCATTACGGCTCTCCTTTAGGTGTCCCCTCGGGATAGCGTCATTTAAAGAACGTGGGTCAGCACAACGTTAAAAAAAAAACCCCCGAAAAAAAATGGAGGTGCCGGCCGAAGATGAGGCCATTACGGCTCGCCTTTAGGTGTCCTTCTCGGGATAGCGTCATTTAAAGAACGAGGGTCAGCACAATGTTAAAAAAAAAAGAAAAAAAAAGGGAAAAAATAAAACCGGAGGAGCCTGCCGAAGATGATGCCATTACCGCTCGCCTTTAGGTGTCCTCCTCGGGATAGCATCATTTAAAGAATGAGTGTCAGCACAACATAAAAAAAACGAAAAAAATAGGAAAAAAAAAGATGAGCCTGTTGAAGATGAGGCCATTACGGCTCTCCTTTAGGTATCCCCTCGGGATAGCGTCATTTAAAGAGCGAGGGTCAGCACAACGTAAAAAAAAATCAGAAAAAAAACCGGAAGAGCCTGCTGAAGATGAGGCCATTATGGCTCGCCTTTAGGTGTCCTCCTCGGGATAGCGTCATTTAATGAACGAGGGTCAGCACAACGTAGTAAAAGAAATGGAAAAACCGGAAAAAAAATGGAGGAGCCCGCTGAAGATGAGGCGATTACGGCTCGCCTTTAGGTGTCCTCCTCGGGATAGCGTCATTTAAAGAACCAGGGTTAGAACAACATAAAAAAACCGAAAAAAAAAACAAAAAAAACCGGATGAGCCTACCGATGATCAGGCCATTACGTCTCGCCTTTAGGTGTCCTCCTCGAGATAACGTCATTTAAAGAACGAAGGTCAGCACAACGTAAAAAAAAAAACTGGAAAAAAAACCGGAAGAGCCTGCCGAAGATGAGGCCATTACGGCTGGCAATTAGGTGTCCTCCTCGGGATATCGTCATTTAAAGAACGAGGTTCAGCACAACGTAAAAAAAAACCGAAAAAATAAAACCGGAGGAACCTGCCGAAGATGAGGACATTACGGCTCGCCTTTAGGTGTCTTCCTTGGGATAGCGTCATTTAAAGAACGAGGGCAAGCACAACATAGGAAAAAGACAAAAAAAAAACCGGTGGAGCCTGCCAAAGTTGAGGCCATTACGGCTTGCCTTTAGGTGTCCTCCTCGGGATAGCATCATTTAAAGAACGAGTGTCAGCACAACGTAAAAAAAAGGGAAAAATCGGAAAAAAAAAGAAGGGCCTGCTGAAGATGAGGCCATTACGGCTCTCCTTTAGGTATCCGCTCAGGATAGCGTCATTTAAAGAACGAGGGTCAGCACAACGGAAAAAAAGATCAGAAAAAAACCGGAAGAGCCTACCGAAAATAAGGCCATTACGGCTCGCATTTAGGTGTCCTCCTCGGGATAGCGTCATTTAAAGAACGAGGTTCAGCACAACGTAAAAAATAAAACCGAAAAAATAAAACCAGAGAAACCTACCGAAGATGAGGCCATTACGGCTCGCCTTTAGGTGTCCTACTCAGGATAGCGTTATTCAAAGAACGAGGGCAATCACAACGTAGGAAAAAAAAACCGAACTAAAAAACCGGAGGAGCCTGCCGAAGATGAGGCCATTACGGCTCGCCTTTAGGTGTCCTCCTCGGGATAGCGTCATTTAAAGAACGAGTGTCAGCACAACGTAAAAAAAAAAACGGGAGGAGCCTGCCGAAGATTGGCCATTACGGCTCGCCTTTAGGTGTCCTCCTCGGGATAGCATCATTTAAAGAACGAGGGTAAGCACAACGTAAAAAAAAACAGAAAAACCGGGAAAAAAATATAGGAGCCTGCTGAAGATGAGGCCATTACGGCTCGCCATTAGGTATCCTCCTCGGGATATCGTCATTTAAAGAACGAGGGTCAGCATAACGTATAAAAAAAATGAAAAAATCAGAAAAAAAATGGAGGACCCTACTGAAAATGAGGCGATTACGGCTCGCATTTAGGTGTTCTCCTCAGGATAGCGTCATTTAAAGAACGTGGGTCAGCACAACGTTAAAAAAAAAACCCCCGAAAAAAAAATGAAGGAGCCTGCCGAAGATGAGGCCATTACGGCTCGCCTTTAGGTGTCCTCCTCGGGATAGCGTCATTTAAAGAACGAGGGTCAGCACAACGTTAAAAAAAAAAGAAAAAAAACCAAAAAAATAAAACCGGAGGAGCCTGCCGAAGATGATGCCATTACGGCTCGCCTTTAGGTGTCCTCCTCGGGATAGCATCATTTAAAGAACGAGGGTCAGCATAACGTAAAAAAAACGAAAAAAATTGGAAAAACAAGATGAGCCTACTGAGGATGAGGCCATTACGGCTCTCCTTTAGGTATCCCCTCGGGATAGCGTCATTTAAAGAACGAAGGTCAGCACAACGTAAAAAAAATCAGAAAAAAACCGGAAGAGCCTGCCGAAGATGTGGCCATTATGGCTCGCCTTTAGGTGTCCTCCTCGGGATAGCGTCATTTAATGAACGAGGGTCAGCACAACGTAGTAAAAAAAATGGAAAAACCAGAAAAAAATGGAAGAGACCGCTGAAGATGAGGCGATTACGGCTAGCCTTTAGGTGTCCTCCTCGGGATAGCGTCATTTAAAGAATGAGGGTCAGAACAACGTAAAAAAAAACCGGAAAAAAACCGAAAAAACCGGATGAGCCTGCCGAAGATGAGGCCATTACGGCTCGCCTTTAGGTGTCCTCCTCGAGATAGCGTCATTTAAAGAACGAAGGTCAGCACAACGTAAAAAAAAACTGGAAAAAAAACTGGAAGAGCCTGCCGAAGATGAGGCCATTACGGCTCGCAATTAGGTGTCCTCCTCGGGATATCGTCATTTAAAGAACGAGGTTCAGCACAACGTAAAAAAAACCGAAAAAAAAAAATCGAAAAATAAAACCGGAGGAACCTGCCGAAGATGAGGACATTACGGCTCGTCTTTAGGTGTCCTCCTCGGGATAACATCATTTAAAGAACGAGGGCAAGCACAACGTAGGAAAAAAAACGAAATAAAAAACCGGAGGAGCCTGCCGAAGATGAGGCCATTACGGCTCGCCTTTAGGTGTCCTCCTCGAGATAGCGTCATTTAAAGAACGAGTGTCATCACAACATAAAAAAAAAACCGGGAGGAGCCTGCTGAAGATTGGCCATTACGGCACGCCTTTAGGTGTCCTCCTCGGGATAGCATCATTTAAAGAATGAGGATCAGCACAACGTAAAAAAAATGGAAAAACCGGGAAAAAATATAGGAGCCTGCTGAAGATGAGGCCATTACGGCTCGCCTTTAGGTATCCTCCTCGGGATATCGTCATTTAAAGAACGAGGGTCAGCATAACGTATAAAAAAAATGAAAAAATCGGAAAAAAAATGGAGGACCCTGCTGAAAATGTGGCGATTACGGCTCTCCTTTTGGTGTCCTCCTCAGGATAGCGTCATTTAAAGAACGTGGGTCAGCACAACGTTAAAAAAAAATCCCCGAAAAAAATGGAGGTGCCGGCCGAAGATGAGCCCATTACGGCTCGCCTTTAGGTGTCCTTCTCGGGATAGCGTCATTTAAAGAACGAGGGTCAGCACAATGTTAAAAAAAAAGAAAAAAAAAGGGAAAAAATGAAACCGGAGGAGCCTGCCGAAGATGATGCCATTACCGCTCGCCTTTAGGTGTCCTCCTTGGGATAGCATCATTTAAAAACGAGTGTCAGCACAACATAAAAAAAACGAAAAAAATAGGAAAAAAAAGATGAGCCTGTTGAAGATGAGGCCATTACGGCTCTCCTTTAGGTATCCCCTCGGGATAGCGTCATTTAAAGAGCGAGGGTCAGCACAACGTAAAAAAAAAATCAGAAAAAAAACCGGAAGAGCCTGCTGAAGATGAGGCCATTATGGCTCGCCTTTAGGTGTCCTCCTCGGGATAGCGTCATTTAATGAACGAGGGTCAGCACAACGTAGTAAAAGAAATGGAAAAACCGGAAAAAAAATGGAGGAGCCCGCTGAAGATGAGGCGATTACGGCTCGCCTTTAGGTGTCCTCCTCGGGATAGCGTCATTTAAAGAACCAGGGTTAGAACAACATAAAAAAATGAAAAAAAAAACCAAAAAAAACCGGATGAGCCTACCGATGATGAGGCCTTTACGTCTCGCCTTTAGGTGTCCTCCTCGAGATAGCGTCATTTAAAGAACGAAGGTCAGCACAACGTAAAAAAAAAACTGGAAAAAAAACCGGAAGAGCCTGCCGAAGATGAGGCCATTATGGCTGGCAATTAGGTGTCCTCCTCGGGATATCGTCATTTAAAGAACGAGGTTCAGCACAACGTAAAAAAAACCGAAAAAATAAAACCGGAGGAACCTGCCGAAGATGAGGACATTACGGCTCGCCTTTAGGTGTCCTCCTCGGGATAGCGTCATTTAAAGAACGAGGGTTAGAACAACATAAAAAAACCGAAAAAAAAACCAAAAAAAACCGGATGAGCCTACCGATGATGAGGCCTTTACGTCTCGCCTTTAGGTGTCCTCCTCGAGATAGCGTCATTTAAAGAACGAAGGTCAGCACAACGTAAAAAAAAAAACTGGAAAAAAAACCGGAAGAGCCTGCCGAAGATGAGGCCATTACGGCTGGCAATTAGGTGTCCTCCTCGGGATATCGTCATTTAAAGAACGAGGTTCAGCACAACGTAAAAAAAACCGAAAAAATAAAACCGGAGGAACCTGCCGAAGATGAGGACATTACGGCTCGCCTTTAGGTGTCTTCCTTGGGATAGCGTCATTTAAAGAACGAGGGCAAGCACAACACAGGAAAAAGACCAAAAAAAAACCGGAGGAGCCTGCCAAAGTTGAGGCCATTACGGCTTGCCTTTAGGTGTCCTCCTCGGGATAGCATCATTTAAAGAACGAGTGTCAGCACAACGTAAAAAAAAAGGGAAAAATCCGGAAAAAAAAGAAGAGCCTGCTGAAGATGAGGCCATTACGGCTCTCCTTTAGGTATCCGCTCGGGATAGCGTCATTTAAAGAACGAGGGTCAGCACAACGGAAAAAAAGATCAGAAAAAAACCGGAAGAGCCTGTCGAAAATAAGGCCATTACGGCTCGCATTTAGGTGTCCTCCTCGGGATAGCGTCATTTAAAGAACGAGGTTCAGCACAACGTAAAAAATAAAACCGAAAAAATAAAACCAGAGAAACATGCCGAAGATGAGGCCATTACGGCTCGCCTTTAGGTGTCCTACTCAGGATAGCGTTATTCAAAGAACGAGGGCAATCACAACGTAGGAAAAAAAACCGAACTAAAAAACCGGAGGAGCCTGCCGAAGATGAGGCCATTACAGCAAGCCTTTAGGTGTCCTCCTCGGGATAGCGTCATTTAAAGAACGAGTGTCAGCACAACGTAAAAAAAAAACCGGGAGGAGCCTGCCGAAGATTGGCCATTACGGCTCGCCTTTAGGTGTCCTCCTCGGGATAGCATCATTTAAAGAACGAGGGTCAGCACAACGTAAAAAAAAACAGAAAAACCGGGAAAAAAATATAGGAGCCTGCTGAAGATAAGGCCATTACGGCTCGCCTTTAGGTATCCTCCTCGGGATATCGTCATTTAAAGAACGAGGGTCAGCATAACGTATAAAAAAATGAAAAAATCAGAAAAAAAAAACGGAGGACCCTACTGAAAAAGAATCGATTACGGCTCGCCTTTAGGTGTTCTCCTCAGGATAGCGTCATTTAAAGAACGTGGGTCAGCACAACGTTAAAAAAAAACCCCCAAAAAAAAATGAAGGAGCCTGCCGAAGATGAGGCCATTACGGCTCGCCTTTAGGTGTCCTCCTCGGGATAGCGTCATTTAAAGAACGAGGGTCAGCACAACGTTAAAAAAAAAAGAAAAAAAACCAAAAAAATAAAACCGGAGGAGCCTGCCGAAGATGATGCCATTACGGCTCGCCTTTAGGTGTCCTCCTCGGGATAGCATCATTTAAAGAACGAGGGTCAGCATAACGTAAAAAAAAACGAAAAAAAATGGAAAAAAAAGATGAGCCTACTGAAGATGAGGCCATTACGGCTCTCCTTTAGGTATCCCCTCGGGATAGCGTCATTTAAAGAACGAAGGTCAGCACAACGTAAAAAAAAATCAGAAAAGAACCGGAAGAGCCTGCCGAAGATTGGCCATTACGGCTCGCCTTTAGGTGTCCTCCTCGGGATAGCATCATTTAAAGAACGAGGGTCAGCACAACGTAAAAAAAAACAGAAAAACCGGGAAAAAAATATAGGAGCCTGCTGAAGATAAGGCCATTACGGCTCGCCTTTAGGTATCCTCCTCGGGATATCGTCATTTAAAGAACGAGGGTCAGCATAACGTATAAAAAAATGAAAAAATCAGAAAAAAAAAACGGAGGACCCTACTGAAAAAGAATCGATTACGGCTCGCCTTTAGGTGTTCTCCTCAGGATAGCGTCATTTAAAGAACGAGGGTCAGCACAACATTAAAAAAAAAAACCCCCAAAAAAAATGGAAGAGCCTGCCGAAGATAAGGCCATTACGGCTCGCCTTTAGGTGTCCACCTCGGGATAGCGTCATTTAAAGAACGAGGGTCAGCACAACGTTAAAAAAAAGAAAAAAAAACCAAAAAAATAAAACCGGAGGAGCCTGCCGAAGATGATGCCATTACGGCTCGCCTTTAAGTGTCCTCCTCGGGATAGCATCATTTAAAGAACGAGGGTCAGCACAACGTAAAAAAAAAAAAACAAAAAAATTGAAAAAAAAATATAGGAGCCTGCTGAAGATGAGGCCATTACGGCTCGCCTTTAGGTATCCTCCTCGGGATATCGTCATTTAAAGAACGAGTGTCAGCATAACGTATAAAAAAAATTAAAAAATCAGAAAAAAAACGGAGGACCCTGCTGAAAATGAGGCGATTACGGCTCGCCTTTAGGTGTTCTCCTCAGGATAGCGTCATTTAAAGAACGTTGGTCAGCACAATGTTAAAAAAAAAACCCCCGAAAAAAAATGGAGGAGCCTGCCGAAGATGAGGCCATTACGGCTCGCCTTTAGGTATCCTTCTCGGGATAGCGTCATTTAAAGAACGAGGGTCAGCACAACGTTAAAAAAAAAGAAAAAAAACCAAAAAAATAAAACCGGAGGAGCCTGTCGAAGATGATGCCTTTACGGCTCGCCTTTAGGTGTCCTCCTCGGGATAGAATCATTTAAAGAACGAGGGTCAGCACAATGTAAAAAAAAAATGAAAAAAATTGGAAAAATAAAAGATGAGCCTACTGAAGATGAGGCCATTACGGCACTCCTTTAGGTATCCCCTCGGGATAGCGTCATTTAAAGAACGAAGGTCAGCATAACGTAAAAAAAAATCAGAAAGAAACCGGAAGAGCCTGCCGAAGATGAGGCCATTACGGCTCGCCTTTAGGTGTCCTACTCGGGATAGCGTCATTTAAAGAACGACGGCAAGCACAACGTAGGAAAAAAAAAACGAACTAAAAAATCGGAGGAGCCTGCCGAAGATGAGGCCATTACGGCTCGCCTTTAGGTGTCCTCCTCGGGATAGCGTCATTTAAAGAACGAGTGTCGACACAACGTAAAAAAAAAACCGGGAGGAGCCTGCCGAAGATTGGCCATTACGGCTCGCCTTTAGGTGTCCTCCTCGGGATAGCATCATTTAAAGAACGAGGATCAGCACAATGTAAAAAAAATGGAAAAACCAGGAAAAAAATATAGGAGCCTGCTGAAGATGAGGCCATTACGGCTCGCCTTTAGGTATCCTCCTCGGGATATCGTCATTTAAAGAACGAGGGTCAGCATAACGTATAAAAAAATGAAAAAATCAGAAAAAAAAAACGGAGGACCCTGCTGAAAATGAGGCGATTACGGCTCGCCTTTAGGTGTCCTCCTCAGGATAGCGTCATTTAAAGAACGAGGGTCAGCACAACATTAAAAAAAAAACCCCCCAAAAAAAATGGAAGAGCCTGCCGAAGATAAGGCCATTACAGCTCGCCTTTAGGTGTCCTCCTCGGGATAGCTTCATTTAAAGAACGAGGGTCAGCACAACGTAAAAAAAACAAAAAAAATCGGAAAAAAAAAAGATGAGCCTGCTGAAGATGAGGCCATTACGGCTCTCCTTTAGGTATCCCCTCGGGATAGCGTCAATTAAAGAACGAGGGTCAGCACAACGTAAAAAAAAATCAGAAAAAAAACCGGAAGAGCCTGCCCAAGATGAGGCCATTATGGCTCGCCTTTAGTTGTCCTCCTCGGGATAACGTCATTTAAAGAACGAGGGTCAGAACAACGTAAAAAAAACCGGAAAAAAACTGAAAAAAACCGGATGAGGCTGCCGAAGATGAGGCCATTACGGCTCGCCTTTAGGTGTCCTCCTCGAGATGGCATCATTTAAAGAACGAAGGTCAGCACAACGTAAAAAAAACTGGAAAAAAAACCGGAGGAGCCTGCCGAAGATGAGGCCGTTACGGCTCGCCTTTAGATGTCCTCCTCGAGATAGCGTCATTTAAAGAACGAGTGTCAGCACAACGTAAAAAAAAACCGGGAGGAGCCTGCTGAAGATTGGCCATTACGGCTCGCCTTTAGGTGTCCTCCTCGGGATAGCATCATTTAAAAAACGAGGATCAGCACAACGTAAAAAAAATGGAAAAACCGGGAAAAAATATAGGAGCCTGCTGAAGATGAGGCCATTACGGCTCGCCTTTAGGTACCTCCTCGGGATATCGTCATTTAAAGAACGAGGGTCAGCATAAAATATTAAAAAAATGAAAAAATCGGAAAAAAAATGGAGGACCCTGCTGAAAATGAGGCGATTATGGATCGCCTTTAGGTGTCCTCCTCAGGATAGCGTCATTTAAAGAACGTGGGTCAGCACAACGTTAAAAAAAAACCCCGAAAAAAATGGAGGAGCCTGCCGAAGATGAGGCCATTACGGCTCGCCTTTAGGTGTCCTCCTCGGGATAGCATCATTTAAAGAACGAGGGTCAGCACAATGTAAAAAAAAAACGAAAAAAATTGGAAAAAAAAAAAGATGAGCCTACTGAAGATGAGGCCATTACGGCACTCCTTTAGGTATCCCCTCGGGATAGCGTCATTTAAAGAACGAAGGTCAGCACAACGTAAAAAAAAAATCAGAAAGAAACCGGAAGAGCCTGCCGAAGATGAGGCCATTACGGCTCGCCTTTAGGTGTCCTACTCGGGATAGCGTCATTTAAAGAACGACGGCAAGCACAACGTAGGAAAAAAAACCGAACTAAAAAACCGGAGGAGCCTGTCGAAGATGAGGCCATTACGGCTCGCCTTTAGGTGTCCTCCTCGGGATAGCGTCATTTAAAGAACGAGTGTCGGCACAACGTAAAAAAAAACCGGGAGGAGCCTAATGAAGATTGGCCATTACGGCTCGCCTTTAGGTGTCCTCCTCGGGATAGCATCATTTAAAGAACGAGGATCAGCACAATGTAAAAAAAATGGAAAAACCAAGAAAAAATATAGGAGCCTGCTGAAGATGAGGCCATTACGGCTCGCCTTTAGGTAACCTCCTCGGGAAATCGTCATTTAAAGAACGAGGGTCAGCATAACGTAAAAAAAAAAAACTGGAAAAAAAACCGGAAGAGCCTGCCGAAGATGAGGCCATTACGGCTGGCAATTAGGTGTCCTCCTCGGGATATCGTCATTTAAAGAACGAGGTTCAGCACAACGTAAAAAAAACCGAAAAAATAAAACCGGAGGAACCTGCCGAAGATGAGGACATTACGGCTCGCCTTTAGGTGTCTTCCTTGGGATAGCGTCATTTAAAGAACGAGGGCAAGCACAACATAGGAAAAAGACCAAAAAAAAACCGGAGGAGCCTGCCAAAGTTGAGGCCATTACGGCTTGCCTTTAGGTGTCCTCCTCGGGATAGCATCATTTAAAGAACAAGTGTCAGCACAACGTAAAAAAAAAGGGAAAAATCCGGAAAAAAAAGAAGAGCCTGCTGAGGATGAGGCCATTACGGCTCTCCTTTAGGTATCCGCTCGGGATAGCGTCATTTAAAGAACAAGGGTCAGCACAACGGAAAAAAAGATCAGAAAAAAACCGGAAGAGCCTGTCGAAAATAAGGCCATTACGGCTCGCATTTAGGTGTCCTCCTCGGGATAGCGTCATTTAAAGAACGAGGTTCAGCACAATGTAAAAAATAAAACCGAAAAAATAAAACCAGAGAAACCTGCCGAAGATGAGGCCATTACGGCTCGCCTTTAGGTGTCCTACTCAGGATAGCGTTATTCAAAGAACGAGGGCAATCACAACGTAGGAAAAAAAACCGAACTAAAAAACCGGAGGAGCCTGCCGAAGATGAGGCCATTACAGCAAGCCTTTAGGTGTCCTCCTCGGGATAGCGTCATTTAAAGAACGAGTGTCAGCACAACGTAATAAAAAAACCGGGAGGAGCCTGCCGAAGATTGGCCATTACGGCTCGCCTTTAGGTGTCCTCCTCGGGATAGCATCATTTAAAGAACGAGGGTCAGCACAACGTAAAAAAAAACAGAAAAACCGGGAAAAAAATATAGGAGCCTGCTGAAGATGAGGCCATTACGGCTCGCCTTTAGGTATCCTCCTCGGGATATCGTCATTTAAAGAACGAGGGTCAGCATAACGTATAAAAAAAATGAAAAAATCAGAAAAAAAAAACGGAGGACCCTACTGAAAATGAGGCGATTACGGCTCGCCTTTAGGTATACCCTCGGGATAGCGTCATTTAAAGAACGAAGGTCAGCACAACGTAAAAAAAAATCAGAAAAAAACCGGAAGAGCCTGCCGAAGATGAGGCCATTACGGCTAGCCTTTAGGTGTCCTACTCGGGATAGCGTCATTTAAAGAACGAGGGCAAGCACAACGTCGGAAAAAAAACCGAACTAAAAAACCGGAGGAGCCTGCCGAAGATGAGGCCATTACGGCTCGCCTTTAGGTGTCCTCCTCGGGATAGCGTCATTTAAAGAACGAGTGTCGGCACAACGTAAAAAAAAAAACCGGGAGGAGCCTGCCGAAGATTGGCCATTATGGCTCGCCTTTAGGTGTCCTCCTCGGGATAGCATCATTTTAAGAACGAGGGTCAGCACAACGTAAAAAAAAAACGGAAAAACCCCCAAAAAAAATGGAAGAGCCTGCCGAAGATAAGGCCATTACGGCTCGCCTTTAGGTATCCTCCTCGGGATATCATCATTTAAAGAACGAGGGTCAGCATAACGTATAAAAAAAATGAAAAAATCAGAAAAAAAAACGGTGGACCCTGCTGAAAATGAGGCGATTACGGCTCGCCTTTAGGTGTTCTCCTCAGGATAGCGTCATTTAAAGAACGTGGGTCAGTACAACGTTAATAAAAAAACCCCCGAAAAAAAATGGAGGAGCCTGCCGAAGATGAGGCCATTACGGCTCGCCTTTAGGTGTCCACCTCGGGATAGCATCATTTAAAGAACGAGGGTCAGCACAACGTTAAAAAAAAGAAAAAAAAACCAAAAAAATAAAACCAGAGGAGCCTGCCGAAGATGATGCCATTACGGCTCGCCTTTAAGTGTCCTACTCGGGATAGCATCATTTAAAGAACGAGGGTCAGCACAACGTAAAAAAAAAACCAAAAAAATTGGAAAAAAAATATAGGAGCCTGCTGAAGATG
This sequence comes from Arachis ipaensis, assembly GCF_059453495.1. Classification (NCBI taxonomy): domain Eukaryota; kingdom Viridiplantae; phylum Streptophyta; class Magnoliopsida; order Fabales; family Fabaceae; genus Arachis; species Arachis ipaensis. The sequence goes on along the minus strand of NC_142442.1, from coordinate 86,446,512 downwards.
AGGCCATTACGGCTCGCCTTTAGGTATCCTCCTCGGGATATCGTCATTTAAAGAACGAGTGTCAGCATAACGTATAAAAAAAATTAAAAAATCAGAAAAAAACGGAGGACCCTGCTGAAAATGAGGCGATTACGGCTCGCCTTTAGGTGTTCTCCTCAGGATAGCGTCATTTAAAGAACGTTGGTCAGCACAACGTTAAAAAAAAAACCCCCGAAAAAAAATGGAGGAGCCTGCCGAAGATGAGGCCATTACGGCTCGCCTTTAGGTATCCTTCTCGGGATAGCATCATTTAAAGAACGAGGGTCAGCACAACGTTACAAAAAAAAGAAAAAAAACCAAAAAAATAAAACCGGAGGAACCTGTCGAAGATGATGCCATTACGGCTCGCCTTTAGGTGTCCTCCTCGGGATAGAATCATTTAAAGAACGAGGGTCAGCACAATGTAAAAAAAAATGAAAAAAATTGGAAAAATAAAAGATGAGCCTACTGAAGATGATGCCATTACGGCACTCCTGTAGGTATCCCCTCGGGATAGCGTCATTTAAAGAACGAAGTTCAGCACAACGTAAAAAAAAAAATCAGAAAGAAACCGGAAGAGCCTGCCGAAGATGAGGCCATTACGGCTCGCCTTTAGGTGTCCTACTCGGGATAGCGTCATTTAAACAACGACGGCAAGCACAACGTAGGAAAAAAAAACGAACTAAAAAACCGGAGGAGCCTGCCGAAGATGAGGCCATTACGGCTCGCCTTTAGGTGTCCTCCTCGGGATAGCGTCATTTAAAGAACGAGTGTCGACACAACGTAAAAAAAAAACCGGGAGGAGCCTGCCGAAGATTGGCCATTACGGCTCGCCTTTAGGTATCCTCCTCGGGATATCGTCATTTAAAGAACGAGGGTCAGCATAACGTATAAAAAAATGAAAAAATCAGAAAAAAAAAACGGAGGACCCTGCTGAAAATGAGGCGATTACGGCTCGCCTTTAGGTGTCCTCCTCAGGATAGCGTCATTTAAAGAACGAGGGTCAGCACAACATTAAAAAAAAAACCCCCAAAAAAAATGGAAGAGCCTGCCGAAGATAAGGCCATTACGGCTCGCCTTTAGGTGTCCTCCTCGGGATAGCTTCATTTAAAGAACGAGGGTCAGCACAACGTAAAAAAAACAAAAAAAATCGGAAAAAAAAAGATGAGCCTGCTGAAGATGAGGCCATTACGGCTCTCCTTTAGGTATCCCCTCGGGATAGCGTCAATTAAAGAACGAGGGTCAGCACAACGTAAAAAAAAATCAGAAAAAAAACCGGAAGAGCCTGCCGAAGATGAGGCCATTATGGCTCGCCTTTAGTTGTCCTCCTCGGGATAGCGTCATTTAAAGAACGAGGGTCAGAACAACGTAAAAAAAACCGGAAAAAAACTGAAAAAAACCGGATGAGCCGGCCGAAGATGAGGCCATTACGGCTCGCCTTTAGGTGTCCTCCTCGAGATGGCATCATTTAAAGAACGAAGGTCAGCACAACGTAAAAAAAACTGGAAAAAAAACCGGAGTAGCCTGCCGAAGATGAGGCCGTTACGGCTCGCCTTTAGATGTCCTCCTCGGGATAGCGTCATTTAAAGAACGAGTGTCAGCACAACGTAAAAAAAAACCGGGAGGAGCCTGCTGAAGATTGGCCATTACGGCTCGCCTTTAGGTGTCCTCCTCGGGATAGCATCATTTAAAGAACGAGGATCAGCACAACGTAAAAAAAATGGAAAAACCGGGAAAAAATATAGGAGCCTGCTGAAGATGAGGCCATTACGGCTCGCCTTTAGGTACCTCCTTGGGATATCGTCATTTAAAGAACGAGGGTCAGCATAAAATATTAAAAAAATGAAAAAATCGGAAAAAAAAATGGAGGACCCTGCTGAAAATGAGGCGATTATGGCTCGCCTTTAGGTGTCCTCCTCAGGATAGCGTCATTTAAAGAACGAGGGTCAGCACAACGTAAAAAAAAATCAGAAAAAAAACCGGAAGAGCCAGCCGAAGATGAGGCCATTATGGCTCGCCTTTAGTTGTCCTCCTCGGGATAGCGTCATTTAAAGAACGAGGGTCAGAACAACGTAAAAAAAACCGGAAAAAAACTGAAAAAAACCGGATGAGCCTGCCGAAGATGAGGCCATTACGGCTCGCCTTTAGGTGTCCTCCTCGAGATAGCGTCATTTAAAGAACGAAGGTCAGCACAACGTAAAAAAAGCTGAAAAAAAAACCGGTGGAGCCTGCCGAAGATGAGTCCGTTACGGCTCGCCTTTAGGTGTCCTCCTCGGGATAGCATCATTAAAAGAACGAGGTTCAGCACAACGTAAAAAAAACAAAAAAAATCGGAAAAAAAAAGATGAGCCTGCTGAAGATGAGGCCATTACGGCTCTCCTTTAGGTATCCCCTCGGAATAGCGTCAATTAAAGAACGAGGGTCAGCACAACGTAAAAAAAAATCAGAAAAAAAACCGGAAGAGCCTGCCGAAGATGAGGCCATTATGGCTCGCCTTTAGTTGTCCTCCTCGGGATAGCGTCATTTAAAGAACGAGGGTCAGAACAACGTAAAAAAAACCGGAAAAAAACTGAAAAAAACCGGATGAGCCTGCTGAAGATGAGGCCATTATGGCTCGCCTTTAGGTGTCCTCCTCGAGATAGCGTCATTTAAAGAACGAAGGTCAGCACAACGTAAAAAAAGCTGAAAAAAAAACCGGAGGAGCCTTCCGAAGATGAGTCCGTTACGGCTCGCCTTTAGGTGTCCTCCTCGGGATAGCGTCATTTAAAGAACGAGGGTCAGCACAACGTTAAAAAAAAAGAAAAAAAACCAAAAAAATAAAGCCGGAGGAGCCTGTCGAAGATGATGCCATTACGGCTCGCCTTTAGGTGTCCTCCTCGGGATAGAATCATTTAAAGAACGAGGGTCAGCACAATGTAAAAAAAAAATAAAAAAAATTGGAAAAATAAAAGATGAGCCTACTGAAGATAAGGCCATTACGGCACTCCTTTAGGTATCCCCTCGGGATAGCGTCATTTAAAGAACGAAGGTCAGCACAACGTAAAAAAAAATCAAAAAGAAACCGGAAGAGCCTGCCGAAGATGAGGCCATTACGGCTCGCCTTTAGTTGTCCTCCTCGGGATAGCGTCATTTAAAGAACGAGGGTCAGAACAACGTAAAAAAACCGGAAAAAAACTGAAAAAAACCGGATGAGCCTGCTGAAGATGAGGCCATTATGGCTCGCCTTTAGGTGTCCTCCTCGAGATAGCGTCATTTAAAGAACGAAGGTCAGCACAACGTAAAAAAAGCTGAAAAAAAAACCGGAGGAGCCTTCCGAAGATGAGTCCGTTACGGCTCGCCTTTAGGTGTCCTCCTCGGGATAGCGTCATTTAAAGAACGAGGGTCAGCACAACGTTAAAAAAAAAGAAAAAAAACCAAAAAAATAAAGCCGGAGGAGCCTGTCGAAGATGATGCCATTACGGCTCGCCTTTAGGTGTCCTCCTCGGGATAGAATCATTTAAAGAACGAGGGTCAGCACAATGTAAAAAAAAAATAAAAAAAATTGGAAAAATAAAAGATGAGCCTACTGAAGATAAGGCCATTACGGCACTCCTTTAGGTATCCCCTCGGGATAGCGTCATTTAAAGAACGAAGGTCAGCACAACGTAAAAAAAAATCAAAAAGAAACCGGAAGAGCCTGCCGAAGATGAGGCCATTACGGCTCGCCTTTAGGTGTCCTACTCGGGATAGCGTCATTTAAAGAACGACGGCAAGCACAACGTAGGAAAAAAAAACCGAACTAAAAAACCGGAGGAGTGATGACAAGTCATCATATACCCTTTTTAATAGTCTTTTTCTTTACTTTCATTTGGTTTTATGCACTTTCTTGCATCCTAAGAAAGCAATTTGGAATGAAAATGCATAACTTCTTTGAATCAAACAACCACCATATAATTGATGCTAAATCATGAGGTTTAGGCCAAATTTAATTGCAGTTTGATGATTTGTAAACCTTGTGAATTTGGTGATACTTTGATTGGTTGTTTTGATTAATTGTAGGTGAAGAAAAGAAGAAAAGAAGAAAAGCGTGACCTAAGGAGCGTGGTTCAAGGAATAGAAAGTGTGGCCATCAAAGGAGAAAGTGTAGTGCAACAAACCATGGAACTCATTCCAAGAGCACCAAGCACTAAGAGAGCGCTACACTCACTTCCAAGGGACCAAGGCACAAAGCTCAGCTCACTTTGTGAGCTGAGCACAACACAAGGCCAAGAAATAAGGAAATGAGGAACCAAGCTCAGCTCACAAAGTGAGCATTATCGAGAGCGCTAGAGGAGAAATTCAAGAAAAATGATTTCCAAATGCATGCTCCAAGACTTGAACCCATGACCAAGGGGAAAGGGTGGAGGCGCTACTCTCATGGAAAATAAGCAAAAATTGGCTAAATGCACTCCCCAAGCTTCGAACCCCACACCTTGAGGAAGCAAGGAAGCAAGGCAACCAAGAAAAGGGGTAGCGCATGCTTCCCATGGGTTTCGAACCAAGGACCCTTCCTTGGATACACCAAAGCTCAGCTCACAAAGTGAGCTGAGCGCTACTTCTTGATGCATGGGGGCACATCTTGACACGGCCAGGAAAGGAGTGGAGCGCATGACACGGTCCAAGGGGCAGCACAACAAATTGGCACTAAGGCACCAATGCTCAGCTCACAAAGTGAGCTGAGCTCTCCCCTGATGCACCCCAAGACAGCAGCACGCTATCAATGCTTCCCCACACTAAGTGTCGAAGCTCAGCTCACTTTGTGAGCTGAGCACTCCCCTGGAAGCATATTACCCATGGGCTGAAAATTCAACCCAAAGTCCAATTTAATTCAAATCTTCACCAAATCAAAAGCCCATCCAAATTCCAATATCCAAGAATAGAAAGTGTATAAATAGGAGTTAGTTTGATGTAATTAGGGAGCTAAATTTTACTTTTGAATTTTCCTTTCATTTTCATTTTGAGCTTTTAGTTTTGAATTTAGATTTCAGAGAACTTGGGAGGAGAATTGATCTCTCTTCTTCTTGGTTCTTGCTTAAACACTCTTTAATTTTCTTGCTTTGGATCTTTGGTGGAGAATTGAAGAAATTCTGTTTCAATCTCACCTTGAGATCCCTTGTTTATTTTCTTTCTGCATAATTGAATTTGAATTTCTGTCTACTGCTTCTTCATTTACTTTGTCTCTGCAATTTACTTTTCTTTACTTCTTTTGCAATTGCTCTTGTTGGATCAAGGAAGGATTTGAGATCTAGACTTGTTATCTAGTCTCTTCCACTCCTGAGATCTCAACCCCTTTTAAATTGCTGCAACTTAAGCACTGCTTTCTAGTTCTTTAAATTCTCAAGTCATTTTACTTTTCTGTTAAGATCTACTTCACTGCACTTCAATTTTCTCTTTTATGTTTAATGCCATTTACTTGTTTCTTGTTTAATTCCTGCAAGTCCACGCCCCAATCCCTTTTACAATTCAAGCAATTTACATTTCTTGCACTTTAAGCTTCAGTTATTTATATTCCTTGCAAGTTAAGATTCTGCACTTTATTTTACATGCTCTTTAAGATTTAGTTTCTTTATTTTCCTGCTCTTTAGTTTACTGCAATTTTCCCTTTCCCAATTACATTTCATGCAATTTAGTTTCTGTTAATCACAAACACTCAACCAATTCTTGATTCGCTTGACTAAATCAACCACTAAACTAAAATTGCTCAATCATTCAATCCCTGTGGGATCGACCTCACTCATGTGAGTTATTATTACTTGATGCGACCCGGTACACTTGCCGGTTAGATTTGTGTGTTCTGTTGGAAATTTATTTTTCACCAAAATACTCATCAAGGAGCCTGCCGAAGATGAGGCCATTACGGCTCGCCTTTAGGTGTCCTCCTCGGGATAGCGTCATTTAAAGAACGAGTGTCGGCACAACGTAAAAAAAAAACCGGGAGGAGCCTGCCGAAGATTGGCCATTACGGCTCGCCTTTAGGTGTCCTCCTCGGGATAGCATCATTTAAAGAACGAGGATCAGCACAATGTAAAAAAAATGGAAAAACCAGGAAAAAAATATAGGAGCCTGCTGAAGATGAGGCCATTATGGCTCGCCTTTAGGTATCCTCCTCGGGATATCGTCATTTAAAGAATGAGGGTCAGCATAACGTATAAAAAATGAAAAAATCAGAAAAAAAAACGGAGGACCCTGCTGAAAATGAGGCGATTACGGCTCGCCTTTAGGTGTCCTCCTCAGGATAGCGTCATTTAAAGAACGTGGGTCAGCACAACATTAAAAAAAAAACCCCCCAAAAAAAATGGAAGAGCCTGCCGAAGATAAGGCTATTACGGCTCGCCTTTAGGTGTCCTCCTCGGGATAGCATCATTTAAAGAACGAGGGTCAGCACAACGTAAAAAAAACAAAAAAAATCGGAAAAAAAAAGATGAGCCTGCTGAAGATGAGGCCATTACGGCTCTCCTTTAGGTATCCCCTCGGGATAGCGTCAATTAAAGAACGAGGGTCAGCACAACGTAAAAAAAACTGAAAAAAAAACCGGAGGAGCCTGCCGAAGATGAGTCCGTTACGGGTCGCCTTTAGGTGTCCTCCTCGGGATAGCTTCATTTAAAGAACGAGTGTCAACACAACGTAAAAAAAAAACGGGAGGAGCCTGCTGAAGATTGGCCATTACGGCTCGCCTTTAGGTGTCCTCCTTGGGATAGCATCATTTAAAGAACGAGGATCAGCACAACGTAAAAAAAATGGAAAAACTGGGAAAAAATATAGGAGCCTGCTGAAGATGAGGCCATTACGGCTCGCCTTTAGGTACCTCCTCGGGATATCGTCATTTAAAGAACGAGGGTCAGCATAAAATATAAAAAAAATGAAAAAATCGGAAAAAAAAATGGAGGACCCTGCTGAAAATGAGGCGATTATGACTCGCCTTTAGGTGTCCTCCTCAGGATAGCGTCATTTAAAGAACGTGGGTCAGCACAATGTTAAAAAAAAAGAAAAAAAAAAGGGAAAAAATAAAACCGGAGGAGCCTGCCGAAGATGATGCCGTTACGGCTCGCCTTTAGGTGTCTTCCTCGGGATAGCATCATTTAAAGAACGAGGGTCAGCACAACATAAAAAAATGAAAAAAATCGGAAAAAAAAAAGATGAGCCTGTTGAAGATGAGGCCATTACGGCTCTCCTTTAGGTATCCCCTCAGGATAGCAGCATTTAAAGAACGAGGGTCAGCACAATGCAAAAAAAAAATAAAAAAAAAAACCGGAAGAGCCTGCTGAAGATAAGGCCATTATGGCTCGCCTTTAGGTGTCCTCCTCGGGATAGCGTCATTTAATAAACGAGGGTCAGCACAACGTAGTAAAAAAAAATGGAAAAACCGGAAAAAAATGGAGGAGCCCGCTGAAGATGAGGCGATTACGGCTCGCCTTTAGGTGTCCTCCTCGGGATAGCGTCATTTAAAGAACGAGGGTCAGAACAACGTAAAAAAAACCGAAAAAAAACCGAAAAAAACCGGATGAGCCTGCCGAAGATGAGGCCATTACGGCTCGCCTTTAGGTGTCCTCCTCGAGATAGCGTCATTTAAACAACGAAGGTCAGCACAACGTAAAAAAAAAAAACTGGAAAAAAAACCGGAAGAGCCTGCCGAAGATGAGGCCATTACGGCTCGCAATTAGGTGTCCTCCTCGGGATATCGTCATTTAAAGAACGAGGTTCAGGACAACGTAAAAAAAACCGAAAAAAAAAAAACCGAAAAAATAAAACCGGAAGAACCTGCCGAAGATGAGGACATTACGGCTCGCCTTTAGGTGTCTTCCTTGGGATAGCGTCATTTAAAGAACGAGGGCAAGTACAACGTAGGAAAAAAACCGAAAAAAAAACCGGAGGAGCCTGCCAAAGATGAGGCCATTACGGCTCGTCTTTAGGTGTCCTCCTCGGGATAGCGTCATTTAAAGAACGAGTGTCAGCATAACGTAAAAAAAAAACCGGGAGGAGCCTGCCAAAGTTGAGGCCATTACTACGGCTTGCCTTTAGGTGTCCTCCTCGGGATAGCATCATTTAAAGAACGAGGGTCTGCACAACGTAAAAAAAAAAGGGAAAAAATTGGAAAAAAAAAAGAAGAGCCTGCTGAAGATCAGGCCATTACGGCTCTCCTTTAGGTATCCCCTCGGGATAGCGTCATTTAAAGAACGAGGGTCAGCACAACGGAAAAAAAGATCAGAAAAAAACTGGAAGAGCCTGCCGAAGATGAGGCCATTACGACTCGTCATTAGGTGTCCTCCTCGGGATAGCGTCATTTAATGAACGAGGGTCAGCACAGCGTAAAAAAAACTGGAAAAAAAAACTGGAAGAGCCTGCCGAAGATGAGGCCATTACGGCTCGCATTTAGGTGTCCTCCTCGGGATAGCGTCATTTAAACAACGAGGTTCAGCACAACGTTAAAAAAAAAAAGAAAAAAAAACCAAAAAAATAAAACCGGAGGAGCCTGCCGAAGATGATGCCATTACGGCTCGCCTTTAGGTGTCCTCCTCGGGATAGCTTCATTTAAAGAACGAGGGTCAGCACAACGTAAAAAAAAAACCGGGATGAGCCTGCCGAAGATTGGCCATTACGGCTCGCCTTTAGGTGTCCTCCTCGGGATAGCATCATTTAAAGAACGAGGGTCAGCATAACGTATAAAAAAATGAAAAAATCAGAAAAAAAAAACAGAGGACCCTGCTGAAAATGAGGCGATTACGGCTCGCCTTTAGGTATCCTCCTCGGGATATCGTCATTTAAAGAACGAGGGTCAGCATAACGTATAAAAAAAATGAAAAAATCAGAAAAAAAAACGGAGGACCCTGCTGAAAATGAGGCGATTACGGCTCGCCTTTAGGTGTTCTCCTCAGGATAGCGTCATTTAAAGAACGTGGGTCAGCACAACGTTAAAAAAAAAAACCCCAAAAAAAAATGAAGGAGCTTGCCGAAGATGAGGTCGTTACGGCTCGCCTTTAGGTGTCCTCCTCGGGATAGCGTCATTTAAAGAACGAGGGTCAGCACAACGTTAAAAAAAAGAAAAAAAAACCAAAAAAATAAAATCGGAGGAGCCTGCCGAAGATGATGCCATTACGGCTCGCCTTTAGGTATCCCCTCGGGATAGCGTTATTTAAAGAACGAAGGTCAGCACAACGTAAAAAAAAATCAGAAAGAAACCGGAAGAGCCTGCCGAAGATGAGGCCATTACGGCTCGCCTTTAGGTGTCCTACTCGGGATAGCGTCATTTAAAGAACGAGGGCAAGCACAACGTAGGAAAAAAAAACCGAACTAAAAAACCGGAGGAGCCTGCCGAAGATGAGGCCATTACGGCTCATCTTTAGGTGTCCTCCTCGGGATAGCGTCATTTAAAGAACGAGTGTCGGCACAATGTAAAAAAAAAACCGGGAGGAGCCTGCCGAAGATTGGCCATTACGGCTCGCCTTTAGGTGTCCTCCTCGGGATAGCATCATTTAAAGAACGAGGATCAGCACAATGTAAAAAAAATGGAAAAACCGGGATAGCGTCAATTAAAGAACGAGGGTCAGCACAACGTAAAAAAAAATCAGAAAAAAAAATGGAAGAGCCTGCCGAAGATGAGGCCATTATGGCTCGCCTTTAGTTGTCCTCCTTGGGATAGCGTCATTTAAAGAACGAGGGTCAGAACAACGTAAAAAAAACCAAAAAAAAACTGAAAAAAACCGGATGAGCCTGCCGAAGATGAGGCCATTACGGCTAGCCTTTAGGTGTCCTCCTCGAGATAGCGTCATTTAAAGAACGAAGGTCAGCACAACGTAAAAAAAAACTGGAAAAAAAAACCGGAGGAGCCTGCCGAAGATGAGGCCGTTGCGGCTCGCCTTTAGGTGTCCTCCTCGGGATAGCGTCATTTAAAGAACGAGTGTCAGCACAACGTAAAAAAAAAATCGGGAGGAGCCTGCTGAAGATTGGCCATTACGGCTCGCCTTTAGGTGTCCTCCTCGGGATAGCATCATTTAAAGAACGAGGATCAGCACAACGTAAAAAAAATGGAAAAACCGGGAAAAAATATAGGAGCCTGCTGAAGATGAGGCCATTACGGCTCGCCTTTAGGTACCTCCTCGGGATATCGTCATTTAAAGAACGAGGGTCAGCATAAAATATAAAAAAAATGAAAAAATCGGAAAAAAAATGGAGGACCCTGCTGAAAATGAGGCGATTATGGCTCGCCTTTAGGTGTCCTCCTCAGGATAGCGTCATTTAAAGAACGTGGGTCAGCACAACGTTAAAAAAAACCCCCGAAAAAAAATGGAGGAGCCTGCCGAAGATGAGGCATTTCGGCTCGCCTTTAGGTGTCCTTCTCGGAATAACGTCATTTAAAGAACGAGGGTCAGCACAATGTTAAAAAAAAAGAAAAAAAAAAGGGAAAAAATAAAACCGGAGGAGCCTGCCGAAGATGATGCCGTTACGGCTCGCCTTTAGGTGTCCTCCTCGGGATAGCAGCATTTAAAGAATGAGGGTCAGCACAACGTAAAAAAAAAAATAAAAAAAAAACCGGAAGAGCCTGCTGAAGATGAGGCCATTATGGCTCGCCTTTAGGTGTCCTCCTCAGGATAGCGTCATTTAATAAACGAGGGTCAGCACAACGTAGTAAAAAAAAATGGAAAAACCGGAAAAAAATGGAGGAGCCCGCTGAAGATGAGGCGATTACGGCTCGCCTTTAGGTGTCCTCCTCGGGATAGCGTCATTTAAAGAACGAGGGTCAGAACAACGTAAACAAAACCGAAAAAAAACGGATGAGCCTGCCGAAGATGAGGCCATTACGGCTCACCTTTAGGTGTCCCCCTCGAGATAGCGTCATTTAAAGAATGAAGGTCAGCACAACGTAAAAAAAAAAAACTGGAATAAAAACCGGAAGAGCCTGCCGAAGATGAGGCCATTACGGCTCGCAATTAGGTGTCCTCCTCGGGATATCGTCATTTAAAGAACGAGGTTCAGGACAACGTAAAAAAAACCGAAAAAATAAAACCGGAGGAACCTGCCGAAGATGAGGACATTACGGCTCGCCTTTAGGTGTCTTCCTTGGGATAGCGTCATTTAAAGAACGAGGGCAAGCACAACGTAGGAAAAAAACCGAAAAAAAAACCGGAGGAGCCTGCCAAAGATGAGGCCATTACGGCTCGTCTTTAGGTGTCCTCCTCGGGATAGCGTCATTTAAAGAACGAAGGTCAGCACAACGTAAAAAAAAACTGGAAAAAAAAACCGGAGGAGCCTGCCGAAGATGAGGCCGTTGCGGCTCGCCTTTAGGTGTCCTCCTCGGGATAGCGTCATTTAAAGAACGAGTGTCAGCACAACGTAAAAAAAAATCGGGAGGAGCCTGCTGAAGATTGGTCATTACGGCTCGCCTTTAGGTGTCCTCCGCGGGATAGCATCATTTAAAGAACGAGGGTCAGCACAACGTAAAAAAAAAATTGGGAGGAGCCTGCCGAAGATTGGCCATTACGGCTCGCCTTTAGGTGTCCTCCTCGGGATAGCATCATTTAAAGAACGAGGGTCAGCATAACGTATAAAAAAAATGAAAAAATCAGAAAAAAAATGGAGGACCCTGCTGAAAATGAGGCGATTACGGCTCGCCTTTAGGTATCTTCCTCGGGATATCGTCATTTAAAGAACGAGGGTCAGCATAACGTATAAAAAAAATGAAAAAATCAGAAAAAAAAAACGGAGGACCCTGCTGAAAATGAGGCGATTACTGCTCGCCTTTAGGTGTTCTCCTCAGGATAGCGTCATTTAAAGAACGTCGGTCAGCACAACGTTAAAAAAAAACCCCAAAAAAAAATGAAGGAGCCTGCCGAAGATGAGGTCATTACGGCTCGCCTTTAGGTGTCCTCCTCGGGATAGCGTCATTTAAAGAACGAGGGTCAGCACAACGTTAAAAAAAAGAAAAAAAAACCAAAAAAATAAAATCGGAGGAGCCTGCCGCAGATGATGCCATTACGGCTCGCCTTTAGGTGTCCTCCTCGGGATAGCATCATTTAAAGAACGAGGGTCAGCACAACGTAAAAAAAAAAACCATGAGGAGCCGTCCGAAGATTGGCCATTACGGCTCTCCTTTAGGTGTCCTCCTCGGGATAGCATCATTTAAAGAACGAGGGTCAGCATAACGTATAAAAAAAAATGAAAAAATCAGAAAAAAAAAACGGAGGACCCTGCTGAAAATGAGGCGATTACGGCTCGCCTTTAGGTGTCCTCCTCAGGATAGCGTCATTTAAAGAACGAGGGTCAGCATAACGTATTAAAAAATGAAAAAATCAGAAAAAAAAAACGGAGGACCCTGCTGAAAATGAGGAGATTACGGCTCGCCTTTAGGTGTTCTCCTCAGGATAGCGTCATTTAAAGAACGTGGGTCAGGACAACGTTAAAAAAAAACCCCAAAAAAAAATGAAGGAGCCTGCCGAAGATGAGGTCATTACGGCTCGCCTTTAGGTGTCCTCCTCGGGATAGCGTCATTTAAAGAACGAGGGTCAGCACAACGTTAAAAAAAAAGAAAAACAAAACCAAAAAAATAAAATCGGAGGAGCCTGCCGAAGATGATGCCATTACGGCTCGCCTTTAGGTATCCCCTCGGGATAGCGTCATTTAAAGAACGAAGGTCAGCACAACGTAAAAAAAAATCAGAAAGAAACCGGAAGAGCCTGCCGAAGATGAGGCCATTACGGCTCGCCTTTAGGTGTCCTACTCGGGATATCGTCATTTAAAGAACGAGGGCAAGCACAACGTAGGAAAAAAAAACCGAACTAAAAAACCGGAGGAGCCTGCCGAAGATGAGGCCATTACGGCTCACCTTTAGGTGTCCTCCTCGGGATAGCGTCATTTAAAGAACGAGTGTCGGCACAACGTAAAAAAAAAACCGGGAGGAGCCTGCCGAAGATTGGCCATTACGGCTCGCCTTTAGGTGTCCTCCTCGGGATAGCATCATTTAAAGAACGAGGATCAGCACAATGTAAAAAAAATGGAAAAACCGGGATAGCGTCAATTAAAGAACGAGGGTCAGCACAACGTAAAAAAAAATCAGAAAAAAAAACGGAAGAGCCTGCCGAAGATGAGGCCATTATGGCTCGCCTTTAGTTGTCCTCCTCGGGATAGCGTCATTTAAAGAACGAGGGTCAGAACAACGTAAAAAAAACCAAAAAAAAACTGAAAAAAACCGGATGAGCCTGCCGAAGATGAGGCCATTACGGCTCGCCTTTAGGTGTCCTCCTCGAGATAGCGTCATTTAAAGAACGAGGGTCAGCACAACGTAAAAAAAAATCGGGAGGAGCCTGCTGAAGATTGGCCATTACGGCTCGTCTTTAGGTGTCCTCCTCGGGATAGCATCATTTAAAGAACGAGGATCAGCACAACATAAAAAAAAATGGAAAAACCGGGAAAAATATAGGAGCCTACTGAAGATGAGGCCATTAGGGCTCGCCTTTAGGTACCTTCTCGGGATATCGTCATTTAAAGAACGAGGGTCAGCATAAAATATAAAAAAAATGAAAAAATCGGAAAAAAAAAATGGAGGACCCTGCTGAAAATGAGGCGATTATGGCTCGCCTTTAGGTGTCCTCCTCAGGATAGCGTCATTTAAAGAACGTGGGTCAGCACAACGTTAAAAAAAACCCCCGAAAAAAAATGGAGGAGCCTGCCGAAGATGAGGCATTTCGGCTCGCCTTTAGGTGTCCTTCTCGGAATAACGTCATTTAAAGAACGAGGGTCAGCACAATGTTAAAAAAAAAGAAAAAAAAAAGGGAAAAAATAAAACCGGAGGAGCCTGCCGAAGATGATGCCGTTACGGCTCGCCTTTAGGTGTCCTCCTCGGGATAGCAGCATTTAAAGAATGAGGGTCAGCACAACGTAAAAAAAAAAATAAAAAAAAAACCGGAAGAGCCTGCTGAAGATGAGGCCATTATGGCTCGCCTTTAGGTGTCCTCCTCAGGATAGCGTCATTTAATAAACGAGGGTCAGCACAACGTAGTAAAAAAAAATGGAAAAACCGGAAAAAAATGGAGGAGCCCGCTGAAGATGAGGCGATTACGGCTCGCCTTTAGGTGTCCTCCTCGGGATAGCGTCATTTAAAGAACGAGGGTCAGAACAACGTAAACAAAACCGAAAAAAAACGGATGAGCCTGCCGAAGATGAGGCCATTACGGCTCACCTTTAGGTGTCCCCCTCGAGATAGCGTCATTTAAAGAACGAAGGTCAGCACAACGTAAAAAAAAAAAACTGGAAAAAAAACCGGAAGAGCCTGCCGAAGATGAGGCCATTACGGCTCGCAATTAGGTGTCCTCCTCGGGATATCGTCATTTAAAGAACGAGGTTCAGGACAACGTAAAAAAAACCGAAAAAATAAAACCGGAGGAACCTGCCGAAGATGAGGACATTACGGCTCGCCTTTAGGTGTCTTCCTTGGGATAGCGTCATTTAAAGAACGAAGGCAAGCACAACGTAGGAAAAAAACCGAAAAAAAAACCGGAGGAGCCTGCCAAAGATGAGGCCATTACGGCTCGTCTTTAGGTGTCCTCCTCGGGATAGCGTCATTTAAAGAACGAAGGTCAGCACAACGTAAAAAAAACTGGAAAAAAAAACCGGAGGAGCCTGCCGAAGATGAGGCCGTTGCGGCTCGCCTTTAGGTGTCCTCCTCGGGATAGCGTCATTTAAAGAACGAGTGTCAGCACAACGTAAAAAAAAATCGGGAGGAGCCTGCTGAAGATTGGCCATTACGGCTCGCCTTTAGGTGTCCTCCGCGGGATAGCATCATTTAAAGAACGAGGGTCAGCACAACGTAAAAAAAAAACTGGGAGGAGCCTGCCGAAGATTGGCCATTACGGCTCGCCTTTAGGTGTCCTCCTCGGGATAGCATCATTTAAAGAACGAGGGTCAGCATAACGTATAAAAAAAATGAAAAAATCAGAAAAAAAAATGGAGGACCCTGCTGAAAATGAGGCGATTACGGCTCGCCTTTAGGTATCTTCCTCGGGATATCGTCATTTAAAGAACGAGGGTCAGCATAACGTATAAAAAAAATGAAAAAATCAGAAAAAAAAATGGAGGACCCTGCTGAAAATGAGGCGATTACGGCTCGCCTTTAGGTGTTCTCCTCAGGATAGCGTCATTTAAAGAACGTCGGTCAGCACAACGTTAAAAAAAAACCCCAAAAAAAAATGAAGGAGCCTGCCGAAGATGAGGTCATTACGGCTCGCCTTTAGGTGTCCTCCTCGGGATAGCGTCATTTAAAGAACGAGGGTCAGCACAACGTTAAAAAAAAGAAAAAAAAACCAAAAAAATAAAATCGGAGGAGCCTGCCGCAGATGATGCCATTACGGCTCGCCTTTAGGTGTCCTCCTCGGGATAGCATCATTTAAAGAACGAGGGTCAGCACAACGTAAAAAAAAAACCATGAGGAGCCGTCCGAAGATTGGCCATTACGGCTCTCCTTTAGGTGTCCTCCTCGGGATAGCATCATTTAAAGAACGAGGGTCAGCATAACGTATAAAAAAAATGAAAAAATCAGAAAAAAAAACGGAGGACCCTGCTGAAAATGAGGCGATTACGGCTCACCTTTAGGTATCCTCCTCGGGATATCGTCATTTAAAGAACGAGGGTCAGCATAACGTATTAAAAAATGAAAAAATCAGAAAAAAAAAACGGAGGACCCTGCTGAAAATGAGGAGATTACGGCTCGCCTTTAGGTGTTCTCCTCAGGATAGCGTCATTTAAAGAACGTGGGTCAGGACAACGTTAAAAAAAAACCCCAAAAAAAAATGAAGGAGCCTGCCGAAGATGAGGTCATTACGGCTCGCCTTTAGGTGTCCTCCTCGGGATAGCGTCATTTAAAGAACGAGGGTCAGCACAACGTTAAAAAAAAAGAAAAACAAAACCAAAAAAATAAAATCGGAGGAGCCTGCCGAAGATGATGCCATTACGGCTCGCCTTTAGGTATCCCCTCGGGATAGCGTCATTTAAAGAACGAAGGTCAGCACAACGTAAAAAAAAATCAGAAAGAAACCGGAAGAGCCTGCCGAAGATGAGGCCATTACGGCTCGCCTTTAGGTGTCCTACTCGGGATATCGTCATTTAAAGAACGAGGGCAAGCACAACGTAGGAAAAAAAAACCGAACTAAAAAACCGGAGGAGCCTGCCGAAGATGAGGCCATTACGGCTCACCTTTAGGTGTCCTCCTCGGGATAGCGTCATTTAAAGAACGAGTGTCGGCACAACGTAAAAAAAAAACCGGGAGGAGCCTGCCGAAGATTGGCCATTACGGCTCGCCTTTAGGTGTCCTCCTCGGGATAGCATCATTTAAAGAACGAGGATCAGCACAATGTAAAAAAAATGGAAAAATCGGGATAGCGTCAATTAAAGAACGAGGGTCAGCACAACGTAAAAAAAAATCAGAAAAAAAAACGGAAGAGCCTGCCGAAGATGAGGCCATTATGGCTCGCCTTTAGTTGTCCTCCTCGGGATAGCGTCATTTAAAGAACGAGGGTCAGAACAACGTAAAAAAAACAAAAAAAAAACTGAAAAAAACGGATGAGCCTGCCGAAGATGAGGCCATTACGGCTCGCCTTTAGGTGTCCTCCTCGAGATAGCGTCATTTAAAGAACGAGGGTCAGCACAACGTAAAAAAAAATCGGGAGGAGCCTGCTGAAGATTGGCCATTACGGCTCGCCTTTAGGTGTCCTCCTCGGGATAGCATCATTTAAAGAACGAGGATCAGCACAACGTAAAAAAAAATGGAAAAACCGGGAAAAATATAGGAGCCTGCTGAAGATGAGGCCATTAGGGCTCGCCTTTAGGTACCTCCTCGGGATATCGTCATTTAAAGAACGAGGGTCAGCATAAAATATAAAAAAAATGAAAAAATCGGAAAAAAAAAATGGAGGACCCTGCTGAAAATGAGGCGATTATGGCTCGCCTTTAGGTGTCCTCCTCAGGATAGCGTCATTTAAAGAACGTGGGTCAGCACAACGTTAAAAAAAAACCCCCGAAAAAAAATGGAGGAGCCTGCCGAAGATGAGGCATTACGGCTCGCCTTTAGGTGTCCTTCTCGGAATAGCGTCATTTAAAGAACAAGGGTCAGCACAATGTTAAAAAAAAAGAAAAAAAAAAGGGAAAAAATAAAACCGGAGGAGCCTGCCGAAGATGATGCCGTTACGGCTCGCCTTTAGGTGTCCTCCTCGGGATAGCATCATTTAAAGAACGAGGGTCAGCACAACATAAAAAAAACGAAAAAAATCGGAAAAAAAAAGATGAGCCTGTTGAAGATGAGGCCATTACGGCTCTCCTTTAGGTATCCCCTCGGGATAGCAGCATTTAAAGAACGAGGGTCAGCACAACGTAAAAAAAAATAAAAAAAAACCGGAAGAGCCTGCTGAAGATGAGGCCATTATGGCTCGCCTTTAGGTGTCCTCCTCGGGATAGCGTCATTTAATAAACGAGGGTCAGCACAACGTGGTAAAAAAAAATGGAAAAACCGGAAAAAAATGGAGGAGCCCGCTTAAGATGAGGCGATTACGGCTCGCCTTTAGGTGTCCTCCTCGGGATAGCGTCATTTAAAGAACGAGGGTCAGAACAACATAAAACAAACCGAAAAAAACCGGATGAGCCTGCTGAAGATGAGGCCATTACGGCTCGCCTTTAGGTGTCCCCCTCGAGATAGCGTCATTTAAAGAACGAAGGTCAGCAGAACGTAAAAAAAAAAAAAACTGGAAAAAAAACCGGAAGAGCCTGCCGAAGATGAGGCCATTACGGCTCGCAATTAGGTGTCCTCCTCGGGATATCATCATTTAAAGAACGAGGTTCAGGACAACGTAAAAAAAACCGAAAAAAAAAACCGAAAAAATAAAACCGGAGGAACCTGCCGAAGATGAGGACATTACGGCTCGCCTTTAGGTGTCTTCCTTGGGATAGCGTCATTTAAAGAACGAGGGCAAGCACAACGTAGGAAAAAAACCGAAAAAAAAACCGAAGGAGCCTCCCAAAGATGAGGCCATTACGGCTCGTCTTTAGGTGTCCTCCTCGGGATAGCGTCATTTAAAGAACGAGTGTCAGCACAACGTAAAAAAAAAACCGTGAGGAGCCTGCCAAAGTTGAGGCCATTACTACGGCTTGCCTTTAGGTGTCCTCCTCGGGATAGCATCATTTAAAGAACGAGGGTCTGCACAACGTAAAAAAAAAGGGAAAAAATCGGAAAAAAAAAAGAAGAGCCTGCTGAAGATGAGGCCATTACGGCTCTCCTTTAGGTATCCCCTCGGGATAGCGTCATTTAAAGAACGAGGGTCAGCACAACGGAAAAAAAGATCAGAAAAAAACCGGAAGAGCCTGCCGAAGATGAGGCCATTACGACTCGTCATTAGGTGTCCTCCTCGGGATAGCGTCATTTAATGAACGAGGGTCAGCACAACGTAAAAAAAACTGGAAAAAAAACCGGAAGAGCCTGCCGAAGATGAGGCCATTACGGCTCGCATTTAGGTGTCCTCCTCGGGATAGCGTCATTTAAACAACGAGGTTCAGCACAACGTTAAAAAAAAGAAAAGAAAAAAAACCAAAAAAAAAAACCGGAGGAGCCTGCCGAAGATGATGCCATTACGGCTCGCCTTTAAGTGTCCTCCTCGGGATAGCATCATTTAAAGAACGAGGGTCAGCACAATGTAAAAAAAAAAACCATGAGGAGCCGTCCGAAGATTGGCCAATACGGCTCGCCTTTAGGTGTCCTCCTCGGGATAGCATCATTTAAAGAACGAGGGTCAGCATAACGTAAAAAAAAAAATGAAAAAATCAGAAAAAAAAATGGAGGACCCTGCTGAAAATGAGGCGATTACGGCTCGCCTTTAGGTGTCCTCCTCTGGATAGTGTCATTTAAAGAACGAGGGTGAGCACAACGTAAAAAAAAAAACCCGAAAAAAAAACCGGAGGAGCCTGCCGAAGATGAGGCTATTACTGCTCGCCTTTAGGTGTCCTCCTCGGGATAGCGTCATTTAAAGAACGAGGGTCAGCACAACGTAAAAAAAAACCGGAGGAGCCTGCCGAAGATGAGGCTATTACGGCTAGCCTTTAGCTGTCCTCCTCGGCATAGCGTCAATTTAAAGAACGAGGGTCAGCACAACGTAAAAAAAAAACCGAAAAAAATCAAAAAAATAAAATCGGAGGATCCTGCCGAAGATGAGGCCATTACGGCTCGACTTTAGCTGTCCTCCTCGGGATAGCGTCATTTATAGAACGAGGTTCAGAACAACGTAAAAAAAACCGGAAAAAAACCGAAAAAAACCGGGAGGAGCCTGCCGAAGATGAGGCCATTACAGCTCGCCTTTAGGTGTCCTCCTCGGGATAGCGTCATTTAAAGAACGAGGGTCAGCACAACGTAAAAAAAAATACTGGAAAAAAAACCTGAAGAGCCTGCCGAAGATGAGGCCATTACTGCTCGCCTTTAGGTGTCCTCCTCGGGATAGCGGCATTTAAAGAACGAGGGTCAGCACAACGTAAAAAAAATAGAAAAAAACCGAAAAAATAAAACCGGAGGAACCTGCCGAAGATGAGGCCATTACGGCTCGCCTTTAGGTGTCCTCCTCGGGATAGCGTCATTTAAAGAACGAGGGTCAGAACAACGTAAAAAACAAAGGGAAAAAAACCGAATGAGCCTACCGAAGATGAGGCCATTACGGCTCACCTTTAGGTGTTCTCCTTGGGACAGCGTCATTTAAAGAACGAGGGTCAGCACAACGTAAAAAAAAAAAACTGGGAAAAAAACCAGAAGAGCCTGCCGAAGATGAGGCCATTACGGCTCGCCTTTAGGTGTCCTCCTCGGGATAGCGTCATTTAAAGAACGAGGGTCAGCACAATGTAAAAAAAAAGAAGAAAAAATCCGAAAAAATAAAACCGGAGGAGCCTGCCGAAGATGAGGCCATTACGGGTCGTCTTAAGGTGTCCTCCTCTGGATAGCGTCATTTAAAGAACGAGGGTGAGCACAACAAAAAAAAAAACCCGAAAAAAACCGGAGGAGCCTGCCGAAGATGAGGCCATTACGGCTCGCCTTTAGGTGTCCTCCTCTGGATAGTGTCATTTAAAGAACGAGGGTGAGCACAACGTAAAAAAAAATACTGGAAAAAAAACCGGAAGAGCCTGCCGAAGATGAGGCCATTACTGCTCGCCTTTAGGTGTCCTCCTCGGGATAGCGGCATTTAAAGAACGAGGGTCAGCACAACGTAAAAAAAAAACAGAAAAAAACCAAAAATATAAAACCGAAGGAACCTGCCGAAGATGAGGCCATTACGGCTCGCCTTTAGGTGTCCTCCTCGGGATAGCGTCATTTAAAGAACGAGGGTCAGAACAACGTAAAAAACAAAGGGAAAAAAAACCGAAAAAAAACCGAATGAGCCTGCCGAAGATGAGGCCATTACGGCTCGCCTCTAGGTGTCCTCCTCGGGACAGCGTCATTTAAAGAACGAGGGTCAGCACAATGTAAAAAAAAAACTGGGAAAAAAACCGGAAGAGCCTGCCGAAGATGAGGCCATTACGGCTCGCCTTTAGGTGTCCTCCTCGGGATAGCGTCATTTAAAGAACGAGGGTCAGCACAACGTAAAAAAAAAAAAGAAAAAGACGAAAAAATAAAACCGGAGGAGCCTACCGAAGATGAGGCCATGACGGCTCGTCTTAAGGTGTCCTCCTCTGGATAGCGTCATTTAAAGAACGAGGGTGAGCACAACGGAAAAAAAAAACCCGAAAAAAACCGGAGGAGCCTGCCGAAGATGAGGCCATTACGGCTCGTCTTTAGGTGTCCTCCTCGGGACAGCGTCATTTAAAGAATGAGTGTCAGCACAATGTAAAAAAAACTTGGAAAAAAACCAGAAGAGCCTGCCGAAGATGAGGCCATTACGGCTCGCCTTTAGGTGTCCTCCTCTGGATAGTGTCATTTAAAGAACGAGGGTGAGCACAACGTAAAAAAAAAAAACCCGAAAAAAAACCGGAGGAGCCTGCCGAAGATGAGGCTATTACGGCTCGCCTTTAGGTGTCCTCCTCGGGATAGCGTCATTTAAGGAACGAGGGTCACCACAACGTAAAAAAAAAAACCGGAGGAGCCTGCCGAAGATGAGGCCATTACGGCTCGCCTTTAGGTGTCCTCCTCGGGATAGCGTCATTTAAAGAACGAGGGTGAGCACAACGAAAAAAAAAAACCCGAAAAAAACCGGAGGAGCCTGCCGAAGATGAGGCCATTACGGCTCGCCTTTAGGTGTCCTCCTCTGGATAGTGTCATTTAAAGAACGAGGGTGAGCACAACGTAAAAAAAAAATACTGGAAAAAAAAACCGGAAGAGCCTGCCGAAGATGAGGCCATTACTGCTCGCCTTTAGGTGTCCTCCTCGGGATAGCGGCATTTAAAGAACGAGGGTCAGCACAACGTAAAAAAAAACAGAAAAAAACCAAAAATATAAAACCGAAGGAACCTGCCGAAGATGAGGCCATTACGGCTCGCCTTTAGGTGTCCTCCTCGGGACAGCGTCATTTAAAGAATGAGTGTCAGCACAATGTAAAAAAAACTTGGAAAAAAACCAGAAGAGCCTGCCGAAGATGAGGCCATTACGGCTCGCCTTTAGGTGTCCTCCTCTGGATAGTGTCATTTAAAGAACCAGGGTGAGCACAACGTAAAAAAAAAAAACCCGAAAAAAAACCGGAGGAGCCTGCCGAAGATGAGGCTATTACGGCTCGCCTTTAGGTGTCCTCCTCGGGATAGCGTCATTTAAGGAACGAGAGTCACCACAACGTAAAAAAAAAAACCGGAGGAGCCTGCCGAAGATGAGGCCATTACGGCTCGCCTTTAGGTGTCCTCCTCGGGATAGCGTCATTTAAGGAACGAGAGTCAGCACAACGTAAAAAATAAATAAATAAAAAAACCCGGAAAAAAAACATAAGAGCCTGCCGAAGATGAGGCCATTACGGCTAGCCTTTAGCTGTCCTCCTCGGGATAGCGTCAATTTCAAGAACGAGGGTCAGCACAACGTAAAAAAAAACCAAAAAAAATCAAAAAAATAAAATCGGAGGAGCCTGCCGAAGATGAGGCCATTACGGCTCGACTTTAGCTGTCCTCCTCGAGATAGCGTCATTTATCGAACGAGGTTCAGAACAACGTAAAAAAAAAACCAGAAAAAAACCGAAAAAAAAACGGGAGGAGACTGCCGAAGATGAGGCCATTACTGCTCGTCTTTAGGTGTCCTCCTCGAGATAGCGTCATTTAAAGAACGAGGGACAGCACAACGTAAAAAAAAACAGAAAAAAACCGAAAAAATAAAACCGGAGGACCCTGCCGAAGATGAGGCCATTACGGCTCGCCTTTAGGTGTCCTCCTCGAGATAGCGTCATTTAAAGAACGAGGGTCAGAACAACGTAAAAAACAAAGGGAAAAAAAACCGAATGAGCCTGCCGAAGATGAGGCCATTACGGCTCACCTTTAGGTGTTCTCCTTGGGGCAGCGTCATTTAAAGAACGAGGGTCAGCACAACGTAAAAAAAAAAACTGGGAAAAAAACCAGAAGAGCCTACCGAAAATAAGGCCTTTACGGCTCGCCTTTAGGTGTCCTCCTCGGGATAGCGTCATTTAAAGAATGAGGGTCAGCACAACGTAAAAAAAAAAAAAAAAGAAAAAAACCGAAAAAATAAAACCGGAGGAGCCTGCCGAAGATGAGGCCATTACGGCTTGTCTTAAGGTGTCCTCCTCTGGATAGCGTCAATTAAAGAACGAGGGTGAGCACAACGGAAAAAAAACCCGAAAAAAACCGGAGGAGCCTGCCGAAGATGAGGCCATTACGGCTCGCCTTTAGGTGTCCTCCTCTGGATAGTGTCATTTAAAGAACGAGGGTGAGCACAACGTAAAAAAAAAAACCCGAAAAAAAAACCGGAGGAGCCTGCCGAAGATGAGGCTATTACTGCTCGCCTTTAGGTGTCCTCCTCGGGATAGCGTCATTTAAAGAACGAGGGTCAGCACAACGTAAAAAAAAACCGGAGGAGCCTGCCGAAGATGAGGCTATTACGGCTAGCCTTTAGCTGTCCTCCTCGGCATAGCGTCAATTTAAAGAACGAGGGTCAGCACAACGTAAAAAAAAAACCGAAAAAAATCGAAAAAATAAAATCGGAGGATCCTGCCGAAGATGAGGCCATTACGGCTCGACTTTAGCTGTCCTCCTCGGGATAGCGTCATTTATAGAACGAGGTTCAGAACAACGTAAAAAAAACCGGAAAAAAACCGAAAAAAAACCGGGAGGAGCCTGCCGAAGATGAGGCCATTACAGCTCGCCTTTAGGTGTCCTCCTCGGGATAGCGTCATTTAAAGAACGAGGGTCAGCACAACGTAAAAAAAAATACTGGAAAAAAAACCTGAAGAGCCTGCCGAAGATGAGGCCATTACTGCTCGCCTTTAGGTGTCCTCCTCGGGATAGCGGCATTTAAAGAACGAGGGTCAGCACAACGTAAAAAAAATAGAAAAAAACCGAAAAAATAAAACCGGAGGAACCTGCCGAAGATGAGGCCATGACGGCTCGCCTTTAGGTGTCCTCCTCGGGATAGCGTCATTTAAAGAACGAGGGTCAGAACAACGTAAAAAACAAAGGGAAAAAAACCGAATGAGCCTACCGAAGATGAGGCCATTACGGCTCACCTTTAGGTGTTCTCCTTGGGACAGCGTCATTTAAAGAACGAGGGTCAGCACAACGTAAAAAAAAAAACTGGGAAAAAAACCAGAAGAGCCTGCCGAAGATGAGGCCATTACGGCTCGCCTTTAGTTGTCCTCCTCGGGATAGCGTCATTTAAAGAACGAGGGTCAGCACAATGTAAAAAAAAAGAAGAAAAAATCCGAAAAAATAAAACCGGAGGAGCCTGCCGAAGATGAGGCCATTACGGCTCGTCTTAAGGTGTCCTCCTCTGGATAGCGTCATTTAAAGAACGAGGGTGAGCACAACGAAAAAAAAACCCGAAAAAAACCGGAGGAGCCTGCCGAAGATGAGGCCATTACGGCTCGCCCTTAGGTGTCCTCCTCTGGATAGTGTCATTTAAAGAACGAGGGTGAGCACAACGTAAAAAAAAATACTGGAAAAAAAACCGGAAGAGCCTGCCGAAGATGAGGCCATTACTGCTCGCCTTTAGGTGTCCTCCTCGGGATAGCGGCATTTAAAGAACGAGGGTCAGCACAACGTAAAAAAAAAACAGAAAAAAACCAAAAATATAAAACCGAAGGAACCTGCCGAAGATGAGGCCATTACGGCTCGCCTTTAGGTGTCCTCCTCGGGATAGCGTCATTTAAAGAACGAGGGTCAGAACAACGTAAAAAACAAAGGGAAAAAAAACCGAAAAAAAACCGAATGAGCCTGCCGAAGATGAGGCCATTACGACTCGTCATTAGGTGTCCTCCTCGGGATAGCGTCATTTAATGAACGAGGGTCAGCACAACGTAAAAAAAACTGGAAAAAAAACCGGAAGAGCCTGCCGAAGATGAGGCCATTACGGCTCGCATTTAGGTGTCCTCCTCGGGATAGCGTCATTTAAACAACGAGGTTCAGCACAACGTTAAAAAAAAAAAGAAAAAAAAACCAAAAAAAAAAACCGGAGGAGCCTGCCGAAGATGATGCCATTACGGCTCGCCTTTAAGTGTCCTCCTCGGGATAGCATCATTTAAAGAACGAGGGTCAGCACAACGTAAAAAAAAAAACCATGAGGAGCCGTCCGAAGATTGGCCAATACGGCTCGCCTTTAGGTGTCCTCCTCGGGATAGCATCATTTAAAGAACGAGGGTCAGCATAACGTAAAAAAAAAAATGAAAAAATCAGAAAAAAAAATGGAGGACCCTGCTGAAAATGAGGCGATTACGGCTCGCCTTTAGGTGTCCTCCTCTGGATAGTGTCATTTAAAGAACGAGGGTGAGCACAACGTAAAAAAAAAAACCCGAAAAAAAAACCGGAGGAGCCTGCCGAAGATGAGGCTATTACTGCTCGCCTTTAGGTGTCCTCCTCGGGATAGCGTCATTTAAAGAACGAGGGTCAGCACAACGTAAAAAAAAACCGGAGGAGCCTGCCGAAGATGAGGCTATTACGGCTAGCCTTTAGCTGTCCTCCTCGGCATAGCGTCAATTTAAAGAACGAGGGTCAGCACAACGTAAAAAAAAAACCGAAAAAAATCAAAAAAATAAAATCGGAGGATCCTGCCGAAGATGAGGCCATTACGGCTCGACTTTAGCTGTCCTCCTCGGGATAGCGTCATTTATAGAACGAGGTTCAGAACAACGTAAAAAAAACCGGAAAAAAACCGAAAAAAAACCGGGAGGAGCCTGCCGAAGATGAGGCCATTACAGCTCGCCTTTAGGTGTCCTCCTCGGGATAGCGTCATTTAAAGAACGAGGGTCAGCACAACGTAAAAAAAAATACTGGAAAAAAAACCTGAAGAGCCTGCCGAAGATGAGGCCATTACTGCTCGCCTTTAGGTGTCCTCCTCGGGATAGCGGCATTTAAAGAACGAGGGTCAGCACAACGTAAAAAAAATAGAAAAAAACCGAAAAAATAAAACCGGAGGAACCTGCCGAAGATGAGGCCATTACGGCTCGCCTTTAGGTGTCCTCCTCGGGATAGCGTCATTTAAAGAACGAGGGTCAGAACAACGTAAAAAACAAAGGGAAAAAAACCGAATGAGCCTACCGAAGATGAGGCCATTACGGCTCACCTTTAGGTGTTCTCCTTGGGACAGCGTCATTTAAAGAACGAGGGTCAGCACAACGTAAAAAAAAAAAACTGGGAAAAAAACCAGAAGAGCCTGCCGAAGATGAGGCCATTACGGCTCGCCTTTAGGTGTCCTCCTCGGGATAGCGTCATTTAAAGAACGAGGGTCAGCACAATGTAAAAAAAAAGAAGAAAAAATCCGAAAAAATAAAACCGGAGGAGCCTGCCGAAGATGAGGCCATTACGGCTCGTCTTAAGGTGTCCTCCTCTGGATAGCGTCATTTAAAGAACGAGGGTGAGCACAACGAAAAAAAAACCCGAAAAAAACCGGAGGAGCCTGCCGAAGATGAGGCCATTACGGCTCGCCTTTAGGTGTCCTCCTCTGGATAGTGTCATTTAAAGAACGAGGGTGAGCACAACGTAAAAAAAAATACTGGAAAAAAAACCGGAAGAGCCTGCCGAAGATGAGGCCATTACTGCTCGCCTTTAGGTGTCCTCCTCGGGATAGCGGCATTTAAAGAACGAGGGTCAGCACAACGTAAAAAAAAAACAGAAAAAAACCAAAAATATAAAACCGAAGGAACCTGCCGAAGATGAGGCCATTACGGCTCGCCTTTAGGTGTCCTCCTCGGGATAGCGTCATTTAAAGAACGAGGGTCAGAACAACGTAAAAAACAAAGGGAAAAAAAACCGAAAAAAAACCGAATGAGCCTGCCGAAGATGAGGCCATTACGGCTCGCCTCTAGGTGTCCTCCTCGGGACAGCGTCATTTAAAGAACGAGGGTCAGCACAATGTAAAAAAAAAACTGGGAAAAAAACCGGAAGAGCCTGCCGAAGATGAGGCCATTACGGCTCGCCTTTAGGTGTCCTCCTCGGGATAGCGTCATTTAAAGAACGAGGGTCAGCACAACGTAAAAAAAAAAAGAAAAAGACGAAAAAATAAAACCGGAGGAGCCTACCGAAGATGAGGCCATGACGGCTCGTCTTAAGGTGTCCTCCTCTGGATAGCGTCATTTAAAGAACGAGGGTGAGCACAACGGAAAAAAAAAACCCGAAAAAAACCGGAGGAGCCTGCCGAAGATGAGGCCATTACGGCTCGTCTTTAGGTGTCCTCCTCGGGACAGCGTCATTTAAAGAATGAGTGTCAGCACAATGTAAAAAAAACTTGGAAAAAAACCAGAAGAGCCTGCCGAAGATGAGGCCATTACGGCTCGCCTTTAGGTGTCCTCCTCTGGATAGTGTCATTTAAAGAACGAGGGTGAGCACAACGTAAAAAAAAAAAACCCGAAAAAAAACCGGAGGAGCCTGCCGAAGATGAGGCTATTACGGCTCGCCTTTAGGTGTCCTCCTCGGGATAGCGTCATTTAAGGAACGAGGGTCACCACAACGTAAAAAAAAAAAACCGGAGGAGCCTGCCGAAGATGAGGCCATTACGGCTCGCCTTTAGGTGTCCTCCTCGGGATAGCGTCATTTAAAGAACGAGGGTGAGCACAACGAAAAAAAAAAACCCGAAAAAAACCGGAGGAGCCTACCGAAGATGAGGCCATTACGGCTCGCCTTTAGGTGTCCTCCTCTGGATAGTGTCATTTAAAGAACGAGGGTGAGCACAACGTAAAAAAAAATACTGGAAAAAAAAACCGGAAGAGCCTGCCGAAGATGAGGCCATTACTGCTCGCCTTTAGGTGTCCTCCTCGGGATAGCGGCATTTAAAGAACGAGGGTCAGCACAACGTAAAAAAAAACAGAAAAAAACCAAAAATATAAAACCGAAGGAACCTGCCGAAGATGAGGCCATTACGGCTCGCCTTTAGGTGTCCTCCTCGGGACAGCGTCATTTAAAGAATGAGTGTCAGCACAATGTAAAAAAAACTTGGAAAAAAACCAGAAGAGCCTGCCGAAGATGAGGCCATTACGGCTCGCCTTTAGGTGTCCTCCTCTGGATAGTGTCATTTAAAGAACGAGGGTGAGCACAACGTAAAAAAAAAAAACCCGAAAAAAAACCGGAGGAGCCTGCCGAAGATGAGGCTATTACGGCTCGCCTTTAGGTGTCCTCCTCGGGATAGCGTCATTTAAGGAACGAGAGTCACCACAACGTAAAAAAAAAAACCGGAGGAGCCTGCCGAAGATGAGGCCATTACGGCTCGCCTTTAGGTGTCCTCCTCGGGATAGCGTCATTTAAGGAACGAGAGTCAGCACAACGTAAAAAATAAATAAATAAAAAAACACGGAAAAAAAACAGAAGAGCCTGCCGAAGATGAGGCCATTACGGCTAGCCTTTAGCTGTCCTCCTCGGGATAGCGTCAATTTCAAGAACGAGGGTCAGCACAACGTAAAAAAAAACCAAAAAAAATCAAAAAAATAAAATCGGAGGAGCCTGCCGAAGATGAGGCCATTACGGCTCGACTTTAGCTGTCCTCCTCGAGATAGCGTCATTTATCGAACGAGGTTCAGAACAACGTAAAAAAAAAACCAGAAAAAAACCGAAAAAAAACCGGGAGGAGACTGCCGAAGATGAGGCCATTACTGCTCGTCTTTAGGTGTCCTCCTCGAGATAGCGTCATTTAAAGAACGAGGGACAGCACAACGTAAAAAAAAACAGAAAAAAACTGAAAAAATAAAACCGGAGGAACCTGCCGAAGATGAGGCCATTACGGCTCGCCTTTAGGTGTCCTCCTCGAGATAGCGTCATTTAAAGAACGAGGGTCAGAACAACGTAAAAAACAAAGGGAAAAAAAACCGAATGAGCCTGCCGAAGATGAGGCCATTACGGCTCACCTTTAGGTGTTCTCCTTGGGGCAGCGTCATTTAAAGAACGAGGGTCAGCACAACGTAAAAAAAAAAACTGGGAAAAAAACCAGAAGAGCCTACCGAAAATAAGGCCTTTACGGCTCGCCTTTAGGTGTCCTCCTCGGGATAGCGTCATTTAAAGAATGAGGGTCAGCACAACGTAAAAAAAAAAAAAAAGAAAAAAACCGAAAAAATAAAACCGGAGGAGCCTGCCGAAGATGAGGCCATTACTGCTCGCCTTTAGGTGTCCTCCTCGGGATAGCGGCATTTAAAGAACGAGGGTCAGCACAACGTAAAAAAAAAACAGAAAAAAACCAAAAATATAAAACCGAAGGAACCTGCCGAAGATGAGGCCATTACGGCTCGCCTTTAGGTGTCCTCCTCGGGATAGCGTCATTTAAAGAACGAGGGTCAGAACAACGTAAAAAACAAAGGGAAAAAAAACCGAAAAAAAACCGAATGAGCCTGCCGAAGATGAGGCCATTACGGCTCGCCTCTAGGTGTCCTCCTCGGGACAGCGTCATTTAAAGAACGAGGGTCAGCACAATGTAAAAAAAAAACTGGGAAAAAAACCGGAAGAGCCTGCCGAAGATGAGGCCATTACGGCTCGCCTTTAGGTGTCCTCCTCGGGATAGCGTCATTTAAAGAACGAGGGTCAGCACAACGTAAAAAAAAAAAAGAAAAAGACGAAAAAATAAAACCGGAGGAGCCTACCGAAGATGAGGCCATGACGGCTCGTCTTAAGGTGTCCTCCTCTGGATAGCGTCATTTAAAGAACGAGGGTGAGCACAACGGAAAAAAAAAACCCGAAAAAAACCGGAGGAGCCTGCCGAAGATGAGGCCATTACGGCTCGTCTTTAGGTGTCCTCCTCGGGACAGCGTCATTTAAAGAATGAGTGTCAGCACAATGTAAAAAAAACTTGGAAAAAAACCAGAAGAGCCTGCCGAAGATGAGGCCATTACGGCTCGCCTTTAGGTGTCCTCCTCTGGATAGTGTCATTTAAAGAACGAGGGTGAGCACAACGTAAAAAAAAAAAAACCCGAAAAAAAACCGGAGGAGCCTGCCGAAGATGAGGCTATTACGGCTCGCCTTTAGGTGTCCTCCTCGGGATAGCGTCATTTAAGGAACGAGGGTCACCACAACGTAAAAAAAAAAACCGGAGGAGCCTGCCGAAGATGAGGCCATTACGGCTCGCCTTTAGGTGTCCTCCTCGGGATAGCGTCATTTAAAGAACGAGGGTGAGCACAACAAAAAAAAAAAACCCGAAAAAAACCGGAGGAGCCTGCCGAAGATGAGGCCATTACGGCTCGCCTTTAGGTGTCCTCCTCTGGATAGTGTCATTTAAAGAACGAGGGTGAGCACAATGTAAAAAAAAATACTGGAAAAAAAAACCGGAAGAGCCTGCCGAAGATGAGGCCATTACTGCTCGCCTTTAGGTGTCCTCCTCGGGATAGCGGCATTTAAAGAACGAGGGTCAGCACAACGTAAAAAAAACAGAAAAAAACCAAAAATATAAAACCGAAGGAACCTGCCGAAGATGAGGCCATTACGGCTCGCCTTTAGGTGTCCTCCTCGGGACAGCGTCATTTAAAGAATGAGTGTCAGCACAATGTAAAAAAAACTTGGAAAAAAACCAGAAGAGCCTGCCGAAGATGAGGCCATTACGGCTCGGCTTTAGGTGTCCTCCTCTGGATAGTGTCATTTAAAGAACGAGGGTGAGCACAACGTAAAAAAAAAAACCCGAAAAAAAACCGGAGGAGCCTGCCGAAGATGAGGCTATTACGGCTCGCCTTTAGGTGTCCTCCTCGGGATAGCGTCATTTAAGGAACGAGAGTCACCACAACGTAAAAAAAAAAACCGGAGGAGCCTGCCGAAGATGAGGCCATTACGGCTCGCCTTTAGGTGTCCTCCTCGGGATAGCGTCATTTAAGGAACGAGAGTCAGCACAACGTAAAAAATAAATAAATAAAAAAACCCGGAAAAAAAACAGAAGAGCCTGCCGAAGATGAGGCCATTACGGCTAGCCTTTAGCTGTCCTCCTCGGGATAGCGTCAATTTCAAGAACGAGGGTCAGCACAACGTAAAAAAAAACCAAAAAAAATCAAAAAAATAAAATCGGAGGAGCCTGCCGAAGATGAGGCCATTACGGCTCGACTTTAGCTGTCCTCCTCGAGATAGCGTCATTTATCGAACGAGGTTCAGAACAACGTAAAAAAAAAACCAGAAAAAAACCGAAAAAAAACCGGGAGGAGACTGCCGAAGATGAGGCCATTACTGCTCGTCTTTAGGTGTCCTCCTCGAGATAGCGTCATTTAAAGAACGAGGGACAGCACAACGTAAAAAAAAACAGAAAAAAACCGAAAAAATAAAACCGGAGGAACCTGCCGAAGATGAGGCCATTACGGCTCGCCTTTAGGTGTCCTCCTCGAGATAGCGTCATTTAAAGAACGAGGGTCAGAACAACGTAAAAAACAAAGGGAAAAAAAACCGAATGAGCCTGCCGAAGATGAGGCCATTACGGCTCACCTTTAGGTGTTCTCCTTGGGGCAGCGTCATTTAAAGAATGAGGGTCAGCACAACGTAAAAAAAAAAACTGGGAAAAAAACCAGAAGAGCCTACCGAAAATAAGGCCTTTACGGCTCGCCTTTAGGTGTCCTCCTCGGGATAGCGTCATTTAAAGAATGAGGGTCAGCACAACGTAAAAAAAAAAAAAAAGAAAAAAACCGAAAAAATAAAACCGGAGGAGCCTGCCGAAGATGAGGCCATTACGGCTTGTCTTAAGGTGTCCTCCTCTGGATAGCGTCAATTAAAGAACGAGGGTGAGCACAACGGAAAAAAAACCCGAAAAAAACCGGAGGAGCCTGCCGAAGATGAGGCCATTAAGGCTCGCCTTTAGGTGTCCTCCTCTGGATAGTGTCATTTAAAGAACGAGGGTGAGCACAACGTAAAAAAAAAAAACCCGAAAAAAAAACCGGAGGAGCCTGCCGAAGATGAGGCTATTACTGCTCGCCTTTAGGTGTCCTCCTCGGGATAGCGTCATTTAAAGAACGAGGGTCAGCACAACGTAAAAAAAAACCGGAGGAGCCTGCCGAAGATGAGGCTATTACGGGTAGCCTTTAGCTGTCCTCCTCGGCATAGCGTCAATTTAAAGAACGAGGGTCAGCACAACGTAAAAAAAAAACCGAAAAAAATCGAAAAAATAAAATCGGAGGATCCTGCCGAAGATGAGGCCATTACGGCTCGACTTTAGCTGTCCTCCTCGGGATAGCGTCATTTATAGAACGAGGTTCAGAACAACGTAAAAAAAACCGGAAAAAAACCGAAAAAAAACCGGGAGGAGCCTGCCGAAGATGAGGCCATTACAGCTCGCCTTTAGGTGTCCTCCTCGGGATAGCGTCATTTAAAGAACGAGGGTCAGCACAACGTAAAAAAAAATACTGGAAAAAAAACCTGAAGAGCCTGCCGAAGATGATGCCATTACTGCTCGCCTTTAGGTGTCCTCCTCGGGATAGCGGCATTTAAAGAACGAGGGTCAGCACAACGTAAAAAAAATAGAAAAAAACCGAAAAAATAAAACCGGAGGAACCTGCCGAAGATGAGGCCATTATGGCTCGCCTTTAGGTGTCCTCCTCGGGATAGCGTCATTTAAAGAACGAGGGTCAGAACAACGTAAAAAACAAAGGGAAAAAAACCGAATGAGCCTACCGAAGATGAGGCCATTACGGCTCACCTTTAGGTGTTCTCCTTGGGACAGCGTCATTTAAAGAACGAGGGTCAGCACAACGTAAAAAAAAAAAACTGGGAAAAAAACCAGAAGAGCCTGCCGAAGATGAGGCCATTACGGCTCGCCTTTAGGTGTCCTCCTCGGGATAGCGTCATTTAAAGAACGAGGGTCAGCACAATGTAAAAAAAAAAGAAGAAAAAATCCGAAAAAATAAAACCGGAGGAGCCTGCCGAAGATGAGGCCATTACGGCTCGTCTTAAGGTGTCCTCCTCTGGATAGCGTCATTTAAAGAACGAGGGTGAGCACAACGAAAAAAAAAACCCGAAAAAAACCAGAGGAGCCTGCCGAAGATGAGGCCATTACGGCTCGCCTTTAGGTGTCCTCCTCTGGATAGTGTCATTTAAAGAACGAGGGTGAGCACAACGTAAAAAAAAATACTGGAAAAAAAACCGGAAGAGCCTGCCGAAGATGAGGCCATTACTGCTCGCCTTTAGGTGTCCTCCTCGGGATAGCGGCATTTAAAGAACGAGGGTCAGCACAACGTAAAAAAAAACAGAAAAAAACCAAAAATATAAAACCGAAGGAACCTGCCGAAGATGAGGCCATTACGGCTCGCCTTTAGGTGTCCTCCTCGGGATAGCGTCATTTAAAGAACGAGGGTCAGAACAACGTAAAAAACAAAGGGAAAAAAAACCGAAAAAAATCCGAATGAGCCTGCCGAAGATGAGGCCATTACGGCTCGCCTCTAGGTGTCCTCCTCGGGACAGCGTCATTTAAAGAACGAGGGTCAGCACAATGTAAAAAAAAAAACTGGGAAAAAAACCGGAAGAGCCTGCCGAAGATGAGGCCATTACGGCTCGCCTTTAGGTGTCCTCCTCGGGATAGCGTCATTTAAAGAACGAGGGTCAGCACAACGTAAAAAAAAAAAGAAAAAGACGAAAAAATAAAACCGGAGGAGCCTACCGAAGATGAGGCCATGACGGCTAGTCTTAAGGTGTCCTCCTCTGGATAGCGTCATTTAAAGAACGAGGGTGAGCACAACGGAAAAAAAAAACCCGAAAAAAACCGGAGGAGCCAGCCGAAGATGAGGCCATTACGGCTCGCCTTTAGGTGTCCTCCTCGGGACAGCGTCATTTAAAGAATGAGTGTCAGCACAATGTAAAAAAAACTTGGAAAAAAACCAGAAGAGCCTGCCGAAGATGAGGCCATTACGGCTCGCCTTTAGGTGTCCTCCTCTGGATAGTGTCATTTAAAGAACGAGGGTGACCACAACGTAAAAAAAAAAAACCCGAAAAAAAACCGGAGGAGCCTGCCGAAGATGAGGCTATTACGGCTCGCCTTTAGGTGTCCTCCTCGGGATAGCGTCATTTAAGGAACGAGGGTCACCACAACGTAAAAAAAAAAAACCGGAGGAGCCTGCCGAAGATGAGGCCATTACGGCTCGCCTTTAGGTGTCCTCCTCGGGATAGCGTCATTTAAGGAACGAGAGTCAGCACAACGTAAAAAATAAATAAATAAAAAAACCCGGAAAAAAAACAGAAGAGCCTGCCGAAGATGAGGCTATTACGGCTCGACTTTAGCTGTCCTCCTCGGGATAGCGTCATTTATAGAACGAGGTTCAGAACAACGTAAAAAAAACCGGAAAAAAACCGAAAAAAAACTGGGAGGAGCCTGCCGAAGATGAGGCCATTACGGCTCGCCTTTAGGTGTCCTCCTCGGGATAGCGTCATTTAAAGAACGAGGGTCAGCACAACGTAAAAAAAAATACTGGAAAAAAAACCTGAAGAGCCTGCCGAAGATGAGGCCATTACAGCTCGCCTTTAGGTGTCCTCCTCGGGATAGCGGCATTTAAAGAACGAGAGTCAGCACAACGTAAAAAAAACAGAAAAAAACCGAAAAAATAAAACCGGAGGAACCTGCCGAAGATGAGGCCATTACGGCTCGCCTTTAGGTGTCCTCCTCGGGATAGCGTCATTTAAAGAACGAGGGTCAGAACAACGTAAAAAACAAAGGGAAAAAAAACCGAAAAAATAAAACCGGAGGAACCTGCCGAAGATGAGGCCATTACGGCTCACCTTTAGGTGTTCTCCTTGGGACAGCGTCATTTAAAGAACGAGGGTCAGCACAACGTAAAAAAAAAAAACTGGGAAAAAAACCAGAAGAGCCTGCCGAAGATGAGGCCATTACGGCTCGCCTTTAGGTGTCCTCCTCGGGATAGCGTCATTTAAAGAACGAGGGTCAGCACAATGTAAAAAAAAAGAAGAAAAAAGCCGAAAAAATAAAACCGGAGGAGCCTGCCGAAGATGTGGCCATTACGGCTCGTCTTAAGGTGTCCTCCTCTGGATAGCGTCATTTAAAGAACGAGGGTGAGCACAACGGAAAAAAAAAACCCGAAAAAAACCGGAGGAGCCTGCCGAAGATGAGGCCATTACGGCTCGCCTTTAGGTGTCCTCCTCTGGATAGTGTCATTTAAAGAACGAGGGTGAGCACAACGTAAAAAAAAAACCCGAAAAAAAACTGGAGGAGCCTGCCGAAGATGAGGCTATTACGGCTCGCCTTTAGGTGTCCTCCTCGGGATAGCGTCATTTAAGGAACGAGAGTCAGCACAACGTAAAAAATAAATAAAAAAAAAACCCTGAAAAAAAACAGAGGAGCCTGCCGAAGATGAGGCCATTACGGCTAGCCTTTAGCTGTCCTCCTCGGCATAGCGTCAATTTAAAGAACGAGGGTCAGCACAACGTAAAAAAAAACTGAAAAAAAAATCAAAAAAATAAAATCGGAGGATCCTGCCGAAGATGAGGCCATTACGGCTCGACTTTAGCTGTCCTCCTCGGGATAGCGTCATTTAAAGAACGAGGTTCAGAACAACGTAAAAAAAACCGGAAAAAAATCGAAAAAAAACCGGGAGGAGCCTGCTGAAGATGAGGCCATTACGGCTCGCCATTAGGTGTCCTCCTCGGGATAGCGTCATTTAAAGAACGAGGGTCAGCACAACGTAAAAAAAAATACTGGAAAAAAAACCGGAAGAGCCTGCCGAAGATGAGGCCATTACTGCTCGCCTTTAGGTGTCCTCCTCGGGATAGCGGCATTTAAAGAACGAGGGTCAGCACAACGTAAAAAACAACAGAAAAAAACCGAAAATATAAAACCGAAGGAACCTGCCGAAGATGAGGCCATTACGGCTCGCCTTTAGGCGTCCTCCTCGGGATAGCGTCATTTAAAGAACGAGGGTCAGAACAACGTAAAAAACAAAGGGAAAAAAACCGAATGAGCCTGCCGAAGATGAGGCCATTACGGCTCGCCTTTAGGTGTCCTCCTCGGGACAGCGTCATTTAAAGAATGAGGGTCAGCACAATGTAAAAAAAACTTGGAAAAAAACCGGAAGAGCCTGCCGAAGATGAGGCCATTACGGCTCGCCTTTAGGTGTCCTCCTCGAGATTACGTCATTTAAAGAACGAGGGTGAGCACAACGTAAAAAAAACCCGAAAAAAAAACCAGAGGAGCCTGCCGAAGATGAGGCCATTACGGCTCGTCTTAAGGTGTCCTCCTCTGGATAGCGTCATTTAAAGAACGAGGGTGAGCACAACGTATAAAAAAACCCGAAAAAAAAACCAGAGGAGCCTGCCGAAGATGAGGCCTTTACGGCTAGCCTTTAGCTGTCCTCCTCGGCATAGCGTCAATTTAAAGAACGAGGGTCAGCACAACGTAAATAAAAAAACCGAAAAAAAAATCAAAAAAATAATATCGGAGGAGCCTGCCGAAGATGAGGCCATTACGGCTCGACTTTAGCTGTCCTCCTCGGGATAGCGTCATTTAAAGAACGAGGTTAAGAACAACGTAAAAAAAAACCGAAAAAAAACCGGGAGGAGCCTGCCGAAGATGAGGCCATTAAGGCTCGCCTTTAGGTGTCCTCCTCTGGATAGTGTCATTTAAAGAACGAGGGTGAGCACAACGTAAAAAAAAAAAACCCGAAAAAAAAACCGGAGGAGCCTGCCGAAGATGAGGCCATTACGGCTCGCCTTTAGGTGTCCTCCTCGGGATAGCGTCATTTAAAGAACGAGGGTCAGCACAACGTAAAAAAAAATACTGGAAAAAAAGCCGGAAGAGCCTGCCGAAGATGTGGCCATTACGGCTAGCCTTTAGCTGTCCTCCTCGGCATAGCGTCAGTTTAAAGAACGAGGGTCAGCACAACGTAAATAAAAAAACCGAAAAAAAAATCAAAAAAATAAAATCGGAGGAGCCTGCCGAAGATGAGGCCATTACGGCTCGACTTTAGCTGTCCTCCTCGAGATAGCGTCATTTATCGAACGAGGTTCAGAACAACGTAAAAAAAAAACCAGAAAAAAACCGAAAAAAACCGGGAGGAGACTGCCGAAGATGAGGCCATTACTGCTCGTCTTTAGGTGTCCTCCTCGAGATAGCGTCATTTAAAGAACGAGGGACAGCACAACGTAAAAAAAAACAGAAAAAAACCGAAAAAATAAAACCGGAGGAACCTGCCGAAGATGAGGCCATTACGGCTCGCCTTTAGGTGTCCTCCTCGAGATAGCGTCATTTAAAGAACGAGGGTCAGAACAACGTAAAAAACAAAGGGAAAAAAAACCGAATGAGCCTGCCGAAGATGAGGCCATTACGGCTCACCTTTAGGTGTTCTCCTTGGGGCAGCGTCATTTAAAGAACGAGGGTCAGCACAACGTAAAAAAAAAAACTGGGAAAAAAACCAGAAGAGCCTACCGAAAATAAGGCCTTTACGGCTCGCCTTTAGGTGTCCTCCTCGGGATAGCGTCATTTAAAGAATGAGGGTCAGCACAACGTAAAAAAAAAAAAAAAGAAAAAAACCGAAAA
Organism: Arachis ipaensis; assembly: GCF_059453495.1. Classification (NCBI taxonomy): domain Eukaryota; kingdom Viridiplantae; phylum Streptophyta; class Magnoliopsida; order Fabales; family Fabaceae; genus Arachis; species Arachis ipaensis. The sequence goes on along the minus strand of NC_142442.1, from coordinate 86,409,416 downwards.
AATAAAACCGGAGGAGCCTGCCGAAGATGAGGCCATTACGGCTTGTCTTAAGGTGTCCTCCTCTGGATAGCGTCAATTAAAGAACGAGGGTGAGCACAACGGAAAAAAAACCCGAAAAAAACCGGAGGAGCCTGCCGAAGATGAGGCCATTAAGGCTCGCCTTTAGGTGTCCTCCTCTGGATAGTGTCATTTAAAGAACGAGGGTGAGCACAACGTAAAAAAAAAAACCCGAAAAAAAAACCGGAGGAGCCTGCCGAAGATGAGGCTATTACTGCTCGCCTTTAGGTGTCCTCCTCGGGATAGCGTCATTTAAAGAACGAGGGTCAGCACAACGTAAAAAAAAACCGGAGGAGCCTGCCGAAGATGAGGCTATTACGGCTAGCCTTTAGCTGTCCTCCTCGGCATAGCGTCAATTTAAAGAACGAGGGTCAGCACAACGTAAAAAAAAAAACCGAAAAAAATCGAAAAAATAAAATCGGAGGATCCTGCCGAAGATGAGGCCATTACGGCTCGACTTTAGCTGTCCTCCTCGGGATAGCGTCATTTATAGAACGAGGTTCAGAACAACGTAAAAAAAACCGGAAAAAAACCGAAAAAAAACCGGGAGGAGCCTGCCGAAGATGAGGCCATTACAGCTCGCCTTTAGGTGTCCTCCTCGGGATAGCGTCATTTAAAGAACGAGGGTCAGCACAACGTAAAAAAAATACTGGAAAAAAAACCTGAAGAGCCTGCCGAAGATGATGCCATTACTGCTCGCCTTTAGGTGTCCTCCTCGGGATAGCGGCATTTAAAGAACGAGGGTCAGCACAACGTAAAAAAAATAGAAAAAAACCGAAAAAATAAAACCGGAGGAACCTGCCGAAGATGAGGCCATTATGGCTCGCCTTTAGGTGTCCTCCTCGGGATAGCGTCATTTAAAGAACGAGGGTCAGAACAACGTAAAAAACAAAGGGAAAAAAACCGAATGAGCCTACCGAAGATGAGGCCATTACGGCTCACCTTTAGGTGTTCTCCTTGGGACAGCGTCATTTAAAGAACGAGGGTCAGCACAACGTAAAAAAAAAAAACTGGGAAAAAAACCAGAAGAGCCTGCCGAAGATGAGGCCATTACGGCTCGCCTTTAGGTGTCCTCCTCGGGATAGCGTCATTTAAAGAACGAGGGTCAGCACAATGTAAAAAAAAAGAAGAAAAAATCCGAAAAAATAAAACCGGAGGAGCCTGCCGAAGATGAGGCCATTACGGCTCGTCTTAAGGTGTCCTCCTCTGGATAGCGTCATTTAAAGAACGAGGGTGAGCACAACGAAAAAAAAAACCCGAAAAAAACCAGAGGAGCCTGCCGAAGATGAGGCCATTACGGCTCGCCTTTAGGTGTCCTCCTCTGGATAGTGTCATTTAAAGAACGAGGGTGAGCACAACGTAAAAAAAAATACTGGAAAAAAAACCGGAAGAGCCTGCCGAAGATGAGGCCATTACTGCTCGCCTTTAGGTGTCCTCCTCGGGATAGCGGCATTTAAAGAACGAGGGTCAGCACAACGTAAAAAAAAACAGAAAAAAACCAAAAATATAAAACCGAAGGAACCTGCCGAAGATGAGGCCATTACGGCTCGCCTTTAGGTGTCCTCCTCGGGATAGCGTCATTTAAAGAACGAGGGTCAGAACAACGTAAAAAACAAAGGGAAAAAAAACCGAAAAAAATCCGAATGAGCCTGCCGAAGATGAGGCCATTACGGCTCGCCTCTAGGTGTCCTCCTCGGGACAGCGTCATTTAAAGAACGAGGGTCAGCACAATGTAAAAAAAAAAACTGGGAAAAAAACCGGAAGAGCCTGCCGAAGATGAGGCCATTACGGCTCGCCTTTAGGTGTCCTCCTCGGGATAGCGTCATTTAAAGAACGAGGGTCAGCACAACGTAAAAAAAAAAAGAAAAAGACGAAAAAATAAAACCGGAGGAGCCTACCGAAGATGAGGCCATGACGGCTAGTCTTAAGGTGTCCTCCTCTGGATAGCGTCATTTAAAGAACGAGGGTGAGCACAACGGAAAAAAAAAACCCGAAAAAAACCGGAGGAGCCTGCCGAAGATGAGGCCATTACGGCTCGCCTTTAGGTGTCCTCCTCGGGACAGCGTCATTTAAAGAATGAGTGTCAGCACAATGTAAAAAAAACTTGGAAAAAAACCAGAAGAGCCTGCCGAAGATGAGGCCATTACGGCTCGCCTTTAGGTGTCCTCCTCTGGATAGTGTCATTTAAAGAACGAGGGTGACCACAACGTAAAAAAAAAAAACCCGAAAAAAAACCGGAGGAGCCTGCCGAAGATGAGGCTATTACGGCTCGCCTTTAGGTGTCCTCCTCGGGATAGCGTCATTTAAGGAACGAGGGTCACCACAACGTAAAAAAAAAAAACCGGAGGAGCCTGCCGAAGATGAGGCCATTACGGCTCGCCTTTAGGTGTCCTCCTCGGGATAGCGTCATTTAAGGAACGAGAGTCAGCACAACGTAAAAAATAAATAAATAAAACAACCCGGAAAAAAAACAGAAGAGCCTGCCGAAGATGAGGCTATTACGGCTCGACTTTAGCTGTCCTCCTCGGGATAGCGTCATTTATAGAACGAGGTTCAGAACAACGTAAAAAAAACCGGAAAAAAACCGAAAAAAAACTGGGAGGAGCCTGCCGAAGATGAGGCCATTACGGCTCGCCTTTAGGTGTCCTCCTCGGGATAGCGTCATTTAAAGAACGAGGGTCAGCACAACGTAAAAAAAAATACTGGAAAAAAAACCTGAAGAGCCTGCCGAAGATGAGGCCATTACAGCTCGCCTTTAGGTGTCCTCCTCGGGATAGCGGCATTTAAAGAACGAGAGTCAGCACAACGTAAAAAAAACAGAAAAAAACCGAAAAAATAAAACCAGAGGAACCTGCCGAAGATGAGGCCATTACGGCTCGCCTTTAGGTGTCCTCCTCGGGATAGCGTCATTTAAAGAACGAGGGTCAGAACAACGTAAAAAACAAAGGGAAAAAAAACCGAAAAAATAAAACCGGAGGAACCTGCCGAAGATGAGGCCATTACGGCTCACCTTTAGGTGTTCTCCTTGGGACAGCGTCATTTAAAGAACGAGGGTCAGCACAACGTAAAAAAAAAAACTGGGAAAAAAACCAGAAGAGCCTGCCGAAGATGAGGCCATTACGGCTCGCCTTTAGGTGTCCTCCTCGGGATAGCGTCATTTAAAGAACGAGGGTCAGCACAATGTAAAAAAAAAGAAGAAAAAAGCCGAAAAAATAAAACCGGAGGAGCCTGCCGAAGATGTGGCCATTACGGCTCGTCTTAAGGTGTCCTCCTCTGGATAGCGTCATTTAAAGAACGAGGGTGAGCACAACGGAAAAAAAAAACCCGAAAAAAACCGGAGGAGCCTGCCGAAGATGAGGCCATTACGGCTCGCCTTTAGGTGTCCTCCTCTGGATAGTGTCATTTAAAGAACGAGGGTGAGCACAACGTAAAAAAAAAACCCGAAAAAAAACTGGAGGAGCCTGCCGAAGATGAGGCTATTACGGCTCGCCTTTAGGTGTCCTCCTCGGGATAGCGTCATTTAAGGAACGAGAGTCAGCACAACGTAAAAAATAAATAAAAAAAAAACCCTGAAAAAAAACAGAGGAGCCTGCCGAAGATGAGGCCATTACGGCTAGCCTTTAGCTGTCCTCCTCGGCATAGCGTCAATTTAAAGAACGAGGGTCAGCACAACGTAAAAAAAAACTGAAAAAAAAATCAAAAAAATAAAATCGGAGGATCCTGCCGAAGATGAGGCCATTACGGCTCGACTTTAGCTGTCCTCCTCGGGATAGCGTCATTTAAAGAACGAGGTTCAGAACAACGTAAAAAAAACCGGAAAAAAATCGAAAAAAAACCGGGAGGAGCCTGCTGAAGATGAGGCCATTACGGCTCGCCATTAGGTGTCCTCCTCGGGATAGCGTCATTTAAAGAACGAGGGTCAGCACAACGTAAAAAAAAATACTGGAAAAAAAACCGGAAGAGCCTGCCGAAGATGAGGCCATTACTGCTCGCCTTTAGGTGTCCTCCTCGGGATAGCGGCATTTAAAGAACGAGGGTCAGCACAACGTAAAAAACAACAGAAAAAAACCGAAAATATAAAACCGAAGGAACCTGCCGAAGATGAGGCCATTACGGCTCGCCTTTAGGCGTCCTCCTCGGGATAGCGTCATTTAAAGAACGAGGGTCAGAACAACGTAAAAAACAAAGGGAAAAAAACCGAATGAGCCTGCCGAAGATGAGGCCATTACGGCTCGCCTTTAGGTGTCCTCCTCGGGACAGCGTCATTTAAAGAATGAGGGTCAGCACAATGTAAAAAAAACTTGGAAAAAAACCGGAAGAGCCTGCCGAAGATGAGGCCATTACGGCTCGCCTTTAGGTGTCCTCCTCGAGATTACGTCATTTAAAGAACGAGGGTGAGCACAACGTAAAAAAAACCCGAAAAAAAAACCAGAGGAGCCTGCCGAAGATGAGGCCATTACGGCTCGTCTTAAGGTGTCCTCCTCTGGATAGCGTCATTTAAAGAACGAGGGTGAGCACAACGTATAAAAAAACCCGAAAAAAAAACCAGAGGAGCCTGCCGAAGATGAGGCCATTACGGCTAGCCTTTAGCTGTCCTCCTCGGCATAGCGTCAATTTAAAGAACGAGGGTCAGCACAACGTAAATAAAAAAACCGAAAAAAAAATCAAAAAAATAATATCGGAGGAGCCTGCCGAAGATGAGGCCATTACGGCTCGACTTTAGCTGTCCTCCTCGGGATAGCGTCATTTAAAGAACGAGGTTAAGAACAACGTAAAAAAAAACCGAAAGAAAACTGGGTGGAGCCTGCCGAAGATGAGGCCATTACGGCTCGCCTTTAGGTGTCCTCCTCGGGACAGCGTCATTTAAAGAACGAGGGTCAGCACAATGTAAAAAAAAACTGGGAAAAAAACCGGAAGAGCCTGCCGAAGATGAGGCCATTACGGTTCGCCTTTAGGTGTCCTCCTCGGGATAGCGTCATTTAAAGAACGAGGGTCAGCACAACGTAAAAAAAACAGAAAAAAACGAAAAAATAAAACCGGAGGAGCCTACCGAAGATGAGGCCATTACGGCTCGTCTTAAGGTGTCCTCCTCTGGATAGCGTCATTTAAAGAATGAGGGTGAGCACAACGGAAAAAAAAACCCGAAAAAAACCGGAGGAGCCTGCCGAAGATGAGGCCATTACGGCTCGCCTTTAGGTGTCCTCCTCGGGACAGCGTCATTTAAAGAATGAGGGTCAGCACAATGTAAAAAAAACTTGGAAAAAAACCGGAAGAGCCTGCCGAAGATGAGGCCATTACGGCTCGCCTTTAGGTGTCCTCCTCGAGATAGCGTCATTTAAAGAACGAGGGTGAGCACAACCTAAAAAAAACCCGAAAAAAAAACCAGAGGAGCCTGCCGAAGATGAGGCCATTACGGCTCGTGTTAAGGTGTCCTCCTCTGGATAGCGTCATTTAAAGAACGAGGGTGAGCACAACGTAAAAAAAAAACCCGAAAAAAAAAACCAGAGGAGCCTGCCGAAGATGAGGCCATTACGGCTAGCCTTTAGCTGTCCTCCTCGGCATAGCGTCATTTAAAGAACGAGGGTCAGCACAACGTAAAAAAAAATACTGGAAAAAAAGCCGGAAGAGCCTGCCGAAGATGTGGCCATTACTGCTCGCCTTTAGGTGTCCTCCTCGGGATAGCGGCATTTAAAGAACGAGGGTCAGCACAACGTAAAAAAAAAACAGAAAAAAAACCGAAAATATAAAACCGAAGGAACCTGCCGAAGATGAGGCCATTATGGCTCGCCTTTAGGTGTCCTCCTCGGGATAGCGTCATTTAAAGAACGAGGGTCAGAACAACGTAAAAAACAAAGGGAAAAAAAACCGAAAAAAAACCGAATGAGCCTGCCGAAGATGAGGCCATTACGGCTCGCCTTTAGGTGTCCTCCTCGGGACAACGTCATTTAAAGAACGAGGGTCAGCACAATGTAAAAAAAAACTGGGAAAAAAACCGGAAGAGCCTGCCGAATATGAGGCCATTACGGCTCGCCTTTAGGTGTCCTCCTCGGGATAGCGTCATTTAAAGAACGAGGGTCAGCACAACGTAAAAAAAACAGAAAAAAATGAAAAAATAAAACCGGAGGAGCCTGCCGAAGATTAGGCCATTACGGCTCGTCTTAAGGTGTCCTCCTCTGGATAGCGTCATTTAAAGAACGAGGGTGAGCACAACGGAAAAAAAAAACCCGAAAAAAATCGGAGGAGCCTGCCGAAGATGAGGCCATTACGGCTCGCCTTTAGGTGTCCTCCTCGGGACAGCGTCATTTAAAGAACGAGGGTCAGCACAATGTAAAAAAAACCTGGAAAAAAACTGGAAGAGCCTGCCGAAGATGAGGCCATTACGGCTCGCCTTTAGGTGTCCTCCTTGAGATAGCGTCATTTAAAGAACGAGGGTGAGCACAACGTAAAAAAAAACCCGAAAAAAAAACCAGAGGAGCCTGCCGAAGATGAGGCCATTACGGCTCGTCTTAAGGTGTCCTCCTCTGGATAGCGTCTTTTAAAGAACGAGGGTCAGCACAACGGAAAAAAAAAACCCGAAAAAAACCGGAGGAGCCTGCCGAAGATGAGGCCATTACGGCTCGCCTTTAGGTGTCCTCCTCGGGACAGCGTCATTTAAAGAATGAGGGTCAGCACAATGTAAAAAAAACTTGGAAAAAAACCGGAAGAGCCTGCCGAAGATGAGGCCATTACGGCTCGCCTTTAGGTGTCCTCCTCGAGATAGCGTCATTTAAAGAACGAGGGTGAGCACAACGTAAAAAAAACCCGAAAAAAAAACTAGAGGAGCCTGCCGAAGATGAGGCCATTACGGCTCGTCTTAAGGTGTCCTCCTCTGGATAGCGTCATTTAAAGAACGAGGGTGAGCACAACGTAAAAAAAAAACCAGAGGAGCCTGCCGAAGATGAGGCCATTACGGCTAGCCTTTAGCTGTCCTCCTCGGCATAGCGTCATTTAAAGAACGAGGGTCAGCACAACGTAAAAAAAAATACTGGAAAAAAAGCCGGAAGAGCCTGCCGAAGATGTGGCCATTACTGCTCGCCTTTAGGTGTCCTCCTCGGGATAGCGGCATTTAAAGAACGAGGGTCAGCACCACGTAAAAAAAAAAATAGAAAAAAAACCGAAAATATAAAACCGAAGGAACCTGCCGAAGATGAGGCCATTATGGCTCGCCTTTAGGTGTCCTCCTCGGGATAGCGTCATTTAAAGAACGAGGGTCAGAACAACGTAAAAAACAAAGGGAAAAAAAACCGAAAAAAAACCGAATGAGCCTGCCGAAGATGAGGCCATTACGGCTCGCCTTTAGGTGTCCTCCTCGGGACAACGTCATTTAAAGAACGAGGGTCAGCACAATGTAAAAAAAAACTGGGAAAAAAACCGGAAGAGCCTGCCGAATATGAGGCCATTACGGCTCGCCTTTAGGTGTCCTCCTCGGGATAGCGTCATTTAAAGAACGAGGGTCAGCACAACGTAAAAAAAACAGAAAAAAATGAAAAAATAAAACCGGAGGAGCCTGCCGAAGATTAGGCCATTACGGCTCGTCTTAAGGTGTCCTCCTCTGGATAGCGTCATTTAAAGAACGAGGGTGAGCACAACGGAAAAAAAAACCCAAAAAAAATCGGAGGAGCCTGCCGAAGATGAGGCCATTACGGCTCGCCTTTAGGTGTCCTCCTCGGGACAGCGTCATTTGAAGAACGAGGGTCAGCACAATGTAAAAAAAACCTGGAAAAAAACTGGAAGAGCCTGCCGAAGATGAGGCCATTACGGCTCGCCTTTAGGTGTCCTCCTTGAGATAGCGTCATTTAAAGAACGAGGGTGAGCACAACGTAAAAAAAAACCCGAAAAAAAAACCAGAGGAGCCTGCCGAAGATGAGGCCATTACGGCTCGTCTTAAGGTGTCCTCCTCTGGATAGCGTCTTTTAAAGAACGAGGGTGAGCACAACGTAAAAAAAAACCAGAAAAAAAAATGGAGGAGGCTGCCGAAGATGAGGCCATTACGGCTCGCCTTTCGTTGTCCTGCTCGGGATAGCGTCTTTTAAAGAACGAGGGTCAGAACAACGTAAAAAAAATGGAGGAGGCTGCCGAAGATGAGGCCATTACGGCTCGCCTTTAGGTGTCCTCCTCGGGACAGCGTCATTTAAAGAACGAGGGTCAGCACAATGTAAAAAAAAAACTGGGAAAAAAACCGGAAGAGCCTGCCGAAGATGAGGCCATTACGGCTCGCCTTTAGGTGTCCTCCTCGGGATAGCGTCATTTAAAGAACGAGGGTCAGCACAACGTAAAAAAAAATAGAAAAAAACGAAAAAATAAAACCGGAGGAGCCTACCGAAGATGAGGCCATTACGGCTCGTCTTAAAGTGTCCTCCTCTGGATAGCATCATTTAAAGAACGAGGGTGAGCACAACGGAAAAAAAAAACCTGAAAAAAACCGGAGGAGCCTGCCGAAGATGAGGCCATTACGGCTCGCCTTTAGGTGTCCTCCTCGGGACAGCATCATTTAAAGAATGAGGGTCAGCACAATGTAAAAAAAACTTGGAAAAAAATCGGAAGAGCCTGCCAAAGATGAGGCCATTACGGCTCGCCTTTAGGTGTCCTCCTCGAGATAGCGTCATTTAAAGAACGAGGGTGATCACAACGTAAAAAAAACCCGAAAAAAAACCAGAGGATCCTGCCGAAGATGAGGCCATTACGGCTCGTCTTAAGGTGTCCTCCTCTGGATAGCGTCATTTAAAGAACGAGGGTGAGCACAACGTAAAAAAAAACCCGAAAAAAAAAACCAGAGGATCCTGCCGAAGATGAGGCCATTACGGCTAGCCTTTAGCTGTCCTCCTCGGCATAGCGTCAATTTAAAGAACGAGGGTCAGCACAACGTAAATAAAAAAACCGAAAAAAAAATCAAAAAAATAAAATCGGAGGAGCCTGCCGAAGATGAGGCCATTACGGCTTGACTTTAGCTGTCCTCCTCGGGATAGCGTCATTTAAAGAACGAGGTTAAGAACAACATAAAAAAAAACCGAAAAAAAACCGGGAGGAGCCTGCCGAAGATGAGGCCATTACGGCTCGCCTTAAGTGTCCTCCTCGGGATAGCGTCATTTAAAGAACGAGGGTCAGCACAACGTAAAAGAAATACTGGAAAAAAAGCCGGAAGAGCCTGCCGAAGATGTGGCCATTACTGCTAGCCTTTAGGTGTCCTCCTCGGGATAGCGGCATTTAAAGAACGAGTGTCAGCACAACGTAAAAAAAAAAAACAGAAAAAAACCAAAAATATAAAACCGAAGGAACCTGCCGAAGATGAGGCCATTACGGCTCGCCTTTAGGTGTCCTCCTCGGGATAGCGTCATTTAAAGAACGAGGGTCAGCACAACGTAAAAAAAACAGAAAAAAATGAAAAAATAAAACCGGAGGAGCCTGCCGAAGATTAGGCCATTAAGGCTCGTCTTAAGGTGTCCTCCTCTGGATAGCGTCATTTAAAGAACGAGGGTGAGCACAACGGAAAAAAAAAACCCGAAAAAAATCGGAGGAGCCTGCCGAAGATGAGGCCATTACGGCTCGCCTTTAGGTGTCCTCCTCGGGACAGCGTCATTTAAAGAACGAGGGTCAGCACAATGTAAAAAAAACCTGGAAAAAAACTGGAAGAGCCTGCCGAAGATGAGGCCATTACGGCTCGCCTTTAGGTGTCCTCCTTGAGATAGCGTCATTTAAAGAACGAGGGTGAGCACAACGTAAAAAAAAACCCGAAAAAAAAACCAGAGGAGCCTGCCGAAGATGAGGCCATTACGGCTCGTCTTAAGGTGTCCTCCTCTGGATAGCGTCTTTTAAAGAACGAGGGTCAGAACAACGTAAAAAAAATGGAGGAGGCTGTCGAAGATGAGGCCATTACGGCTCGCCTTTAGGTGTCCTCCTCGGGACAGCGTCATTTAAAGAACGAGGGTCAGCACAATGTAAAAAAAAAACTGGGAAAAAAACCGGAAGAGCCTGCCGAAGATGAGGCCATTACGGCTCGCCTTTAGGTGTCCTCCTCGGGATAGCGTCATTTAAAGAACGAGGGTCAGCACAACGTAAAAAAAAATAGAAAAAAACGAAAAAATAAAACCGGAGGAGCCTACCGAAGATGAGGCCATTACGGCTCGTCTTAAAGTGTCCTCCTCTGGATAGCATCATTTAAAGAACGAGGGTGAGCACAACGGAAAAAAAAAACCTGAAAAAAACCGGAGGAGCCTGCCGAAGATGAGGCCATTACGGCTCGCCTTTAGGTGTCCTCCTCGGGACAGCATCATTTAAAGAATGAGGGTCAGCACAATGTAAAAAAAACTTGGAAAAAAATCGGAAGAGCCTGCCAAAGATGAGGCCATTACGGCTCGCCTTTAGGTGTCCTCCTCGAGATAGCGTCATTTAAAGAACGAGGGTGATCACAACGTAAAAAAAACCCGAAAAAAAACCAGAGGAGCCTGCCGAAGATGAGGCCATTACGGCTCGTCTTAAGGTGTCCTCCTCTGGATAGCGTCATTTAAAGAACGAGGGTGAGCACAACGTAAAAAAAAACCCGAAAAAAAAAACCAGAGGATCCTGCCGAAGATGAGGCCATTACGGCTAGCCTTTAGCTGTCCTCCTCGGCATAGCGTCAATTTAAAGAACGAGGGTCAGCACAACGTAAATAAAAAAACCAAAAAAAAAATCAAAAAAATAAAATCGGAGGAGCCTGCCGAAGATGAGGCCATTACGGCTCGACTTTAGCTGTCCTCCTCGGGATAGCGTCATTTAAAGAACGAGGTTAAGAACAACGTAAAAAAAAAAACCGAAAAAAAACCGGGAGGAGCCTGCCGAAGATGAGGCCATTACGGCTCGCCTTAAGTGTCCTCCTCGGGATAGCGTCATTTAAAGAACGAGGGTCAGCACAACGTAAAAAAAATACTGGAAAAAAAGCCGGAAGAGCCTGCCGAAGATGTGGCCATTACTGCTAGCCTTTAGGTGTCCTCCTCGGGATAGCGGCATTTAAAGAACGAGTGTCAGCACAACGTAAAAAAAAAACAGAAAAAAACCGAAAATATAAAACCGAAGGAACCTGCCGAAGATGAGGCCATTACGGCTCGCCTTTAGGTGTCCTCCTCGGGATAGCGTCATTTAAAGAACGAGGGTCAGAACAACGTAAAAAACAAAGGGAAAAAAAACCGAAAAAAAACCGAATGAGCCTGCCGAAGATGAGGCCATTACGGCTCGCCTTTAGGTGTCCTCCTCGGGACAACGTCATTTAAAGAACGAGGGTTAGCACAATGTAAAAAAAAAACTGGGAAAAAAACCGGAAGAGCCTGCCGAATATGAGGCCATTACGGCTCGCCTTTAGGTGTCCTCCTCGGGATAGCGTCATTTAAAGAACGAGGGTCAGCACAACGTAAAAAAAACAGAAAAAAATGAAAAAATAAAACCGGAGGAGCCTGCCGAAGATTAGGCCATTACGGCTCGTCTTAAGGTGTCCTCCTCTGGATAGCGTCATTTAAAGAACGAGGGTCAGCACAACGGAAAAAAAAAACCCGAAAAAAATCGGAGGAGCCTGCCGAAGATGATGCCATTACGGCTCGCCTTTAGGTGTCCTCCTCGGGACAGCGTCATTTAAAGAACGAGGGTCAGCACAATGTAAAAAAAACTTGGAAAAAAACTGGAAGAGCCTGCCGAAGATGAGGCCATTACGGCTCGCCTTTAGGTGTCCTCCTTGAGATAGCGTCATTTAAAGAACGAGGGTGAGCACAACGTAAAAAAAAACCCGAAAAAAAAAACCAGAGGAGCCTGCCGAAGATGAGGCCATTACGGCTCGTCTTAAGGTGTCCTCCTCTGGATAGCGTCTTTTAAAGAACGAGGGTGAGCACAACGTAAAAAAAAACCAGAAAAAAAAATGAAAAAATAAAACCAGAGGAGCCTGCCGAAGATGAGGCCATTACGGCTAGCCTTTAGCTGTCCTCCTCGAGATAGCGTCAATTTAAAGAACGAGGGTCAGCACAACGTAAAAAAAACTGAAAAAAAACCAAAAAAATAAAATGGTAGGAGCCTGCCAAAGTTGAGGCCTTTACGGCTCGCTTTTAGGTGTCCTCCCCGGGATAGCGTCATTTAAAGAACGAGGATCAGCATAACGTATAAAAAAAAGGAAAAAACCGAAAAAAAAAACGGAGGAGCCTGCTGAAGATGAGGCGATTACGGCTCGCCTTTAGGTGTCCTCCTCAGGATAGCGTCATTTAAAGAACGAGGGTCAGCACAACGTTAAAAAAAAAACCCAAAAAAAAAATGGAGGAGGCTGCCGAAGATGAGGCCATTACGGCTCGCCTTTCGTTGTCCTGCTCGGGATAGCGTCTTTTAAAGAACGAGGGTCAGAACAACGTAAAAAAAATGGAGGAGGCTGCCGAAGATGAGGCCATTACGGCTCGCCTTTAGGTGTCCTCCTCGAGACAGCGTCATTTAAAGAACGAGGGTCAGCACAATGTAAAAAAAAACCTGGGAAAAAAACCGGAAGAGCCTGCCGAAGATGAGGCCATTACGGCTCGCCTTTAGGTGTCCTCCTCGGGATAGCGTCATTTAAAGAACGAGGGTCAGCACAACGTAAAAAAAAATAGAAAAAAATGAAAAAATAAAACCGGAGGAGCCTACCGAAGATGAGGCCATTACGGCTCGTCTTAAGGTGTCCTCCTCTGGATAGCATCATTTAAAGAACGAGGGTGAGCACAACGGAAAAAAAAAACCCGAAAAAAACTGGAGGAGCCTGCCGAAGATGAGGCCATTACGGCTCGCCTTTAGGTGTCCTCCTCGGGACAGCGTCATTTAAAGAATGAGGGTCAGCACAATGTAAAAAAAACTTGGAAAAAAATCGGAAGAGCCTGCCAAAGATGAGGCCATTACGGCTCGCCTTTAGGTGTCCTCCTCGAGATCGCGTCATTTAAAGAACGAGGGTGATCACAACGTAAAAAAAACCCGAAAAAAAACCAGAGGAGCCTGCCGAAGATGAGGCCATTTCGGCTCGTCTTAAGGTGTCCTCCTCTGGATAGCGTCATTTAAGGAACGAGGGTGAGCACAACGTAAAAAAAAACCCGAAAAAAAAAAACCAGAGGATCCTGCCGAAGATGAGGCCATTACGGCTAGCCTTTAGCTGTCCTCCTCGGCATAGCGTCAATTTAAAGAACGAGGGTCAGCACAACGTAAATAAAAAAACCGAAAAAAAAATCAAAAAAATAAAATCGGAGGAGCCTGCCGAAGATGAGGCCATTACGGCTCGACTTTAGCTGTCCTCCTCGGGATAGCGTCATTTAAAGAACGAGGTTAAGAACAACGTAAAAAAAAAACCGAAAAAAAACCGGGAGGAGCCTGCCAAAGATGAGGCCATTACGGCTCGCCTTAAGTGTCCTCCTCGGGATAGCGTCATTTAAAGAACGAGGGTCAGCACAACGTAAAGAAAAATACTGGAAAAAAAGCCGGAAGAGCCTGCCGAAGATGTGGCCATTACTGCTAGCCTTTAGGTGTTCTCCTCAGGATAGCGGCATTTAAAGAACGAGTGTCAGCACAACGTAAAAAAAAACAGAAAAAAACCGAAAATATAAAACCGAAGGAACCTGCCGAAGATGAGGCCATTACGGCTCGCCTTTAGGTGTCCTCCTCGGGATAGCGTCATTTAAAGAACGAGGGTCAGAACAACGTAAAAAACAAAGGGAAAAAAACCGAAAAAAAACCGAATGAGCCTGCCGAAGATGAGGCCATTACGGCTCGCCTTTAGGTGTCCTCCTCGGGACAACGTCATTTAAAGAACGAGGGTTAGCACAATGTAAAAAAAAAACTGGGAAAAAAACCGGAAGAGCCTGCCGAATATGAGGCCATTACGGCTCGCCTTTAGGTGTCCTCCTCGGGATAGCGTCATTTAAAGAACGAGGGTCAGCACAACGTAAAAAAAACAGAAAAAAATGAAAAAATAAAACCGGAGGAGCCTGCCGAAGATTAGGCCATTACGGCTCGTCTTAAGGTGTCCTCCTCTGGATAGCGTCATTTAAAGAACGAGGGTGAGCACAACGGAAAAAAAAAACCCGAAAAAAATCGGAGGAGCCTGCCGAAGATGAGGCCATTACGGCTCGCCTTTAGGTGTCCTCCTCGGGACAGCGTCATTTAAAGAACGAGGGTCAGCACAATGTAAAAAAAACTTGGAAAAAAACTGGAAGAGCCTGCCGAAGATGAGGCCATTACGGCTCGCCTTTAGGTGTCCTCCTTGAGATAGCGTCATTTAAAGAACGAGGGTGAGCACAACGTAAAAAAAAACCCGAAAAAAAAACCAGAGGAGCCTGCCGAAGATGAGGCCATTACGGCTAGCCTTTAGCTGTCCTCCTCGAGATAGCGTCAATTTAAAGAACGAGGGTCAGCACAACGTAAAAAAAACAGAAAAAAAACCCAAAAAATAAGATGGGAGGAGCCTGCCAAAGTTAAGGCCATTACGGCTCGCTTTTAGGTGTCCTCCCCGGGATAGCGTCATTTAAAGAACGAGGATCAGCATAACGTATAAAAAAAAGGAAAAAACCGAAAAAAAAAACGGAGGAGCCTGCTGAAGATGAGGCGATTACGGCTCGCCTTTTGGTGTCCTCCTCAGGATAGCGTCATTTAAAGAACGAGGGTCAGCACAACGTTAAAAAAAAACCCAAAAAAAAAATGGAGGAGGCTGCCGAAGATGAGGCCATTACGGCTCGCCTTTCGTTGTCCTGCTCGGGATAGCGTCTTTTAAAGAACGAGGGTCAGAACAACGTAAAAAAAATGGAGGAGGCTGCCGAAGATGAGGCCATTACGGCTCGCCTTTAGGTGTCCTCCTCGAGACAGCGTCATTTAAAGAACGAGGGTCAGCACAATGTAAAAAAAAACCTGGGAAAAAAACCGGAAGAGCCTGCCGAAGATGAGGCCATTACGGCTCGCCTTTAGGTGTCCTCCTCGGGATAGCGTCATTTAAAGAACGAGGGTCAGCACAACGTAAAAAAAAATAGAAAAAAACGAAAAAATAAAACCGGAGGAGCCTACCGAAGATGAGGCCATTACGGCTCGTCTTAAGGTGTCCTCCTCTGGATAGCATCATTTAAAGAACGAGGGTGAGCACAACGGAAAAAAAAAAACCCGAAAAAAACCGGAGGAGCCTGCCGAAGATGAGGCCATTACGGCTCGCCTTTAGGTGTCCTCCTCGGGACAGCGTCATTTAAAGAATGAGGGTCAGCACAATGTAAAAAAAACTTGGAAAAAAATCGGAAGAGCCTGCCAAAGATGAGGCCATTACGGCTCGCCTTTAGGTGTCCTCCTCGAGATCGCGTCATTTAAAGAACGAGGGTGATCACAACGTAAAAAAAACCCGAAAAAAAACCAGAGGAGCCTGCCGAAGATGAGGCCATTTCGGCTCGTCTTAAGGTGTCCTCCTCTGGATAGCGTCATTTAAAGAACGAGGGTGAGCACAACGTAAAAAAAAACCCGAAAAAAAAAACCAGAGGATCCTGCCGAAGATGAGGCCATTACGGCTAGCCTTTAGCTGTCCTCCTCGGCATAGCGTCAATTTAAAGAACGAGGGTCAGCACAACGTAAATAAAAAAACCGAAAAAAAAAATCAAAAAAATAAAATCGGAGGAGCCTGCCGAAGATGAGGCCATTACGGCTCGACTTTAGCTATCCTCCTCGGGATAGCGTCATTTAAAGAACGAGGTTAAGAACAACGTAAAAAAAAACCGAAAAAAAACCGGGAGGAGCCTGCCGAAGATGAGGCCATTACGGCTCGCCTTAAGTGTCCTCCTCGGGATAGCCTCATTTAAAGAACGAGGGTCAGCACAACGTAAAAAAAAATACTGGAAAAAAAGCCGGAAGAGCCTGCCGAAGATGCGGCCATTACTGCTCGCCTTTATGTGTCCTCCTCGGGATAGCGGCATTTAAAGAACGAGGGTCAGCACAACGTAAAAAAAAACAGAAAAATACCGAAAATATAAAACCGAAGGAACCTGCCGAAGATGAGGCCATTACGGCTCGCCTTTAGGTGTCCTCCTCGGGATAGCGTCATTTAAAGAACGAGGGTCAGAACAACGTAAAAAACAAAGGGAAAAAAAACCGAAAAAAAACCGAATGAGCCTGCCGAAGATGAGGCCATTACGGCTCGCCTTTAGGTGTCCTCCTCGGGACAACGTCATTTAAAGAACGAGGGTCAGCACATTGTAAAAAAAAAACTGGGAAAAAAACCGGAAGAGCCTGCCGAATATGAGGCCATTACGGCTCGCCTTTAGGTGTCCTCCTCGGGATAGCGTCATTTAAAGAACGAGGGTCAGCACAACGTAAAAAAAACAGAAAAAAATGAAAAAATAAAACCGGAGGAGCCTGCCGAAGATTAGGCCATTACGGCTCGTCTTAAGGTGTCCTCCTCTGGATAGCGTCATTTAAAGAACGAGGGTGAGCACAACGGAAAAAAAAAACCCGAAAAAAATCCGAGGAGCCTGTAGAAGATGAGGCCATTACGGCTCGCCTTTAGGTGTCCTCCTCGGGACAGCGTCATTTAAAGAACGAGGGTCAGCACAATGTAAAAAAAACTTGGAAAAAAACTGGAAGAGCCTGCCGAAGATGAGGCCATTACGGCTCGCCTTTAGGTGTCCTCCTTGAGATAGCGTCATTTAAAGAACGAGGGTGAGCACAACGTAAAAAAAAACCCGAAAAAAAAACCCGAGGAGCCTGCCGAAGATGAGGCCATTACGGCTCGTCTTAAGGTGTCCTCCTCTGGATAGCATCTTTTAAAGAACGAGGGTGAGCACAACGTAAAAAAAACTGAAAAAAAACCCAAAAAATAAAATGGGAGGAGCCTGCCAAAGTTGAGGCCATTACGGCTCGCCTTTAGCTGTCCTCCTCGGGATAGCGTCATTTAAAGAACGAGGTTCAGAACAACGTAAAAAAAAAGGAAAAAACCGAAAAAACCGGGAGGAGCCTGCCGAAGATGAGGCCATTACGGCTCGCCTTTAGGTGTCCTCCTCGGGATAGCGTCATTTAAAGAACGAGGGTCAGCACAACGTAAAAAAAAAATACTGGAAAAAAAACCGGAAGAGCCTGCCGAAGATGAGGCCATTACTGCTCGACTTTAGGTGTCCTCCTCGGGATAACGGCATTTAAAGAACGAGGGTCAGCACAACGTAAAAAAAAATAGAAAAAAACCGAAAAATAAAACCGGACGAACCTGCCGAATATGAGGCCATTACGGCTCGCTTTTAGGTTTCCTCCCCGGGATAGCGTCATTTAAAGAACGAGGATCAGCATAACGAATAAAAAAAAGGAAAAAACCGAAAAAAAAACGGAGGAGCCTGCTGAAGATGAGGCGATTACGGCTCGCCTTTAGGTGTCCTCCTCAGGATAGCGTCATTTAAAGAACGAGGGTCAGCACAACGTTAAAAAAAAAACCCAAAAAAAAAATGGAGGAGGCTGCCGAAGATGAGGCCATTACGGCTCGCCTTTCGTTGTCCTGCTCGGGATAGCGTCTTTTAAAGAACGAGGGTCAGAACAACGTAAAAAAAATGGAGGAGGCTGCCGAAGATGAGGCCATTACGGCTCGCCTTTAGGTGTCCTCCTCGAGTTAGCGTCATTCAAAGAACTAGGGTCAGAACAACGTAAAAAATGTCCGAAAAAAAACCGGAGGAGCTTGCCAAAGATGAGGCCATTAAGGCTCGCCTTTAGGTGTCCTCCTTGGGATAGCGTCATTCAAAGAACGAGGGTCAGCACAACATAAAAAAAATACTGGAAAAAAAAAACCGGAAGAGCCTGCCGAATATGAGGCCATTACTGCTCGCCTTTAGGTGTCCTCCTCGGGATAGCGACATTTATAGAACGAGGGTCAGCACAACGTAAAAAAAAACCAAAAAAAAAACTGAAAAAATAAAACCGGAGGAACCTGCCGAAGATGAGGCCATTACGGCTCGCCTTTGGGTGTCCTCCTCGGGATGGCGTCATTTAAAGAACGAGGGCAAGCACAACGTAAGAAAAAAAACCGGAGGAGCCTGCCGAAGATGAGGCCATTACGGCTCGCCTTTAGGTGTCCTCCTTGGGATAGCGTCATTTAAAGAACGGGGGTCAGCACAACGTAAAAAAAAAAAATACTGGAAAAAAATAGGAAGAGCCTACCGAAGATGAGGCCATTACTGCTCGCCTTTAGGTGTCCTCCTCGGGATAGCGGCATTTAAAGAACGAGGGTCAGAATAACGTAAAAAAAAAAGGAAAAAAAAACCGAAAAAAAATCGAATGAGCCTGCCGAAGATGAGGCCATTACGGCTCGCCTTTAGGTGTCCTCCTCGGGACAACGTCATTTAAAGAACGAGTGTCAGCACAACGTAAAAAAAATAGAAAAAAACCGAAAAAATAAAACCGGAGGAACCTGCCAAAGATGAGGCCATTACGGCTCGTCTTTAGGTGTCCTCCTCGGGATAGCGTTATTTAAAGAACGAGGGAAAGCACAACGTAAAAAAAACCAAAAAAAAAAACTGGAGGAGCCTGCCGAATATGAGGCCATTACAGCTCGCCTTTAGGTGTCCTCCTCGGGATAGCGTCATTTAAAGAACCAGGGTCAGCACAACGTAAAAAAACATCCGGGAGGAGCCTGCCGAAGATGAGGCCATCACGGCTCGCCTTTAGGTGTCCTCTTCGGGATAGCATCATTTAAAGAACAAGGGTCAGCACAACGTAAAAAAAAAACAGAAAAAACCGGAAAAAAATCGAGGAGCATGCTGAAGATGAGGCCATTACAGCTCGCCTTTAGGTATCCTCCTCGCGATAGCGTCATTTAAAGAACAAGTGTCAGCATAACGTATAAAAAAAAGGAAAAAACCGGAAAAAAAATGGAGGAGCCTACTGAAGATGAGGCGATTACGGCTCGCCTTTAGGTGTCTGCCTCAGGATAGCATCATTTAAAGAACGAGGGTCAGCACAACGTTAAAAAAAACCCAGAAAAAAAACGGAGGAGCCTGCCGAAGATGAGTCCATTATGGCTCGACTTTAGTTGTCCTCCTCGGGATAGCGTCTTTTAAAGAACGAGGGTCAGAACAACGTAAAAAAAAAAACAGAGGAGGCTGCCGAAGATGAGGCCATTACGGATCGCCTTTAGGTGTCCTCCTCGAGTTAGCGTCATTCAAAGAACGAAAGTCAGAACAACGTAAAAAAAATGGAAAAAAACCGGAGGAGCTTGCCGAAGATGAGGCCATTAAGGCTCGCCTTTAGGTGTCCTCCTCAGGATAGCGTCATTTAAAGAACGAGGGTCACCACAACGTTAAAAAAACAACCTGAAAAAAAAACGGAGGAGCCAGCCGAAGATGAGGCCATTGCAGCTCGCCTTTAGGTATCCTCCTCGGGATAGCGTCATTTAAAGAACGAGGGTAAGAACAACATAAAAAAAACAAAAAAAAAACCGAAAAAAAACTGAATGAGCCTGCCGAAGATGACGCCATTACGGCTCGCCTTTAGGTGTCCTCCTTGGGACAGCGTCATTTAAAGAACGAGGGTTAGCACAACGTAAAAACAAAAAAAACAAAAAAAAACCGAAAAAATAAAACCGGAGGAACCTGCCGAAGATGAGGCCATTACGGCTCGCCTTTAGGTGTCCTCCTCGGGATAGCGTCATTTAAAGAACGAAGGCAAGCACAATGTAAGAAAAAAAAATAGGAGGAGCCTGCCGAAGATGAGGCCATTACGGCTCGTCTTTAAGTGTCCTCCTCTGGATAGTGTCATTTAAAGAACGAGGGTGAGCACAACGTAAAAAAAAAAAACCGAAAAAAACCGGAGGAGCCTGCCGAAGATGAGGCTATTACGGTTCGCCTTTAGGTGTCCTCCTCGGGATAGCGTCATTTAAAGAACGAGGGTCAGCACAACGTAAAAAAAAAATCCGGAGGAGCCTGCCGAAGATGAGGCCATTACGGCTCGCCTTTAGGTGTCCTCCTCAGGATAGCATCATTTAAAGAACGAGAGTCAGCACAACGTAAAAAATAAATAAATAAAAATACCCGAAAAAAAACAGAGGAGACTGCCGAAGATGAGGCCGTTACGGCTAGCCTTTAGCTGTCCTCCTCGGGATAGCGTCAATTTAAAGAACGAGGGTCAGCACAACGTAAAAAAAAACCGAAAAAAATCGAAAAAATAAAATCGGAGGAGCCTGCCGAAGATGAGGCCATTACGGCTCGACTTTAGCTGTCCTCCTCGGGATAGCGTCATTTAAAGAACGAGGTTCAGAACAACGTAAAAAAAAACCGGAAATAACCAAAAAAAAAACCGGGAGGAGCCTGCCGAGGATGAGGCCATTACGGCTCGCCTTTCGGTGTCCTCCTTGGGACAGCGTCATTTAAAGAATGAGGGTCAGCAAAACGTAAAAAAAAACTGGGAAAAAATCCAGAAGAGCCTGCCGAAGATGAGGCCATTACGGCTCGCCTTTAGGTGTCCTCCTCGGGATAGCGTCATTTAAAGAACGAGGGTCAGCACAACGTAAAAAAAAAAAACAGAAAAAAACCGAAAAAACCGGAGGAGCCTGCCGAAGATGAGGCCATTACGGCTCGTCTTAAGGTGTCCTCCTCTGGATAGCGTCATTTAAAGAACGAGGGTGAGCACAACGGAAAAAAAAAACCCGAAAAAAAACCGAAGGAGCCTGCAGAAGATGAGACCATTACGGCTCGCCTTTAGGTGTCCTCCTTGGGATAGCATCATTTAAAGAACGGGAGTCAGCACAACGTAAAAAATAAATAAATAAAAAAACCCGAAGAAAAAAACAGAGGAGCCTGCCGATTATGAGGCTATTATGGCTAGCCTTTAGCTGTCCTCCTCGGGATAGCGTCATTTAAAGAACGAGGTTCAGAACAACATAAAAAAAACCCGGAAAAAAACCGAAAAAAATCAGGAGGAGCCTGCCGAAGATGAGGCCATTACAGCTCGACTTTAGGTGTCCTCCTCAGGATAGCGTCATTTAAAGAACGAGGGTCAGCACAACGTAAAAAAAAAAAAACTGGAAAAAAAACCGGAACAGCCTGCCGAAGATGAGGCCATTACGGCTCGCCTTTAGGTGTCCTCCTCGGGATAGCATCATTTAAAGAACGAGGGGCAGCAAAACGTAAAAAAAAAAACAGAAAAAAACCGAAAAAATAAAACCGGAGGAACCTGCCGAAGATGAGGCCATTACGGCTCGCCTTTAGGTGTCCTCCTCGGGATCGCGTCATTTAAAGAACGACGGCAAGCACAATGTAAGAAAAAAATAGGAGGAGCCTGCCGAAGAAGAGGCTATTACGGCTCGCCTTTAGGTGTCCTCCTCGGGATAGCGTCATTTAAAGAACGAGGGTCAGCACAACGTAAAAAAAAAAAACCGGAGGAGCCTGCCGAAGATGAGGCCATTACGGCTCTCCTTTAGGTGTCCTCCTCGGTATAGCGTCATTTAAGGAACGAGAGTCAGCACAACGTAAAAAATAAATAAATAAAAATACCAGGAAAAAAATAGAGGAGCCTGCCGAAGATGAGGCCATTACGGCTTGCCTTTAGCTGTCCTCCTCGGCATAGCATCAATTTAAAGAATGAGGGTCAGCACAACGTAAAAAAAAACCGAAAAAAAATCAAAAAAATAAAATCGGAGGAGCCTGCCGAAGATGAGGCCATTACGGCTCGACTTTAGCTATCCTCCTCGGGATAGCGTCATTTAAAGAACGAGGTTCAGAACAACGTAAAAAAAACCGGAAAAAAACCGAAAAAAAACCGGGAGGAGCCTGCCGAAGATGAGGCCATTACGGCTCGCCTTTAGGTGTCCTCCTCGGGATAGCGTCATTTAAAGAACGAGGGTCAGCACAACGTAAAAAAAATACTGGAAGAAAAACCGGAAGAGCCTGCCGAAGATAAGGCCATTACTGCTCGCCTTTAGGTGTCCTCCTCGGGATAGCGGCATTTAAAGAACGAGGGTCAACACAATGTAAAAAAAAATAGACAAAAACCGAAAAAATAAAACCAAAGGAACCTGCCGAAGATGAGGCCATTACGGCTCGCCTTTAGGTGTCCTCCTCGGGATAGCGTCATTTAA
Source organism: Arachis ipaensis (assembly GCF_059453495.1). Lineage (NCBI taxonomy): Eukaryota > Viridiplantae > Streptophyta > Magnoliopsida > Fabales > Fabaceae > Arachis > Arachis ipaensis. The sequence continues at coordinate 86,387,278 of NC_142442.1, read as the reverse complement.
AGAACGAGGGTCAGAACAACGTAAAAAACAAAGGAAAAAAAACCGAAAAAAAACCGAATGAGCCTGCCGAAGATGAGGCCATTACGGCTCGCCTTTAGGTGTCCTCCTCGGGACAACGTCATTTAAAGAACGAGGGTCAGCACAACATAAAAAAAAACTGGGAAAAAAACCGGAAGAGCCTGCCGAAGATGAGGCCATTACGGCTCGCCTTTAGGTGTCCTCCTCGGGATAGCGTCATTTAAAGAACGAGGCTCAGCACAACGTAAAAAAAAACATAAAAAAACCGAAAAAATAAAACCGGAGGAGCCTGCCGAAGATGAGGCCATTACGACGCGTCTTAAGGTGTCCTCCTCTGGATAGCGTCATTTAAAGAACGAGGGTGAGCACAACGGAAAAAAAAAACCCAAAAAAAAAGCGGAGGAGCCTGCCGAAGATGAGGCAATTACGGCTCGCCTTTAGGTGTCCTCCTCGGGATAGCATCATTTAAAGAACGGGAGTCAGCACAATGTAAAAAATAAATAAATAAAAAAACCCAGAGAAAAAAACAGAGGAGCCTGCCGATGATGAGGCTATTATGTCTAGCCTTTAGCTGTCCTCCTCGGGATAGCGTCATTTAAAGAACGAGGTTCAGAACAACGTAAAAAAAAACCGGAAAAAAACCGAAAAAAATCGGGAGGAGCCTGCCGAAGATGAGGCCATTACGGCTCGCCTTTAGGTGTCCTCCTCAGGATAGCGTCATTTAAAGAACGAGGGTCAGCACAACGTAAAAAAAAATACTGGAAAAAAAATAGGAAGAGCCTGCCGCAGATGAGGCCATTACTGCTCGCCTTTATGTGTCCTCCTCGGGATAGCGACATATAAAGAACAGGGGTCACAACAACGTAAAAAACAAAGGAAAAAAAACGGAAAAAAAATTGAATGAGCCTGCCGAAGATGAGGCCATTACGGCTCGCCTTTAGGTGTCCTCCTCGGGATAGCGTCATTTAAAGAACGAGGGTCAGCACAACGTAAAAAAAAACTGGACAAAAACCGGAACAGCCTGCCGAAGATGTGGCCATTACGGCTCGCCTTTAGGTGTCCTCCTCGGGATAGCGTCATTTAAAGAACGAGGGTCAGCACAACGTAAAAAAAAAACAGAAAAAAACCGAAAAAATAAAACCGGAGGAACCTGCCGAAGATGAGGCCATTACGGCTCGCCTTTAGGTGTCCTCCTCGGGATAGCGTCATTTAAAGAACGACGGCAAGCATAATGTAAGAAAAAAACAGGAGGAGCCTGCCGAAGATGAGGCCATTATGGCTCGCTTTTAGGTGTCCTCCTCTGGATAGTGTCATTTAAAGAACGAGGGTGAGCACAACATAAAAAAAAAATCCGAAAAAAACCGAAGGAGCCTGCCGAAGATGAGGCTATTACGGCTCGCCTTTAGGTGTCCTCCTCGGGATAGCGTCATTTAAATAACGAGGGTCAGCACAACGTAAAAAAAAATCCGGAGGAGCCTGCCGAAGATGAGGCCATTACGGCTCGCCTTTAGGTGTCCTCCTCGGGATAGCGTCATTTAAAGAACGAGGGTCAGCACAACGTAAAAAAAAAACTGGACAAAAACCGGAACAGCCTGCCGAAGATGTGGCCATTACGGCTCGCCTTTAGGTGTCCTCCTCGGGATAGCGTCATTTAAAGAACGAGGGTCAGCACAACATAAAAAAAAACAGAAAAAAACCGAAAAAATAAAACCGGAGGAACCTGCCGAAGATGAGGCCATTACGGCTCGCCTTTAGGTGTCCTCCTCGGGATAGCGTCATTTAAAGAACGACGGCAAGCATAATGTAAGAAAAAAACAGGAGGAGCCTGCCGAAGATGAGGCCATTATGCCTCGCTTTTAGGTGTCCTCCTCTGGATAGTGTCATTTAAAGAACGAGGGTGAGCACAACATAAAAAAAAAATCCGAAAAAAACCGAAGGAGCCTGCCGAAGATGAGGCTATTACGGCTCGCCTTTAGGTGTCCTCCTCGGGATAGCGTCATTTAAAGAACGAGGGTCAGCACAACGTAAAAAAAAATCCGGAGGAGCCTGCCGAAGATGAGGCCATTACGGCTCGCCTTTAGGTGTCCTCCTCGGGATAGCGTCATTTAAAGAACGAGGGTCAGCACAACGTAAAAAAAAAACTGGACAAAAACCGGAACAGCCTGCCGAAGATGTGGCCATTACGGCTCGCCTTTAGGTGTCCTCCTCGAGATAGCGTCATTTAAAGAACGAGGGTCAGCACAACGTAAAAAAAAAACAGAAAAAAACCGAAAAAATAAAACCGGAGGAACCTGCCGAAGATGAGGCCATTACGGCTCGCCTTTAGGTGTCCTCCTCGGGATAGCGTCATTTAAAGAACGACGGCAAGCATAATGTAAGAAAAAAACAGGAGGAGCCTGCCGAAGATGAGGCCATTATGGCTCGCTTTTAGGTGTCCTCCTCTGGATAGTGTCATTTAAAGAACGAGGGTGAGCACAACATAAAAAAAAAATCCGAAAAAAACCGAAGGAGCCTGCCGAAGATGAGGCTATTACGGCTCGCCTTTAGGTGTCCTCCTTGGGATAGCGTCATTTAAATAACGAGGGTCGGCACAACGTAAAAAAAAATCCGGAGGAGCCTGCCGAAGATGAGGCCATTACGGCTCGCCTTTAGGTGTCCTCCTCGGGATAGCGTCATTTAAGGAACGAGAGTCAGCACAAGGTAATAAATAAATAAATAAATAAAGCCGGAAAAAAAACAGAGGAGCCTGCCGAAGATGAGGCCATTAAGGCTAGCCTTTAGCTGTCCTCCTCGGCATAGCGTCAATTTAAAGAACGAGGGTCAGCACAACATAAAAAAAAACCGAAAAAAAATCAAAAAAATAAAATCAGAGGAGCCTGCCGAAGATGAGGCCATTACGGCTTGACTTTAGCTGTCCTCCTCGGGATAACGTCATTTAAAGAACGAGGTTCAGAACAACGTAAAAAAAACCGGAAAAAATGGGGAGGAGCCTGCCGAAGATGAGGCCATTACGGCTCGCCTTTAGGTGTCCTCCTCAGGATAGCGACATTTAAAGAACGAGGGTCAGCACAACGTAAAAAAAATAGAAAAAAACCGAAAAAATAAAACCGAAGGAACCTGCCGAAGATGAGGCCATTACGGCTCGCCTTTAGGTGTCCTCCTCGGGATAGCGTCATTTAAAGGATGACGGCAAGCATAATGTAAGAAAAAAACAGGAGGAGCCTGCCGAAGATGAGGCCATTATGCCTCGCTTTTAGGTGTCCTCCTCTGGATAGTGTCATTTAAAGAACGAGGGTGAGCACAACATAAAAAAAAAATCCGAAAAAAACCGAAGGAGCCTGCCGAAGATTAGGCTATTACGGCTCGCCTTTAGGTGTCCTCCTCGGGATAGCGTCATTTAAAGAACGAGGGTCAGCACAACGTAAAAAAAAATCCGGAGGAGCCTGCCGAAGATGAGGCCATTACGGCTCGCCTTTAGGTGTCCTCCTCGGGATAGCGTCATTTAAAGAACGAGGGTCAGCACAACGTAAAAAAAAAACTGGACAAAAACCGGAACAGCCTGCCGAAGATGTGGCCATTACGGCTCGCCTTTAGGTGTCCTCCTCGAGATAGCGTCATTTAAAGAACGAGGGTCAGCAGAACGTAAAAAAAAAACAGAAAAAAACCGAAAAAATAAAACCGGAGGAACCTGCCGAAGATGAGGCCATTACGGCTCGCCTTTAGGTGTCCTCCTCGGGATAGCGTCATTTAAAGAACGACGGCAAGCATAATGTAAGAAAAAAACAGGAGGAGCCTGCCGAAGATGAGGCCATTATGGCTCGCTTTTAGGTGTCCTCCTCTGGATAGTGTCATTTAAAGAACGAGGGTGAGCACAACATAAAAAAAAAAATCCGAAAAAAACCGAAGGAGCCTGCCGAAGATGAGGCTATTACGGCTCGCCTTTAGGTGTCCTCCTCGGGATAGCGTCATTTAAATAACGAGGGTCGGCACAACGTAAAAAAAAAATCCGGAGGAGCCTGCCGAAGATGAGGCCATTACGGCTCGCCTTTAGGTGTCCTCCTCGGGATAGCGTCATTTAAGGAACGAGAGTCAGCACAAGGTAATAAATAAATAAATAAATAAAGCCAGAAAAAAAACAGAGGAGCCTGCCGAAGATGAGGCCATTAAGGCTAGCCTTTAGCTGTCCTCCTCGGGATAACGTCATTTAAAGAACGAGGTTCAGAACAACGTAAAAAAAACCGGAAAAAAAGGGAGGAGCCTGCCGAAGATGAGGCCATTACGGCTCGCCTTTAGGTGTCCTCCTCAGGATAGCTACATTTAAAGAACGAGGGTCAGCACAACGTAAAAAAAATAGAAAAAAACCGAAAAAATAAAACCGAAGGAACCTGCCGAAGATGAGGCCGTTACGGCTCGCCTTTAGGTGTCCTCCTCGGGATAGCGTCATTTAAAGAACGAGGGTCAGCACAACGAAAAAAAAAAACCGGAGAAGCCTGCCGAAGATGAGGCCATTACGGCTCACCTTTAGGTGTCCTCCTCGGGATAGCGTCATTTAAGGAACGAGAGTCAGCACAACGTAATAAATAAATAACTAAAAAAACCCGGATAAAAATAGAGGAGCCTGCCGAAGATGAGGCCATTACGGCTAGCCTTTAGCTGTCCTCCTCGGCATAGCGTCAATTTAAAGAACGAGGGTAAGCACAACGTAAAAAAAAACCGAAAAAAAATCAAAAAAATAAAATCGGAGGAGCCTGCCGAAGATGAGGCCATTACGGCTCGACTTTAGCTGTCCTCCTCGGGATAGCGTCATTTAAAGAACGAGGGTCAGCACAACGTAAAAAAAAATACTGGAAAAAAAACCGGAAGAGCCTGCCGAAGATGAGGCCATTACTGCTCGCCTTTAAGTGTCCTCCTCGGGATAGCGGCATTTAAAGAACGAGGGTCAGCACAACGTTAAAAAAAATAGAAAAAAACTGAAAAAATAAAACCGAAGGAACCTGCCGAAGATGAGGCCATTACGGCTCGCCTTTAGGTGTCCTCCTCGGGATAGCGTCATTTAAAGAACGAGGGTCAGAACAACGTAAAAAATAAAGGGAAAAAAACCGAAAAAAAACCGAATGAGCCTGCCGAAGATGAGGCCATTACGGCTCGCCTTTAGGTGTCTTCCTCGGGACAACGTCATTAAAACAACGAGGGTCAGCACAACGTAAAAAAAACAGAAAAAACCGAAAAAATAAAACTGGAGGAGCCTGCCGAAGATGAGGCCATTATGGCTCGCCTTTAGGTGTCCTCCTCGGGATAGCATCATTTAAAGAACGGGAGTCAGCACAACGTAAAAAATAAATAAATAAAAAAACCCGGAGAAAAAAACAGAGGAGCCTGCCGATGATGAGGCTATTATGGCTAGCCTTTAGCTGTCCTCCTTGGGATAGCGTCATTTAGAGAACGAGGTTCAGAACAACGTAAAAAAAAAACCAAAAAAAAAACCGAAAAAAACCGGGAGGAGCCTGCCGAAGATGAGGCCATTACGGCTCGCCTTTAGGTGTCCTCCTCAGGATAGCGTCATTTAAAGAACGAGGGTCAGCACAACGTAAAAAAAAATACTGGAAAAAAAATAGGAAGAGCCTGCCGAAGATGAGGCCATTACTGCTCGCCTTTAGGTGTCCTCCTCGGGATAGCGGCATTTAAAGAACGAGGGTCACAACAACGTAAAAAAAAAAAACAGAAAAAAATCGAATGAGCCTGCCGAAGATGAGGCCATTACGGCTCGCCTTTAGGTGTCCTCCTCGGGATAGCGTCATTTAAAGAACGAGGGTCAGCACAACGTAAAAAAAAAAACTGGAAAAAAAACCGGAACAGCCTGCCGAAGATGAGGCCATTACGGCTCGCCTTTAGGTGTCCTCCTCGGGATAGCGTCATTTAAAGAACAAGGGTCAGCACAACGTAAAAAAAAAAAACAGAAAAAAACCGAAAAAATAAAACCGGTGGAACCTGCCGAAGATGAGGCCATTACGGCTCGCCTTTAGGTGTCCTCCTCGGGATAGCGTCATTTAAAGAACGACGGCAAGCACAATGTAAAAAAAAACAGGAGGAGCCTGCCGAAGATGAGGCCATTACGGCTCGTCTTTAGGTGTCCTCCTCTGGATAGTGTCATTTAAAGAACGAGGGTGAGCACAACGTAAAAAAAAAAAAACTCGAAAAAAACCGGAGGAGCTTACCGAAGATGAGGCTATTACGGCTGGCCTTTAGGTGTCCTCCTCGGGATAGCGTCATTTAAAGAACGAGGGTCAGCACAACGTAAAAAAAAAAAAAACCGGAGGAGCCTGCCGAAGATGAGGCCATTACGGCTCACCTTTAGGGGTCCTCCTCGGGATAGCGTCATTTAAGGAACGAGAGTCAGCACAACGTAATAAATAAATAAATAAAAAAACCCGGAAAAAAAACAGAGGAGCCTACCGAAGATGAGGCCATTACGGCTAGCCTTTAGCTGTCCTCCTCAGCATAGCGTCAATTTAAAGAACGAGGGTCAGCACAACGTAAAAAAAAAACCGAAAAAAAAATCAAAAATATAAAATCGGAGGAGCCTGCTGAAGATGAGTCCATTACAGCTCGACTTTAGCAGTCCTCCTCGGGATAGCGTCATTTAAAGAACGAGGTTCAGAACAACGTAAAAAAAAACCGGAAAAAAACCGAAAAAAACCGGGAGGAGCCTGCCGAAGATGAGGCCATTACGGCTCGCCTTTAGGTGTCCTCCTCAGGATAGCGTCATTTAAAGAACGAGGGTCAGCACAACGTAAAAAAAATACTGGAAAAAAAATAGGAAGAGCCTGCCGAAGATGAGGCCATTACTGCTCGCCTTTAGGTGTCCTCCTCGGGATAGCGGCATTTAAAGAACGAGGGTCACAACAACGTAAAAAAAAATAGAAAAAAAATCGAATGAGCCTGCCGAAGATGAGGCCATTACGGCTCGCCTTTAGGTGTCCTCCTCGGGATAGCGTCATTTAAATAACGACGGCAAGCACAATGTAAAAAAAAACTGGAGGAGCCTGCCGAAGATGAGGCCATTACGGCTCGTCTTTAGGTGTCCTCCTCTGGATAGTGTCATTTAAAGAACGAGGGTGAGCACAACGTAAAAAAAAAAAACTCGAAAAAAACCGGAGGAGCTTGCCGAAGATGAGGCTATTACGGCTGGCCTTTAGGTGTCCTCCTCGGGATAGCGTCATTTAAAGAACGAGGGTCAGCACAACGTAAAAAAAAAAAAAAAACCGGAGGAGCCTGCCGAAGATGAGGCCATTACGGCTCGCCTTTAGGTGTCCTCCTCGGGATAGCGTCATTTAAAGAACGAGGGTCAGCACAACGTAAAAAAAAAACTGGACAAAAACCGGAACAGCCTGCCGAAGATGTGGCCATTACGGCTCGCCTTTAGGTGTCCTCCTCGAGATAGCGTCATTTAAAGAACGAGGGTCAGCACAACGTAAAAAAAAAACAGAAAAAAACCGAAAAAATAAAACCGGAGGAACCTGCCGAAGATGAGGCCATTACGGCTCGCCTTTAGGTGTCCTCCTCGGGATAGCGTCATTTAAAGAACGACGGCAAGCATAATGTAAGAAAAAAACAGGAGGAGCCTGCCGAAGATGAGGCCATTATGGCTCGCTTTTAGGTGTCCTCCTCTGGATAGTGTCATTTAAAGAACGAGGGTGAGCACAACATAAAAAAAAAATCCGAAAAAAACCGAAGGAGCCTGCCGAAGATGAGGCAATTACGGCTCGCCTTTAGGTGTCCTCCTCGGGATAGCATCATTTAAAGAACGGGAGTCAGCACAATGTAAAAAATAAATAAATAAAAAAACCCAGAGAAAAAAACAGAGGAGCCTGCCGATGATGAGGCTATTATGGCTAGCCTTTAGCTGTCCTCCTCGGGATAGCGTCATTTAAAGAACGAGGTTCAGAACAACGTAAAAAAAAAACCGGAAAAAAACCGAAAAAAATCGGGAGGAGCCTGCCGAAGATGAGGCCATTACGGCTCGCCTTTAGGTGTCCTCCTCAGGATAGCGTCATTTAAAGAACGAGGGTCAGCACAACGTAAAAAAAAATACTGGAAAAAAAATAGGAAGAGCCTGCCGCAGATGAGGCCATTACTGCTCGCCTTTATGTGTCCTCCTCGGGATAGCGACATATAAAGAACAGGGGTCACAACAACGTAAAAAACAAAGGAAAAAAAACGGAAAAAAAATTGAATGAGCCTGCCGAAGATGAGGCCATTACGGCTCGCCTTTAGGTGTCCTCCTCGGGATAGCGTCATTTAAAGAACGAGGGTCAGCACAACGTAAAAAAAAACTGGACAAAAACCGGAACAGCCTGCCGAAGATGTGGCCATTACGGCTCGCCTTTAGGTGTTCTCCTCGGGATAGCGTCATTTAAAGAACGAGGGTCAGCACAACGTAAAAAAAAAACAGAAAAAAACCGAAAAAATAAAACCGGAGGAACCTGCCGAAGATGAGGCCATTACGGCTCGCCTTTAGGTGTCCTCCTCGGGATAGCGTCATTTAAAGAACGACGGCAAGCATAATGTAAGAAAAAAACAGGAGGAGCCTGCCGAAGATGAGGCCATTATGGCTCGCTTTTAGGTGTCCTCCTCTGGATAGTGTCATTTAAAGAACGAGGGTGAGCACAACATAAAAAAAAAATCCGAAAAAAACCGAAGGAGCCTGCCGAAGATGAGGCTATTACGGCTCGCCTTTAGGTGTCCTCCTCGGGATAGCGTCATTTAAATAACGAGGGTCAGCACAACGTAAAAAAAAATCCGGAGGAGCCTGCCGAAGATGAGGCCATTACGGCTCGCCTTTAGGTGTCCTCCTCGGGATAGCGTCATTTAAAGAACGAGGGTCAGCACAACGTAAAAAAAAAACTGGACAAAAACCGGAACAGCCTGCCGAAGATGTGGCCATTACGGCTCGCCTTTAGGTGTCCTCCTCGGGATAGCGTCATTTAAAGAACGAGGGTCAGCACAACATAAAAAAAAACAGAAAAAAACCGAAAAAATAAAACCGGAGGAACCTGCCGAAGATGAGGCCATTACGGCTCGCCTTTAGGTGTCCTCCTCGGGATAGCGTCATTTAAAGAACGACGGCAAGCATAATGTAAGAAAAAAACAGGAGGAGCCTGCCGAAGATGAGGCCATTATGCCTCGCTTTTAGGTGTCCTCCTCTGGATAGTGTCATTTAAAGAACGAGGGTGAGCACAACATAAAAAAAAAATCCGAAAAAAACCGAAGGAGCCTGCCGAAGATGAGGCTATTACGGCTCGCCTTTAGGTGTCCTCCTCGGGATAGCGTCATTTAAAGAACGAGGGTCAGCACAACGTAAAAAAAAATCCGGAGGAGCCTGCCGAAGATGAGGCCATTACGGCTCGCCTTTAGGTGTCCTCCTCGGGATAGCGTCATTTAAAGAACGAGGGTCAGCACAACGTAAAAAAAAAACTGGACAAAAACCGGAACAGCCTGCCGAAGATGTGGCCATTACGGCTCGCCTTTAGGTGTCCTCCTCGAGATAGCGTCATTTAAAGAACGAGGGTCAGCACAACGTAAAAAAAAAACAGAAAAAAACCGAAAAAATAAAACCGGAGGAACCTGCCGAAGATGAGGCCATTACGGCTCGCCTTTAGGTGTCCTCCTCGGGATAGCGTCATTTAAAGAACGACGGCAAGCATAATGTAAGAAAAAAACAGGAGGAGCCTGCCGAAGATGAGGCCATTATGGCTCGCTTTTAGGTGTCCTCCTCTGGATAGTGTCATTTAAAGAACGAGGGTGAGCACAACATAAAAAAAAAATCCGAAAAAAACCGAAGGAGCCTGCCGAAGATGAGGCTATTACGGCTCGCCTTTAGGTGTCCTCCTTGGGATAGCGTCATTTAAATAACGAGGGTCGGCACAACGTAAAAAAAAATCCGGAGGAGCCTGCCGAAGATGAGGCCATTACGGCTCGCCTTTAGGTGTCCTCCTCGGGATAGCGTCATTTAAGGAACGAGAGTCAGCACAAGGTAATAAATAAATAAATAAATAAAGCCGGAAAAAAAACAGAGGAGCCTGCCGAAGATGAGGCCATTAAGGCTAGCCTTTAGCTGTCCTCCTCGGCATAGCGTCAATTTAAAGAACGAGGGTCAGCACAACGTAAAAAAAAACCGAAAAAAAATCAAAAAAATAAAATCAGAGGAGCCTGCCGAAGATGAGGCCATTACGGCTTGACTTTAGCTGTCCTCCTCGGGATAACGTCATTTAAAGAACGAGGTTCAGAACAACGTAAAAAAAACCGGAAAAAATGGGGAGGAGCCTGCCGAAGATGAGGCCATTACGGCTCGCCTTTAGGTGTCCTCCTCAGGATAGCGACATTTAAAGAACGAGGGTCAGCACAACGTAAAAAAAATAGAAAAAAACCGAAAAAATAAAACCGAAGGAACCTGCCGAAGATGAGGCCATTACGGCTCGCCTTTAGGTGTCCTCCTCGGGATAGCGTCATTTAAAGGATGACGGCAAGCATAATGTAAGAAAAAAACAGGAGGAGCCTGCCGAAGATGAGGCCATTATGCCTCGCTTTTAGGTGTCCTCCTCTGGATAGTGTCATTTAAAGAACGAGGGTGAGCACAACATAAAAAAAAAATCCGAAAAAAACCGAAGGAGCCTGCCGAAGATGAGGCTATTACGGCTCGCCTTTAGGTGTCCTCCTCGGGATAGCGTCATTTAAAGAACTAGGGTCAGCACAACGTAAAAAAAAATCCGGAGGAGCCTGCCGAAGATGAGGCCATTACGGCTCGCCTTTAGGTGTCCTCCTCGGGATAGCGTCATTTAAAGAACGAGGGTCAGCACAACGTAAAAAAAAAACTGGACAAAAACCGGAACAGCCTGCCGAAGATGTGGCCATTACGGCTCGCCTTTAGGTGTCCTCCTCGAGATAGCGTCATTTAAAGAACGAGGGTCAGCACAACGTAAAAAAAAAACAGAAAAAAACCGAAAAAATAAAACCGGAGGAACCTGCCGAAGATGAGGCAATTACGGCTCGCCTTTAGGTGTCCTCCTCGGGATAGCGTCATTTAAAGAACGACGGCAAGCATAATGTAAGAAAAAAACAGGAGGAGCCTGCCGAAGATGAGGCCATTATGGCTCGCTTTTAGGTGTCCTCCTCTGGATAGTGTCATTTAAAGAACGAGGGTGAGCACAACATAAAAAAAAAAAATCCGAAAAAAACCGAAGGAGCCTGCCGAAGATGAGGCTATTACGGCTCGCCTTTAGGTGTCCTCCTCGGGATAGCGTCATTTAAATAACGAGGGTCGGCACAACGTAAAAAAAAATCCGGAGGAGCCTGCCGAAGATGAGGCCATTACGGCTCGCCTTTAGGTGTCCTCCTCGGGATAGCGTCATTTAAGGAACGAGAGTCAGCACAAGGTAATAAATAAATAAATAAATAAAGCCAGAAAAAAAACAGAGGAGCCTGCCGAAGATGAGGCCATTAAGGCTAGCCTTTAGCTGTCCTCCTCGGGATAACGTCATTTAAAGAACGAGGTTCAGAACAACGTAAAAAAAACCGGAAAAAAAGGGAGGAGCCTGCCGAAGATGAGGCCATTACGGCTCGCCTTTAGGTGTCCTCCTCAGGATAGCTACATTTAAAGAACGAGGGTCAGCACAACGTAAAAAAAATAGAAAAAAACCGAAAAAATAAAACCGAAGGAACCTGCCGAAGATGAGGCCGTTACGGCTCGCCTTTAGGTGTCCTCCTCGGGATAGCGTCATTTAAAGAACGAGGGTCAGCACAACGAAAAAAAAAAACCGGAGGAGCCTGCCGAAGATGAGGCCATTACGGCTCACCTTTAGGTGTCCTCCTCGGGATAGCGTCATTTAAGGAACGAGAGTCAGCACAACGTAATAAATAAATAACTAAAAAAACCCGGATAAAAATAGAGGAGCCTGCCGAAGATGAGGCCATTACGGCTAGCCTTTAGCTGTCCTCCTCGGCATAGCGTCAATTTAAAGAACGAGGGTAAGCACAACGTAAAAAAAAACCGAAAAAAAATCAAAAAAATAAAATCGGAGGAGCCTGCCGAAGATGAGGCCATTACGGCTCGACTTTAGCTGTCCTCCTCGGGATAGCGTCATTTAAAGAACGAGGGTCAGCACAACGTAAAAAAAAATACTGGAAAAAAAACCGGAAGAGCCTGCCGAAGATGAGGCCATTACTGCTCGCCTTTAAGTGTCCTCCTCGGGATAGCGGCATTTAAAGAACGAGGGTCAGCACAACGTTAAAAAAAATAGAAAAAAACTGAAAAAATAAAACCGAAGGAACCTGCCGAAGATGAGGCCATTACGGCTCGCCTTTAGGTGTCCTCCTCGGGATAGCGTCATTTAAAGAACGAGGGTCAGAACAACGTAAAAAATAAAGGGAAAAAAACCGAAAAAAAACCGAATGAGCCTGCCGAAGATGAGGCCATTACGGCTCGCCTTTAGGTGTCTTCCTCGGGACAACGTCATTAAAACAACGAGGGTCAGCACAACGTAAAAAAAACAGAAAAAACCGAAAAAATAAAACTGGAGGAGCCTGCCGAAGATGAGGCCATTATGGCTCGCCTTTAGGTGTCCTCCTCGGGATAGCATCATTTAAAGAACGGGAGTCAGCACAACGTAAAAAATAAATAAATAAAAAAACCCGGAGAAAAAAACAGAGGAGCCTGCCGATGATGAGGCTATTATGGCTAGCCTTTAGCTGTCCTCCTTGGGATAGCGTCATTTAGAGAACGAGGTTCAGAACAACGTAAAAAAAAAACCAAAAAAAAAACCGAAAAAAACCGGGAGGAGCCTGCCGAAGATGAGGCCATTACGGCTCGCCTTTAGGTGTCCTCCTCAGGATAGCGTCATTTAAAGAACGAGGGTCAGCACAACGTAAAAAAAAATACTGGAAAAAAAATAGGAAGAGCCTGCCGAAGATGAGGCCATTGCTGCTCGCCTTTAGGTGTCCTCCTCGGGATAGCGGCATTTAAAGAACGAGGGTCACAACAACGTAAAAAAAAAAAACAGAAAAAAATCGAATGAGCCTGCCGAAGATGAGGCCATTACGGCTCGCCTTTAGGTGTCCTCCTCGGGATAGCGTCATTTAAAGAACGAGGGTCAGCACAACGTAAAAAAAAAAACTGGAAAAAAAACCGGAACAGCCTGCCGAAGATGAGGCCATTACGGCTCGCCTTTAGGTGTCCTCCTCGGGATAGCGTCATTTAAAGAACAAGGGTCAGCACAACGTAAAAAAAAAAAACAGAAAAAAACCGAAAAAATAAAACCGGTGGAACCTGCCGAAGATGAGGCCATTACGGCTCGCCTTTAGGTGTCCTCCTCGGGATAGCGTCATTTAAAGAACGACGGCAAGCACAATGTAAAAAAAAACAGGAGGAGCCTGCCGAAGATGAGGCCATTACGGCTCGTCTTTAGGTGTCCTCCTCTGGATAGTGTCATTTAAAGAACGAGGGTGAGCACAACGTAAAAAAAAAAAAACTCGAAAAAAACCGGAGGAGCTTACCGAAGATGAGGCTATTACGGCTGGCCTTTAGGTGTCCTCCTCGGGATAGCGTCATTTAAAGAACGAGGGTCAGCACAACGTAAAAAAAAAAAAAACCGGAGGAGCCTGCCGAAGATGAGGCCATTACGGCTCACCTTTAGGGGTCCTCCTCGGGATAGCGTCATTTAAGGAACGAGAGTCAGCACAACGTAATAAATAAATAAATAAAAAAACCCGGAAAAAAAACAGAGGAGCCTACCGAAGATGAGGCCATTACGGCTAGCCTTTAGCTGTCCTCCTCAGCATAGCGTCAATTTAAAGAACGAGGGTCAGCACAACGTAAAAAAAAAACCGAAAAAAAAATCAAAAATATAAAATCGGAGGAGCCTGCTGAAGATGAGTCCATTACAGCTCGACTTTAGCAGTCCTCCTCGGGATAGCGTCATTTAAAGAACGAGGTTCAGAACAACGTAAAAAAAAACCGGAAAAAAACCGAAAAAAACCGGGAGGAGCCTGCCGAAGATGAGGCCATTACGGCTCGCCTTTAGGTGTCCTCCTCAGGATAGCGTCATTTAAAGAACGAGGGTCAGCACAACGTAAAAAAAATACTGGAAAAAAAATAGGAAGAGCCTGCCGAAGATGAGGCCATTACTGCTCGCCTTTAGGTGTCCTCCTCGGGATAGCGGCATTTAAAGAACGAGGGTCACAACAACGTAAAAAAAAATAGAAAAAAAATCGAATGAGCCTGCCGAAGATGAGGCCATGACGGCTCGCCTTTAGGTGTCCTCCTCGGGATAGCGTCATTTAAATAACGACGGCAAGCACAATGTAAAAAAAAACTGGAGGAGCCTGCCGAAGATGAGGCCATTACGGCTCGTCTTTAGGTGTCCTCCTCTGGATAGTGTCATTTAAAGAACGAGGGTGAGCACAACGTAAAAAAAAAAACTCGAAAAAAACCGGAGGAGCTTGCCGAAGATGAGGCTATTACGGCTGGCCTTTAGGTGTCCTCCTCGGGATAGCGTCATTTAAAGAACGAGGGTCAGCACAACGTAAAAAAAAAAAAAAAAACCGGAGGAGCCTGCCGAAGATGAGGCCATTACGGCTCGCCTTTAGGTGTCCTCCTCGGGATAGCGTCATTTAAGGAACGAGAGTCAGCACAACGTAATAAATAAATAAATAAAAAAACCCGGAAAAAAAAAAAAGAGGAGCCTGCCGAAGATGAGGCCATTACGGCTAGCCTTTAGCTGTCCTCCTCAGCATAGCGTCAATTTAAAGAACGAGGGTCAGCACAACGTAAAAAAAAAAACCGAAAAAAAATCAAAAATATAAAATCGGAGGAGCCTGCCGAAGATGAGTCCATTACAGCTCGACTTTAGCAGTCCTCCTCGGGATAGCGTCATTTAAAGAACGAGGTTCAGAACAACGTAAAAAAAATCGGAAAAAAACCGAAAAAAACCGTGAGGAGCCTGCCGAAGATGAGGCCATTACGGCTCGCCTTTAGGTGTCCTCCTCAGGATAGCGTCATTTAAAGAACGAGGGTCAGCACAACGTAAAAAAAATACTGGAAAAAAAATAGGAAGAGCCTGCCGAAGATGAGGCCATTACTGCTCGCCTTTAGGTGTCCTCCTCGGGATAGCGGCATTTAAAGAACGAGGGTCAGAACAACGTAAAAAAAAATAGAAAAAAAATCGAATGAGCCTGCCGAAGATGAGGCCATTACGGCTCGCCTTTAGGTGTCCTCCTCGGGATAGCGTCATTTAAAGAACGAGGGTCAGCACAACGTAAAAAAAAAAATAACTGGAAAAAAAACCGGAACAGCCTGCCGAAGATGAGGCCATTACGGATCGTCTTTAGGTGTCCTCCTTGGGATAGCGTCATTTAAAGAACGACGGCAAGCACAATGTAAGAAAAAAACAGGAGGAGCCTGCCGAAGATGACGCCATTACGGCTCGTCTTTAGGTGTCCTCCTCTGGATAGTGTCATTTAAAGAACGAGGGTGAGCACAACGTAAAAAAAAAACTCGAAAAAAACCGGAGGAGCCTGCCGAAGATGAGGCTATTACGGCTGGCCTTTAGGTGTCCTCCTCGGGATAGCGTCATTTAAAGAACGAGGGTCAGCACAAGGTAAAAAAAAAAAACTGGAGGAGCCTGCCGAAGATGAGGCCATTACGGCTCGCCTTTAGGTGTCCTCCTCGGGATAGCGTCATTTTAGGAACGAGAGTCAGCTCAACGTAATAAATAAATAAATAAAAAAACCCGGAAAAAAAATAGAGGAGCCTGCCAAAGATGAGGCCATTACGGCTAGCCTTTAGCTGTCCTCCTCGGCATAGCGTCAATTTAAAGAACGAGGGTCAGCACAACGTAAAAAAAAACCGAAAAAAAATCAAAAAAATAAAATCGGAGGAGCCTGCCGAAGATGAGGCCATTACAGCTCGACTTTAGCTGTCCTCCTCGGGATAGCGTCATTTAAAGAACGAGGTTCAGAACAACGTAAAAAAAACAGAAAAAAAACCGAAAAAAAAACCGGGAGGAGCCTGCCGAAGATGAGGCCATTACGGCTCGCCTTTAGGTGTCCTCCTCAGGATAGCGTCATTTAAAGAACGAGGCGTAAAAAAAAATACTGGAAAAAAATAGGAAGAGCCTGCCGAAGATGAGGCCATTACTGCTCGCCTTTAGGTGTCCTCCTCGGAATAGCTGCATTTAAAGAACGAGGGTCAGCACAACGTAAAAAAAAACTGGAAAAAAAACCGGAACAACCTGCCGAAGATGAGGCCATTACGGCTCGCCTTTAGGTGTCCTCCTCGGGATAGTGTCATTTAAAGAATGAGGGTCAGCACAACGTAAAAAAAAAACAGAAAAAAAACCGAAAAAATAAAACCGGAGGAACCTGCCGAAGATGAGGCCATTACGGCTCGCCTTTAGGTGTCCTCCTCGGGATAGCGTCCTTTAAAGAACGACGGCAAGCACAATTTAAGAAAAAAACAGGATGAGCCTGCCGAAGATGAGGCCATTACGGCTCGTCTTTAGGTGTCCTCCTCTGGATAGTGTCATTTAAAGAACGAGGGTGAGCACAACGTAAAAAAAAAAACCTGAAAAAAACCGGAGGAGCCTGCCGAAGATGAGGCTATTACGGCTCGCCTTTAGGTGTCCTCCTCGGGATAGCGTCATTTAAAGAACGAGGGTCAGCACAACGTAAAAAAAAAAAACCGGAGGAGCCTGCCGAAGATGAGGCCATTACGGCTCGCCTTTAGGTGTCCTCCTCGTGATAGCGTCATTTAAGGATCGAGAGTAAGCACAACGTAAAAAATAAATAAATAAAAAAACCCAGAAAAAAAAAACAGAGGAGCCTGCCGAAGATGAGGCCATTACGGCTATCCTTTAGTTGTCCTCCTCGGCATAGCGTCAATTTAAAGAACGAGGGTCAGCACAACGTAAAAAAAAACCGAAAAAAAATCAAAAAAATAAAATCGGAGGAGCCTACCGAAGATGAGGCCATTATGGCTCGACTTTTGCTGTCCTCCTTGGGATAGCGTCATTTAAAGAACGAGGTTCAGAACAACGTAAAAAAAAAACCGAAAAAAAACCGGGAGGAGCCTGCCGAAGATGAGGCCATTACGGCTCGCCTTTAGGTGTCCTCCTCGGGAGAGCGTCATTTAAAGAACGAGGGTTAGCACAACGTAAAAAAAAATACTGGAAAAAAAACCGGAAGAGCCTGCCGAAGATGAGGCCATTACTGCTCGCCTTTAGGTGTCCTCCTCGGGATAGCGGCATTTAAAGAACGAGGGTCAGAATAACGTAAAAAACAAAGGAAAAAAAACCGAAAAAAAATCGAATGAGCCTGCCGAAGATGAGGCCATTACGGCTCGCCTTTAGGTGTCCTCCTCGGGACAGCGTCATTTAAAGAACGAGGGTCAGCACAACGTAAAAAAAAATTGGAAAAAAACCGGAAGAGCCTGCCGAAGATGAGGCCTTTACTGCTCGCCTTTAGGTGTCCTCCTCGGGATAGCGGCATTTAAAGAACGAGGGTCAGCACAACGTAAAAAAAAATAGAAAAAAACCGAAAAAATAAAACCGAAGGAACCTGCCGAAGATGAGGCCATTACGGCTCGCCTTTAGGTGTCCTCCTCGGGATAGCGTCATTTAAAGAACGAGGGTGATCACAACGGAAAAAAAAAACCCGAAAAAAAACCGGAAGAGCCTGCCGAAGATGAGGCCTTTACTGCTCGCCTTTAGGTGTCCTCCTCGGGATAGCGTCATTTTAAGAACGAGGGTCAGAACAACGTAAAAAACAAAGGAAAAAAAACCGAAAAAAAACCGAATGAGCCTGCCGAAGATGAGGCCATTACGGCTCGCCTTTAGGTGTCCTCCTCGGGACAACGTCATTTAAAGAACGAGGGTCAGCACAACGTAAAAAAAAATTGGGAAAAAAACCGGAAGAGCCTGCCGAAGATGAGGCCATTACGGCTCGCCTTTAGGTGTCCTCCTCGGGATAGCGTCATTTAAAGAACGAGGGTCAGCACAACGTAAAAAAAAAACAGAAAAAAACCGAAAAAATAAAACCGGAGGAACCTGCCGAAGATGAGGCCATTACGGCTCGTCTTAAGGTGTCCTCCTCTGGATAGCGTCATTTAAAGAACGAGGGTGATCACAACGGAAAAAAAAAAACCCGAAAAAAAACCGGAGGAGCCTGCCGAAGATGAGGCCATTACGGCTCGCCTTTAGGTGTCCTCCTCGGGATAGCATCATTTAAAGAACGGGAGTCAGCACAACGTATAAAATAAATAAATAAAAAAACCCGGAGAAAAAAACAGAGGAGCCTGCCGATGATGAGGCCATTATGGCTAGCCTTTAGCTGTCATACTCGGGATATCGTCAATTTAAAGAACGAGGGTCAGGACAACGTAAAAGAATAACAAAATAAAATCGGAGGATCCTGCTGAAGATGAGGCCATTACGGCTCGACTTTAGTTGTCCTCCTCGGGATAGCTGATGGATGTTTTTGCGGAAAAACGAATTTCTCCAAAACACCCAAAACTAACCGGCAAGTTTTTGGCGCCGTTGCCGGGGATTGATTAGATTGACAATGATTAAGTGAAGTGGAGATCTAGATCAAGCACTTTTACTTTTCTGTTCTTTAATTTTCAATTAACCCACTAACTGTTTGAAAATTTGCCTGAGATGACTGAAACTTCGCTTTAGCAACAAAGTGAAGTTTTCCTGAAAATTTCTGGCTCTATGCAATGCTCTTGCTTACACAAGAGAAGCAATTTCTGCCACTAATCTCCCAAGTCCATCAACTGTTTGATACTTTGTGCCAGCTAACCTTCTGAATCACATTCTGAGCTTGAAAATATTCAATCATCACTTGAATTGTTTATGACTGTGCAGATCATGGAGGGAACTCAACAAATTCTAGCAATCATGAGAGTAATATCCCCACCTTGGATGATAATGTAACCCATAGTTTGAAGCAACTATCCATAGCCATGAATGATGTTGCCCAATGGTTTGAAGCTTTTCCACAAGGAAGCATTATCGGATGGGAAGAACTGATGAGTGAACTCCTAGTCAAGTTGAACCCATCACAGAGAGTTGTTAAGCCAGAGGCAGAAGTGCATCCATTCACACAAGAGAAAGAAATTGAAGGTGCTCGTGCAGTCATAAGCCAAAACAAGCAGATGCATCAGCAGACTCTACAACAACTAGACATGATGGCCAGAAAAATCACTGAGTTGAGACATGCTGTAGTACATACATACAACCTGACTCAAAGCTCATATGGGTGTAATCAAGCTGAACACAGTTTTGGGGTCATTAACCATGAGCAACAAAGTCATGAGCAACTACAATCTCCAAGCAATCACTCTAGCGTACTCCAACACAGGCCTCAGGCCTCAGAATGATGTGTACAATCCACCTTGGAGAACTCATTCTAATGGGAGGGGGGTTGAGAACCAAAACCAAAGACCAAGGGACTTCAACTGCAACAATCCCAGCTTCAAAAATCAACATAAAACACACCCCCACAACAACAATCACACACACTTCCAACCCCGTCCTACCTCACCATTCGCCCAAAATGACCTTCATCGACCACCACAATTGACACAGGCACAACCACTTCCAACCTTTCAAAGAATCTATATACTAGAAATGCTGATGGAAAGGTTCATGAAAATTCAAGAAGTGATGGCAATAGAGCAGGAAGAAATAAAGAAACATCAAGAGATGATAAGCAAGAACCAAGAGGCCTCACTCAGAAGACTTGAAAGGCAGATGGAACAACTGGTTCAAAACCTTGCTGAATTGGGTGAGAAGAAGGGGACTCTGAACCCAAAGAGCTATGAAAAGGATGCTGGATTGAAAGAGAAGGGAGTCATGGAGGAAAGTAAGAAGGCTATGGAAAGAGAAACAGAGGGAAGGAAGCCCATAGCAAGAGGAGGAAACCTAAGGCAACAGAAGCCTCAACTTCCATAAGCACAGAATGAAGGAATGTCAAGCTAGTGACAATAAAAGAGCGCTTGTTGGGAGGCAACCCAACCTGAGGTAGTTTTCTTTTCATAGCTATTTTAATAAAAAAGGGGTTAATTAATTTCATCTATATTGCAAGAAGCTAAGTTTGGTGTTGCACACCAAAACAATATAAGGGAAAATGAAGAATTCTAAGTTTGGTGTTCCACCAAAATCCAATCATAAACACACATTCTCACTTTCTGCATAATGCCAGCTTCAAGCATTTAGATAAACTAGTTAACTGTTCGCTGTTTCCTAGTTCTCAGTTTTATTGCTTTTGAAAAAAAAAAGAAAAAAGAGTTTCACACATGGTTAATTCGATGCACAAGAACCATTGGCAAGGTACTAAGTTTGGTGTTCCCACACCAAAGTAAGTACAAAGGCCCACAAATAAATCATGCATGCTAACCATTTTTCAAGTGCTTTGGGAACAAGCAACTTTCAATATCATTGCAGAATGTCATACAAGCTTTTGGAGAGATTAGGCATCGTCAACCAAAGAGATGAAAGATGAATGTGAAGGCCAGCAATGATGATGATGAGAAGAAGGAAAGCAAGTGAACTCCAAAAGGTTGTATTGTTAAGTAATTGTTTTACATCAAACACTGCTATGATTGAAAGTAATATCATATCCTTATCTGTCCTTCTGTCTAGTATAGTTTTTCTGCAATTCAATAAGCAAGATGCTTGATCATTCACAACATTTTTCTCTTCAAAACTTGTTTGCACTCAATGTTCAAAAATTGCATCACATGAAATTCTTTGAAAAGAAGGATTGAAGAATTAAACAATTTTGAGGAAAGCCAAAGATTAGGAGAAGTGGTGGTTCTAGTTGTATGATTATGTATTGAGGTTGCATGCTTGTGAAAAATTGCATGGGAGCTCATAGGCAGGACATGAAGTTCAAAGAAGTATTGTGGAGATTCTCAAAAATCTATTGATCCAAGAAGCAGCAAACAAAACAAAAGAAAGAAAAGAAAATACAAAAACAAAAAGAACATGGCCCAAGGCTCTGAGCATCAATTACTAGGCAGAAAAAGAAAGAAGAAACAATGACTCAAAGAGTTGTTAGCCTAGTAAATGCTTGTGGTTGAGTTGTGTCAAGGAAAGAGGCTTGAGCAAGTAAATCCTTAGGGGTGCTTTAACACCTAATACCTTAAAACCAACTGGTTTAGGAGTATTGATTGAAAGCTTATCTAAAGAGCCGCTTTGAGACATGACACTTAGAGTCGAGGCCAAAGCACAGAAACTATAAGCTGCTTCAAGGTGACTACATATAAAGAGATCTCCATGATACCATTTGGATGAAAATCCTAAGACCTAAGACTCCCAATATGTGAGGACTAGTGAGCACTGAATCCCTTGCATGAGCATATGATTTAGAGTTCACCCCACTGTTACTTAATCACTTCACTCACAGGACTTTACAAGCTATTCTTCAATCCGTCTTAATTGAAAGAACCCTGGAGCATAATTCATTTCTTGCTTGGGGACAAGCAAGCTTTAAGTTTGGTGTTGTGATGACAAGTCATCTTAGCCTAGTTTCACTAGCCTTTTTCTTTTGTTTTCAATTGAATTATGCACTTTCTTGAGCCATAAGCAAGCCAATTGAGTAGATTTTCATGCTTCCTTTGATTTAATCAACCATGTATGAATTAATGCAATTTCATGAGGTTTTATGCTATAATTGTCACATATTATGAAAGAATGAATATCTCATGATTTTGAGCATAGCTTTGATGTGTTTGGTTGATTAATGATAGGTGAAGAAAGCTTGGAGAAAGGTTGAAGCAAGGAGGAATGGCTAGGAGGAAAAGAGGACAAAAGGTTTGAGCAAAAGTTTGCCTCAAACTTTAGCTCAAACTTTTGGATTAATTGAAAATGAACCAGGGAGCAAAAAGCTGGACCAAAAGTTTGCCTCAAACTTTTGTGCAAACTTTTGGGCACAAAGCTGGAGCAAAAGTTTGCCTCAAACTTTTGTGCAAACTTTTGGGCAAAAAGCTGGAGCAAAAGTTAGCCTCAAACTTTTTGGCAAACTTTTGGCAAAAAGTTAGGGGCTAACGTTGGCGCAAACTTTTGCTCTCCAGGGTGTTGATTTGTAATGCCAAAAGTTTGCCAAAAAGTTTGAGGCTAACTTTTGCTCCAGCTTTTTGTCCAAAAGTTTGCACAAAAGTTTGGGGCAAACTTTTGCTCCAGCTTTTTGCCCAAAAGTTTGCACAAAAGTTTGAGGCAAACTTTTGGTCCTGCTTTTTGCTCCCTGGTTCATTTTCAATTAATCCAAAAGTTTGAGCTAAAGTTTGAGGCAAACTTTTGCTCAAACTTTTTGTCCTCTCTTCCTCCTAGCCATTCCTCCTTGCTTCAACCTTTCTCCAAGCTTTCTTCACCTATCATTAATCAACCAAACACATCAAAGCTATGCTCAAAATCATGAGATATTCATTCTTTCATAATATGTGACAATTATAGCATAAAACCTCATGAAATTGCATTAATTCATACATGGTTGATTAAATCAAAGGAAGCATAAAAATCTACTCAATTGGCTTGCTTATGGCTCAAGAAAGTGCATAATTCAATTGAAAACAAAAGAAAAAGGCTAGTGAAACTAGGCTAAGATGACTTGTCATCAATAGCGTCATTTAAAGAACGAGGTTCAGAACAACGTAAAAAAAAACCGAAAAAAACCGAAAAAACCGAGAGGAGCCTGCCGAAGATGAGGCCATTACGGCTCGCCTTTGGGTGTCCTCCTCAGGATAGCGTCATTTAAAGAACGAGGGTCAACACAACGTAAAAAAAAATACTGGAAAAAAAATAGGAAGAGCCTGCTGAAGATGAGGCCATTACTGCTCGCCTTTAGGTGTCCTCCTCAGGATAGCGGCATTTAAAGAACGAGGGTCAGAACAACGTAAAAAACAAAGGGAAAAAAAATCGAAAAAAAATCGAATGAGCCTGCCGCAGATGAGGCCATTACGGCTTGCCTTTAGGTGTCCTCCTCGGGACAACGTCATTTAAAGAACGAGGCTCAGCACAATGTAAAAAAAACTTGGAAAAAAACCGGAAGAGCCTGCCGAAGATGAGGCCATTACGGCTCGCATTTAGGTGTCCTCCTCGAGATAGCGTCATTTAAAGAACGAGGGTGAGCAAAACGTAAAAAAAAACCCGAAAAAAAACCAGAGGAGCCTGCCGAAGATGAGGCCATTACGGCTAGCCTTTAGCTGTCCTCCTCAGGATAGCGTCAATTTAAAGAACGAGGGTCAGCACAATGTAAAAAAAAACCGAAAAAAAAAACCAAAAAATAAAATGGGAGGAGCCTGCCAAAGATGAGGCTATTACGGCTCGCCTTTAGCTGTCCTCATCGGGATAGCTTCATTTAATGAACGAGGTTCAGAACAACGTAAAAAAAAAAGAAAAAAAACCGAAAAAACCGGGAGGAGCCTGCCGAAGATGAGGCCATTACGACTCGCCTTTAGCTGTCCTCCTCGGGATAGCGTCATTTAAAGAACGAGGGTCAGCACAACGTAAAAAAAAATATTGGAAAAAAACCGGAAGAGCCTGTCGAAGATGAGGCCATTACTGCTCGCCTTTAGGTTTCCTCCTCGGGATAGCGGCATTTAAAGAACGAGGGTGAGCACAACGTAAAAAAAAACAGAAAAAAAACGAAAAAATAAAACCGAAGGAGCCTGCCGAAGATGAGGCCATTACGGCTAGCCTTTAGCTGTCCTCCTCGGGATAGCATCAATTTAAAGAACGAGGGTCAGCACAACGTAAAAAAAATTGAAAAAAACCCAAAAATTAAAATGGGAGGAGCCTGCCAAAGATGAGGACATTACGGCTTGCCTTTAGCTGTCCTACTCGGGATAGCGTCATTTAAAGAACGAGGTTCAGAACAACGTAAAAAAAAAAAGGAAAAAAACCGAAAAAACCGGGAGGAGTCTACCGAAGATGAGGCCATTACGACTCGCCTTTAGGTGTCCTCCTCGGGATAGCGTCATTTAAAGAACGAGGGTCAGCAAAACGTAAAAAAAAAATACTGGAAAAAAAACCGGAATAGCCTGCCAAAGATGAGGCCATTACTGCTCGCCTTTAGGTGTCTTCCTCGGGATAGCGGCATTTAAAGAACGAGGGTCAGCACAACGTAAAAAAAACAAAAAAAACCGAAAAAATAAAACCGAAGGAACCTGCCGAAGATGAGGCCATTACGGCTCGCCTTTAGGTGTCCTCCTCCGGATAGCGTCATTTAAAGAACGAGGGTCAGAACAACGTAAAGAACAAAGGGAAAAAAAACCGAAAAAAAACTGAATGAGCCTGCCGAAGATGAGGCCATTACGGCTCGTCTTTAGATGTCCTCCTCGGGACAGCGTCATTTAAAGAACGAGGGTCAGCACAACGTAAAAAAAAACTGGGAAAAAAACCGGAAGAGACTGCCGAATATGAGGCCATTACGGCTCCCCTTTAGGTGTCCTCCTCGAGATAGCGTCATTTAAAGAATGAGGGTCAGCACAACGTAAAAAAAAAAACAGAAAAAACTGAGAAAATAAAACCGGAGGAGCCTACCGAAGATGAGGCCATTACGGCTCGTCTTAAGGTGTCCTCCTCTGGATAGCGTCATTTAAAGAACGAGGGTGAGCACAACGGAAAAAAAAACCCAAAAAAAAACCGGAGGAGCCTGCCGAAGATGAGGCCATTACGGCTCGCCTTTAGGTGTCCTCCTCCGGATAGCATCATTTAAAGAACGGGAGTCAGCACAACGTAAAAAATAAATAAATAAAAAAACCCGGAGAAAAAAACAGAGGAGCCTACCGATGATGAGGCCATTATGGCTAGCCTTTAGCTGTCCTCCTCGGGATATCGTTAATTTAAAGAACGAGGGTCAGCACAACGTAAAAAAAAAAAACCGAAAAAAAAATCGAAAAAATAAAATCGGAGGAGCCTGCCGAAGATGAGGCAATTACGGCTCGACTTTAGCTGTCTTCCTCGGGATAGCGTCATTTAAAGAACGAGGTTCAGAACAACGTAAAAAAAAAAACCGGAAAAAACCGAAAAAAACCGGGAGGAGCCTGCCGAAGATGAGGCCATTACGGCTCGCCTTTAGGTGTCCTCCTTAGAATGGCATCATTTAAAGAACGAGGGTCAGCACAACGTAAAAAAAAAATACTGGAAAAAAAACCGGAAGAGCCTGCCGAAGATGAGGCCATTACGGCTCGCCTTTAGGTATCCTCCTCGGGATAACATCATTTAAAGAACGGGAATCAGCACAACGTAAAAAATAAATAAATAAAAAAACCCGGAGAAAAAAATAGAGGAGCCTGCCAATGATGAGGCCATTATGGCTAGCCTTTAGCTATCCTCCTCGGGATATCGTTAATTTAAAGAACGAGGGTCAGCACAACGTAAAAAAAAAAACCGAAAATATAAAATCGGAGGAGCCTGCCGAAGATGAGGCCATTACGGCTCGACTTTAGCTGTCCTCCTCGGGATAGCGTCATTTAAAGAACGAGGTTCAGAACAACGTAAAAAAAATCGAAAAAAACCGAAAAAAAACCGGGAGGAGCCTGCCGAAGATGAGGCCATTACGGCTCGCCTTTAGGTGTCCTCCTTAGAATAGCATCATTTAAAGAACGAGGGTCAGCACAACGTAAAAAAAAATACTGGAAAAAAAACCGGAAGAGCCTGCCGAAGATGAGGCCATTACTGCTCGCCTTTAGGTGTCCTCCTCGGGATAGCGGCATTTAAAGAACGAGGGTCAGAACAACGTAAAAAACAAAGGGAAAAAAAACCGAAAAAAAATCGAATGAGCCTGCCGAAGATGAGGCCATTACGGCTCGCCTTTAGGTGTCCTCCTCGGGACAGCGTCATTTAAAGAACGAGGGTCAGCACAACGTAAAAAAAACTTGGAAAAAAACCGAAAGAGCCTGCCGAAGATGAGGCCATTACGGCTCGCCTTTAGGTGTCCTCCTCGGGATAGCTTCATTTAAAGAACGAGGGTCAACACAACGTAAAAATAAATAGAAAAAAACAGAAAAAATAAAACCGGAGAAGCCTGCCGAAGATGAGGCCATTACAGCTCGTCTTAAGGTGTCCTCCTCTAGATAGCGTCATTTAAAGAACGAGGGTGAGCACAACGTAAAAAAAAACCCGAAAAAAAAAACTAGAGGAGCCTGCCGAA
The DNA here is from genome assembly GCF_059453495.1 of Arachis ipaensis. Classification (NCBI taxonomy): domain Eukaryota; kingdom Viridiplantae; phylum Streptophyta; class Magnoliopsida; order Fabales; family Fabaceae; genus Arachis; species Arachis ipaensis. Next base: position 86,361,055 of record NC_142442.1, on the reverse strand, counting down.
GATGAGGCCATTACGGCTCGCCTTTAGCTGTCCTCCTCGGGATAACGTCATTTAAAGAACGAGGTTCAGAACAATGTAAAAAAAAAAGGAAAAAAACCGAAAAAACCGGGAGGAGCCTGCCGAAGATGAGGCCATTACGGCTCGCCTTTAGCTGTCCTCCTCGGGATAGCGTCATTTAAAGAACGAGGTTCAGAACAATGTAAAAAAAAAGGAAAAAAACCGAAAAAACCGGGAGGAGCTTGCCGAAGATGAGGCCATTACGGCTCGCCTTTAGGTGTCCTCCTCCGGATAGCATCATTTAAAGAACGGGAGTCAGCACAACGTAAAAAATAAATAAATAAAAAAACCCGGAGAAAAAAACAGAGGAGCCTACCGATGATGAGGCCATTATGGCTAGCCTTTAGCTGTCCTCCTCGGGATATCGTTAATTTAAAGAACGAGGGTCAGCACAACGTAAAAAAAAAAACCGAAAAAAAAATCGAAAAAATAAAATCGGAGGAGCCTGCCGAAGATGAGGCAATTACGGCTCGACTTTAGCTGTCTTCCTCGGGATAGCGTCATTTAAAGAACGAGGTTCAGAACAACGTAAAAAAAAAAAAACCGGAAAAAACCGAAAAAAAAACCGGGAGGAGCCTGCCGAAGATGAGGCCATTACGGCTCGCCTTTAGGTGTCCTCCTTAGAATAGCATCATTTAAAGAACGAGGGTCAGCACAACGTAAAAAAAAAATACTGGAAAAAAAACCGGAAGAGCCTGCCGAAGATGAGGCCATTACGGCTCGCCTTTAGGTATCCTCCTCGGGATAACATCATTTAAAGAACGGGAATCAGCACAAGGTAAAAAATAAATAAATAAAAAAACCCAGAGAAAAAAATAGAGGAGCCTGCCGATGATGAGGCCATTATGGCTAGCCTTTAGCTGTCCTCCTCGGGATATCGTTAATTTAAAGAACGAGGGTCAGCACAACGTAAAAAAAAAACCGAAAATGTAAAATCGGAGGAGCTTGCCGAAGATGAGGCCATTACGGCTCGACTTTAGCTGTCCTCCTCGGGATAGCGTCATTTAAAGAACGAGGTTCAGAACAACGTAAAAAAAATCGGAAAAAACCGAAAAAAAACCGGGAGGAGCCTGCCGAAGATGAGGCCATTACGGCTCGCCTTTAGGTGTCCTCCTTAGAATAGCATCATTTAAAGAACGAGGGTCAGCACAACGTAAAAAAAAAATACTGGAAAAAAAACCGGAAGAGCCTGCCGAAGATGAGGCCATTACTGCTCGCCTTTAGGTGTCCTCCTCGGGATAGCGGCATTTAAAGAACGAGGGTCAGAACAACGTAAAAAACAAAGGGAAAAAAAACCGAAAAAAAATCGAATGAGCCTGCCGAAGATGAGGCCATTACGGCTCGCCTTTAGGTGTCCTCCTCGGGACAGCGTCATTTAAAGAACGAGGGTCAGCACAACGTAAAAAAAACTTGGAAAAAAACCGAAAGAGCCTGCCGAAGATGAGGCCATTACGGCTCGCCTTTAGGTGTCCTCCTCGGGATAGCTTCATTTAAAGAACGAGGGTCAACACAACGTAAAAAAAAATAGAAAAAAACAGAAAAAATAAAACCGGAGAAGCCTGCCGAAGATGAGGCCATTACAGCTCGTCTTAAGGTGTCCTCCTCTAGATAGCGTCATTTAAAGAACGAGGGTGAGCACAACGTAAAAAAAAACCCGAAAAAAAAACTAGAGGAGCCTGCCGAAGATGAGGCCATTACGGCTCGCCTTTAGCTGTCCTCCTCGGGATAGCGTCATTTAAAGAACGAGGTTCAGAACAATGTAAAAAAAAAGGAAAAAAACCGAAAAAACCGGGAGGAGCCTGCCGAAGATGAGGCCATTACGGCTCGCCTTTAGGTGTCCTCCTCGGGATAGCGTCATTTAAAGAACGAGGGTCGGCACAACGTAAAAAAAAATATTGGAAAAAAACCGGAAGAGCCTGCCGAAGATGAGACCATTACTACTCGCCTTTAGGTGTCCTCCTCGGGATAACGGCATTTAAAGAACGAGGGTCAGCACAACGTAAAAAAAAAACAGAAAAAAACCGAAAAATAAAACCGGAGCAACCTGCCGAAGATGAGGCCATTACGGCTCGCTTTTAGGTGTCCTCCCCAGGATAGCGTCATTTAAAGAACGAGGGTCAGCATAACGTATAAAAAAAAGGAAAAAACCGAAAAAAAAAACAGAGGAGCCTGCTGAAGATGAGGCGATTACGGCTCGCCTTTAGGTGTCCTCCTCAGGATAGCGTCATTTAAAGAACGAGGTTCAGCACAATGTTAAAAAAAAAACCCGAAAAAAATGGAGGAGGCTGCCGAAGATGAGGCCATTACGGCTCGCCTTTAGTTGTCCTGCTCGGGATAGCGTCTTTTAAAGAACGAGGGTCAGAACAACGTAAAAAAAAATGGAGGAGGCTACCGAAGATGAGGCCATTAAGGCTCGCCTTTAGGTGTCCTCCTCGGGATAGCGTCATTTAAAGAACGGGGGTCAGCACAACGTAAAAAAAAATACTGGAAAAAATAGGAAGAGCCTGCCGAAGATGAGGCCATTACTGCTCGCCTTTAGGTGTCCTCCTCGGGATAGCGGCATTTAAAGAACGAGGGTCAGAATAACGTAAAAAACAAAGGGAAAAAAAACCGAAAAAAAATCGAATGAGCCTGCCGAAGATGAGGCCATTACGGCTCGCCTTTAGGTGTCCTCCTCGGGACAGCGTCATTTAAAGAACGAGGGTCAGCACAACGTAAAAAAAACTTGGAAAAAAACCGGAAGAGCCTACCGAAGATGAGGCCATTACGGCTCGCCTTTAGGTGTCTTCCTCGGGATAGCGTCATTTAAAGAACGAGGGTCAGCACAACGTAAAAAAAAATAGAAAAAAACCGAAAAAATAAAACCGGAGGAGCCTGCCGAAGATGAGGCCATTACGGCTCGTCTTAAGGTGTCCTCCTCTGGATAGCGTCATTTAAAGAACGAGGGTGAGCACAACGTAAAAAAAAAAAACCCGAAAAAAAAACCAGAGGAGCCTGCCAAAGATGAGGCCATTACGGCTCGCCTTTAGCTGTCCTCCTCGGGAAAGCGTCATTTAAAGAACGAGGGTCAGCACAACGTAAAAAAAAAATACTGGAAAAAAAATCGGAAGAGCCTGCCGAAGATGAGGCCATTACTGCTTGCCTTTAGGTGTCCTCCTAGGGATAACGGCATTTAAAGAACGAGGGTCAGTACAACGTAAAAAAAAATAGAAAAAACCGAAAAATAAAACCGGAGGAACCTGCTGAAGATGAGGCCATTACGGCTCGCTTTTAGGTGTCCTCCCCGGGATAGCGTCATTTAAAGAACGAGGGTCAGCATAACGTATAAAAAAAAGGAAAAAACTGAAAAAAAAACGGAGGAGCCTGCTGAAGATGAGGCGATTACGGCTCGCTTTTAGGTGTCCTCCTCAGGATAGCGTCATTTAAAGAACGAGGTTCAGCACAATGTTAAAAAAAAACCCGAAAAAAATGGAGGAGCCTGCCGAAGATGAGGCCATTACGGCTCGCCTTTAGTTGTCCTGCTCGGGATAGCGTCTTTTAAAGAACGAGGGTCAGAACAACGTAAGAAAAAACCGAAAAAAAATCGGAGGAGCTGGCTAAAGATGAGGCCATTAAGGCTCGCCTTTAGGTGTCCTCCTTGGGAAAGAGTCATTTAAAGAACGAGGGTCAGCACAACATAACAAAAATACTGGAAAAAAAAACTGGATGAGGCTGCCGAAGATGAGGCCGTTACTGCTCGCCTTTAGGTGTCCTCCTCGGGATAGCGACATTTAAAGAACGAGGGTCAGCACAACGTAAACAAAAACAGAAAAAAAACCAAAAAAATAAAACCGGAGGAACCTGCCGAAGATGAGGCCATTACGACTCACCTTTAGGTGTCCTCCTCGGGATAGCGTCATTTAAAGAACGAGGGCAAGCACAACGTAAGAAAAAAAACCGGAGGAGCCTCCCAAATATGAGGCCATTACGGCTGGCCTTTAGGTGTCCTCCTCGTGATAGCGTCATTTAAAGAACGGGGTCAGCACATCGTAAAAAAAAAACTGGGAGGTTCCTGCCGAAGATGAGGCCATGACGGCTAAAGAACAAAGGTCAGCAAAACGTATAAAAAAATAGAAAAAACCGAAAAAAAAAAAACGGAGGAGCCTGCTGAAGATGAGGCGATTACAGCTCGCCTTTAGGTGTCCTCCTCAGGATAGCGTCATTTAAAGAACGAGGGTCAGCACAACGTTTAAAAAAAAAACCCAAAAAAAAAAAATGGAGGAGGCTGCCGAAGATGAGGCCATTACGGCTCGCCTTTAGTTGTCCTCCTCGGGATAGCGTCTTTTAAAGAACGAGGGTCAGAAAAACATAAAAAAAATGGAGGAGGCTGCCGAATATGAGGCCATTACGGCTCGCCTTTTGGTGTCCTCCTCGGGATAGCGTCTTTTAAAGAACGAGGGTCAGAACAACGTAAAAAAAAATCGGAAAAAACCGAAGGAGCTTGCCAAAGATGAGGCCATTAAGGCTCGCCTTTAGGTGTCCTCCTCGGGATAGCGTCATTTAAAGAACGAGGGTCAGCACAACATAAAAAAAATACTGGAAAAAAAAACCGGAAGAGCCTGCCGAAGATGAGGCCATTATTGCTCGCCTTAAGGTGTCCTCCTCTGGATAGCGACATTTAAAGAACGAGGGTCAGCACAACGTAAAAAAAACAGAAAAAAACTGAAAAAATAAAACCGGAGGAACCTGCCGAAGATGAGGCCATTACCGCTCGCCTTTAGGTGTCCTCCTCGGGATAGCGTCATTTAAAGAACGAGGGCAAGCATAACATAAAAAAAATAGAAAAAATCGGAAAAAAAATAGAGGAGCCTGCTGAAGATGAGGCCATTACGGCTCGCCTTAAGGTATGCTCCTCGGGATAGCGTCATTTAAAGAACGAGGGTCAGCATAACGTATAAAAAAATGGAAAAAACCAGAAAAAAATGGAGGAGCCTGTTGAAGATGAGGCGATTACGGCTAGCCTTTAGGTGTCCTCCTCAGGATAGCGTCATTTAAAGAACGAGGGTCAGCACAACGTTAAAAAAAAAAACCCAGAAAAAAACGGAGGAGCCTGCCGAAGATGAGGACATTACGGCTTGCCTTTTGTTGTCCTCCTCGGGATAGCGTCTTTTAAAGAACGTGGGTCAGAACAATGTAAAAAAAAATGGACGAGGCTGCCGAAGATGAGCCCATTAAGGCTCGCCTTTAGGTGTCCTCCTTAGGATAGCGTCCTTTAAAGAACGAGGGTCAGCACAACGTTAAAAAAAAACCCTGAAAAAAAAATGGAGGAGCCAGCCGAAGATGAGGCCATTACAGCTCGCCTTTAGGTGTCCTCCTCGGGATAGAGTCATTTAAAGAACGAGGGTCAGAACAACGTAAAAAAAATGAAAAAATAACTGAAAAAATAAAACCGGAGGAACCTGCCAAAGATGAGGCCATTACGGCTCGCCTTTAGGTGTCCTCCTCGGAATAGCGTCAATTTAAGGAACGAGGGTTAGCACAACGTAAAAAAAAAACCGAAAAAAATCGAAAAAAGATAATCGGAGGAGCCTGCCGAAGATGAGGCCATTACGGCTCGCCTTTAGCTGTCCTCCTCGGGATAGCGTCATTTAAAGAACGACGTTCAGAACAACGTAAAAAAAAACCGGAAAAAAACCGAAAAAAATCGGGAGGAGCCTGCCGAAGTTGAGGCCATTACGGCTCGCCTTTAGGTATCCTCCTCGGGATAGCATCATTTAAAGAACGAGGGTCACCACAACGTAAAAAAAAATAGAGGAGCCTGCTGAAGATGAGGCCATTACAGCTCGCCTTAAGGTATCCTCCTCGGGATAGCGTCATTTAAAGAACGAGGGTCAGCACAACGTTAAAAAAAAAACCCGGAAAAAAAATGGAGGAGACTGCCGAAGATGAGGCCATTACGGCTCGCCTTTAGTCGTCCTCTTCGGGATAGCGTCTTTTAAAGAACGAGGGTCAGAACAACGTAAAAAAAAATGGAGGAGGCTGCCAAAGATGAGGCCATTACGGCTTGCCTTTAGGTGTGCTCCTCGAGTTAGCGTCATTCAAAGAACGAGGATCAGAACAACTTAAAAAAAACCGGAAAAAAACCAGAATCGCTTGCCGAAGATGATGCCATTGAGGCTCGCCTTTAGGTGTCCTCCTCGGGGTAGCGTTATTTAAAGAACGAGGGTCAGCACAACGTAAAAAAAAATACTAGAAAAAAAATCGGAAGAGCCAGCCGAAGATGAGGCCATTACAGCTCGCCTTTAGGTGTCCTCCTCGGGATAGCGTCATGTAAAGAACGAGGGTCAGAACAACGTAAAAAAAAAAGGAAAAAAGAAAACCGAAAAAAAAATCGAATGAACCTGCCAAAGATGAGGCCATTACGGCTCGTCTTTAGGTGTCCTCCTCGGGACAGCGTCATTTAAAGAACGAGAGTCAGCACAGCGTACAAAAAAAACTGGAAAAAAAACCGGAAGAGCATGCCGAAAATGAGGCCATTACGGCTCGCCTTTAGGTGTCCTCCTCGGGATAGCGTCATTTAAAGAACGAGGGTCAGCATAAAGTAAAAAAAAAAACAGAAAAATTCTGGAAAAAAATAGTGGAGCCTGCTGAAGATGAGGCCATTACGGCTCGCCTTAAGGTATCCTCGTCGGGATAGCGTCATTTAAAGAACGAGGGTCAGCATAACGTATAAAAAAAAAGAAAAAACCAGAAAATAAATGGAGGAGCCTGCTGAAGATGAGGCAATTACGGCTCGCCTTTAGGTGTCCTCCTCAGGATAGCGTCATTTAAAGAACGAGGGTCAGCACATCGTTAAAAAAAACCCGGAAAAAACGGAGGAGGTTGCCAAAGATGAGGCCATTACGGCTCACCTTTAGTTGTCCTCCTCGGGATAGCGTCTTTTAAAGAACAAGGGTCAGAACAACGTAAAAAAAAAAACGTAGGAGGCTGCCGAAGATGAGGCCATTACGGCTCGCCTTTAGATGTCCTCCTCGAGTTAGCATCATTCAAAGAACGAGGGTCAAAACAACGTAAAAAAACCGGAAAAAAACCGGAGGAGCTTGCCGAAGATGAGGCCATTAAGGCTCGCCTTTAGGTGTCCTCCTCGGGATAGCATCACTTAAAGAACGAGGGTAAGCAAAACGTAAGAAAAAAATACGGAAAAAATCAGAAAAAAAAAGAGGAGCCTGCTGAAGATGAGGCCATTACGGCACTCCTTTAGGTATCCCTCTCGGGATAGCGTCATGTAAAGAACGAGCGTAAGCACAATGAAAAAAAAAACGTAGGAGCCTGCCGAAGATGAGGCCATTACGGCTCGCCTTTAGCTGTCCTCCTCGGGATAGCGTCATTTAAAGAACGACGTTCAGAACAACGTAAAAAAAAACCGGAAAAAAACCGAAAAAAATCGGGAGGAGCCTGCCGAAGTTGAGGCCATTACGGCTCGCCTTTAGGTGTCCTCCTCGGGATAGCATCATTTAAAGAACGAGGATCACCACAACGTAAAAAAAAATAGAGGAGCCTGCTGAAGATGAGGCCATTACAGCTCGCCTTAAGGTATCCTCCTCGGGATAGCGTCATTTAAAGAACGAGGGTCAGCACAACGTTAAAAAAAAAACTTGAAAAAAATGGAGGAGACTGCCGAAGATGAGGCCATTACGGCTCGCCTTTAGTTGTCCTCCTCGTGATAGCGTCTTTTAAAGAACGAGGGTCAGAACAACGTAAAAAAAATGGAGGAGGCTGCCAAAGATGAGGCCATTACGGCTTGCCTTTAGGTGTGCTCCTCGAGTTAGCGTCATTCAAAGAACGAGGATCAGACCAACTTAAAAAAAACCGGAAAAAAACCAGAATCGCTTGCCGAAGATGATGCCATTGAGGCTCGCCTTTAGGTGTCCTCCTCGGGGTAGCGTCATTTAAAGAACGAGGGTCAGCACAACGTAAAAAAAAATACTGGAAAAAAATCGGAAGAGCCAGCCGAAGATGAGGCCATTACAGCTCGCCTTTAGGTGTCCTCCTCGGGATAGCGTCATGTAAATCACGAGGGTCAGAACAACGTAAAAAAAAAGGAAAAAAGAAAACCGAAAAAAAAATCGAATGAACCTGCCAAAGATGAGGCCATTACGACTCGTCTTTAGGTGTCCTCCTCGGGACAGCGTCATTTAAAGAACGAGGGTCAGCACAACGTACAAAAATAACTGGAAAAAAAACCGGAAGAGCATGCCGAAAATGAGGCCATTACGGCTCGCCTTTAGGTGTCCTCCTCGGGATAGCGTCATTTAAAGAACGAGGGTCAGCATAACGTAAAAAAAAACAGAAAAAACCGGGAAAAAAATAGTGGAGCCTGCTGAAGATGAGGCCATTACGGCTCGCCTTAAGGTATCCTCGTCGGGATAGCGTCATTTAAAGAACGAGGGTCAGCATAACGTATAAACAAAAAAAACCAGAAAATAAATGGAGGAGCCTGCTGAAGATGAGGCAATTACGGCTCGCCTTTAGGTGTCCTCTTAAGGATAGCGTCATTTAAAGAACGAGGGTCAGCACATCGTTAAAAAAAACCCGGAAAAAACGGAGGAGGTTGCCAAAGATGAGGCCATTACGGCTCACCTTTAGTTGTCCTCCTCGGGATTGCGTCTTTTAAAGAACGAGGGTCAGAACAACGTAAAAAAAAAAACGGAGGAGGGTGCCGAAGATGAGGCCATTACGGCTCGCCTTTAGATGTCCTCCTCGAGTTAGCATCATTCAAAGAACGAGGGTCAAAACAACGTAAAAAAAACCGGAAAAAAACCGGAGGAGCTTGCCGAAGATGAGGCCATTAAGGCTCGCCTTTAGGTGTCATCCTCGGGATAGCATCACTTAAAGAACGAGGGTCAGCAAAACGTAAAAAAAAAAACGGAAAAAATCAGAAAAAAAAGAGGAGCCTGCTGAAGATGAGGCCATTACGGCGCTCCTTTAGGTATCCCCCTCGGGATAGCGTCATGTAAAGAACGAGCGTAAGCACAACGAAAAAAAAAACGTAGGAGCCTGCCGAAGATGAGGCCATTACGGCTCGCCTTTAGCTGTCCTCCTCGGGATAGCGTCATTTAAAGAATGACGTTCAGAACAACGTAAAAAAAAACCGGAAAAAAACCGAAAAAAATTGGGAGGAGCCTGCCGAAGTTGAGGCCATTACGGCACGCCTTTAGGTGTCCTCCTCGGGATAGCATCATTTAAAGAACGAGGGTCACCACAACGTAAAAAAAAATAGAGGAGCCTGCTGAAGATGAGGCCATTACAGCTCGCCTTAAGGTATCCTCCTCGGGATAGCGTCATTTAAAGAACGAGGGTCAGCACAACGTTAAAAAAAAAACCTAGAAAAAAAATGGAGGAGACTGCCGAAGATGAGGCCATTACGGCTCGCGTTTAGTTGTCCTCCTCGTGATAGCGTCTTTTAAAGAACGAGGGTCAGAACAACGTAAAAAAAATGGAGGAGGCTGCCAAAGATGAGGCCATTACGGCTTGCCTTTAGGTGTGCTCCTCGAGTTAGCGTCATTCAAAGAACGAGGATCAGACCAACTTAAAAAAAACCGGAAAAAAACCAGAATCGCTTGCCGAAGATGATGCCATTGAGGCTCGCCTTTAGGTGTCCTCCTCGGGGTAGCGTCATTTAAAGAACGAGGGTCAGCACATCGTAAAAAAAAATACTGGAAAAAAATCGGAAGAGCCAGCCGAAGATGAGGCCATTACAGCTCGCCTTTAGGTGTCCTCCTCGGGATAGCGTCATGTAAATAACGAGGGTCAGAACAACATAAAAAAAAAGGAAAAAAGAAAACCGAAAAAAAAATCGAATGAACCTGCCAAAGATGAGGCCATTACGACTCGTCTTTAGGTGTCCTCCTCGGGACAGCGTCATTTAAAGAACGAGGGTCAGCACAACGTACAAAAAAAACTGGAAAAAAAACCGGAAGAGCATGCTGAAAATGAGGCCATTACGGCTTGCCTTTAGGTGTCCTCCTCGGGATAGCGTCATTTAAAGAACGAGGGTCAGCATAACGTAAAAAAAACAGAAAAAACCGGGAAAAAAACAGTGGAGCCTGCTGAAGATGAGGCCATTACGGCTCGCCTTAAGGTATCCTCGTCGGGATCGCGTCATTTAAAGAACGAGGGTCAGCATAACGTATAAAAAAAAAAACCAGAAAATAAATGGAGGAGCCTGCTGAAGATGAGGCAATTACGGCTCGCCTTTAGGTGTCCTCCTCAGGATAGCGTCATTTAAAGAACGAGGGTCAGCACATCGTTAAAAAAAACCCGGAAAAAACGGAGGAGGTTGCCAAAGATGAGGCCATTACGGCTCGCCTTTAGATGTCCTCCTCGAGTTAGCGTCATTCAAAGAACGAGGGTCAAAACAACGTAAAAAAAATCGGAAAAAAACCGGAGGAGGCTGCCGAAGATGAGGCCATTAAGGCTCGCCTTTAGGTGTCCTCCTCGGGATAGCATCACTTAAAGAACGAAGGTCAGCAAAACGTAAGAAAAAAAACGGAAAAAATCGGAAAAAAAAGAGGAGCCTGCTGAAGATGAGGCCATTACGGCGCTCCTTTAGGTATCCCCCTCGGGATAGCGTCATGTAAAGAACGAGCGTAAGCAAAACGTAAAAAAAAAAACGTAGGAGCCTGCCGAAGATGAGGCCATTACGGCTCGCCTTTAGGTGTCCACCTCGGGATAGCATCATTCAATGAACGAGGGTCAGCACAACGTAGTAAAAAAAACAGAAAAAACTTGTAAAAAAACGAAAGAGCCTGCCGAAGATGAGTCCATTACGGCTCGCCTTTAGGTGTCCTCCTCGGGATAGCGTCATTTAAAGAACGAGGGCAAGCATAACGTAAAAAAAACAGAAAAAATCGGGAAAAAAAATAGAGGAACCTGCTGAAGATGAGGCCATTACGGCTCGCCTTAAGGTATCCTCCTCGGGATAGCGTCATTTAAAGAACGAGGGTCAGCATAACGTATAAAAAAACGGAAAAAATCAGAAAAAAAAACGGAGGAGCCTGCTGAAGATGAGGCGATTACGGCTAGCCTTTAGGTGTCCTCCTCAGGATAGCGTCATTTAAAGAACGAGGGTCAGCACAACGTTAAAAAAAAAACCCAGAAAAAAAACCGAGGGTCCAGCCGAAGATGAGTCCATTACAGCTCGCCTTTAGGTGTCCTCCTCGGGATGGCGTCATTTAAAGAACGAGGGTCAGAACAACGTAAAAAAAATGAAAAAAAACTGAAAAAATAAAACCGGAGGAACCTGCCAAAGATGAGGCCATTACGGCTCGCCTTTAGGAGTCCTCCTTGGGATTGCGTCATTTAAAGAACGAGGGCAAGCACAACGTAAGAAAAAAAACCGGAGGAGCCTGCCGAAGATGAGGCCATTACGGCTCGCCTTTAGGTGTCCTCCTCGGGATAGCATCATTTAAAGAACGAGGGTCACCACAACGTCAAAAAAAATAGAGGAGGCTGCCGAAGATGAGGCCATTACAGCTCGCCTTTAGGTGTCTTCCTCGGGATAGCGTCATTTAAAGAACGAGGGTCAGCATAACGTATAAAAAAAGGAAAAAAACCGGAAAAAAAATGGAGGAGCCTGCTGAAGATGAGGCGATTACGGCTCACCTTTAGGTGTCCTCCTCAGGAGAGCGTCATTTAAAGAACGAGGGTCAGCACAACGTTAAAAAAAAAACCCGGAAAAAAAATGGAGGAGACTGCCGAAGATGAGGCCATTACGGCTCGCCTTTAGTTGTCCTCCTCGGGATAGCGTCTTTTAAAGAACGAGGGTCAGAACAACGTAAAAAAAAATAGAGGAGGCTGCCGAAGATGAGGCCATTAAGGCTCGCCTTTAGGTGTCCTCCTCAGGATAGCGTCCTTTAAAGAACGAGGGTCAGCACAACGTTAAAAAAAAAACCCTGAAAAAAAAACGGAGGAGCCTGCCGAAGATGAGGCCATTACGGCTTGCTTTTAGTTGTCCTCCTCGGGATATCGTCTTTTAAAGATCGAGGGTCCGCACAACGTTAAAAAAAAAACCCGGAAAAAAAAACGGAGGAGCCTGCCGAAGATGAGGCCATTACGGCTTGCCTTTAGCTGTCCTGCTCGAGATAGCGTCATTTAAAGAACGAGTTTCAGAACAACGTAAAAAAAACCGGAAAAAAACCGAAAAAAATCAGAAGGAGCCTGCCGAAGATTAGGCCATTACGGCTCGCCTTTAGGTGTCCTCCTCGGGATAGCGTCATTTAAAGAACGAGGGTCAGCACAACGTAAAAAAAAATACTGGAAAAAAATCGGAGGAGCCTGCCGAAGATGAGCCCATTACTGCTTGCCTTTAGGTGTCCTCCTCTGGATAACGGCATTTAAAGAACGAGGGTCAGCACAACATAAAAAACACAGAAAAAAACCGAAAAAATAAAACCGGAGGAACCTGCCAAAGATGAGGCCATTACGGCTCGCCTTTAGGTGTCCTCCTCGGGATTACGTCATTTAAAGAACGAGGGCAAGCACAACGTAAGAAAAAAAACCGGAGGAGCCTGCCGAAGATGAGGCCATTACTGCTCGCCTTTAGGTGTCCTCCTCGGGATAGCATCATTTAAAGAACGAGAGTCAGCACAACGTAAAAAAAATAGAAAATACGGGAAAAAAAATAGAGGAGCCTGCTGAAGAAGAGGCCATTACGGCTCGCTTTAAGTTATCCTCCTTGGGATAGCGTCATTTAAAGACAGAGGGTCAGCATAACATATAAAAAAAGGAAAAAACCGAAAGAAAAAAATGGAGGAGCCTGCTGAAGATGAGGCAATTACAGCTCGCCTTTAGGTGTCCTCCTCAGGATAGCGTCATTTAAAGAACGAGGGTCAGCACAACGTTTAAAAAAAAACCCAAAAAAAAAAATGGAGGAGGCTGCCGAAGATGAGGCCATTACGGCTCGCCTTTAGTTGTCCTCCTCGGGATAGCGTCTTTTAAAGAACGAGGGTCAAAAAAACATAAAAAAAAAATGGAGGAGGCTGCCGAATATGAGGCCATTACGGCTCGCCTTTTGGTGTCCTCCTCGGGATAGCGTCTTTTAAAGAACGAGGGTCAGAACAACGTAAAAAAAAATCGGAAAAAACCGAAGGAGCTTGCCAAAGATGAGGCCATTAAGGCTCGCCTTTAGGTGTCCTCCTCGGGATAGCGTCATTTAAAGAACGAGGGTCAGCACAACATAAAAAAAATACTGGAAAAAAAAACCGGAAGAGCCTGCCGAAGATGAGGCCATTATTGCTCGCCTTAAGGTGTCCTCCTCTGGATAGCGACATTTAAAGAACGAGGGTCAGCACAACATAAAAAAAACAGAAAAAAACTGAAAAAATAAAACCGGAGGAACCTGCCGAAGATGAGGCCATTACGGCTCGCCTTTAGGTGTCCTCCTCGGGATAGCGTCATTTAAAGAACGAGGGCAAGCATAACATAAAAAAAACAGAAAAAATCGGAAAAAAAATAGAGGAGCCTGCTGAAGATGAGGCCATTACGGCTCGCCTTAAGGTATCCTCCTCGGGATAGCGTCATTTAAAGAACGAGGGTCAGCATAACGTATAAAAAAACGGAAAAAACCAGAAAAAAATGGAGGAGCCTGTTGAAGATGAGGCGATTACGGCTAGCCTTTAGGTGTCCTCCTCAGGATAGCGTCATTTAAAGAACGAGGGTCAGCACAACGTTAAAAAAAAAAACCCAGAAAAAAACGGAGGAGCCTGCCGAAGATGAGGACATTACGGCTTGCCTTTTGTTGTCCTCCTCGGGATAGCGTCTTTTAAAGAACGTGGGTCAGAACAACGTAAAAAAAAATGGACGAGGCTGCCGAAGATGAGGCCATTAAGGCTCGCCTTTAGGTGTCCTCCTTAGGATAGCGTCCTTTAAAGAACGAGGGTCAGCACAACGTTAAAAAAAAACCCTGAAAAAAAATGGAGGAGCCAGCCGAAGATGAGGCCATTACAGCTCGCCTTTAGGTGTCCTCCTCGGGATAGAGTCATTTAAAGAACGAGGGTCAGAACAACGTAAAAAAAATGAAAAAAAAACTGAAAAAATAAAACTGGAGGAACCTGCCAAAGATGAGGCCATTACGGCTCGCCTTTAGGTGTCCTCCTCGGAATAGCGTCAATTTAAGGAACGAGGGTTAGCACAACGTAAAAAAAAAACCGAAAAAAATCGAAAAAAGATAATCGGAGGAGCCTGCCGAAGATGAGGCCATTACGGCTCGCCTTTAGCTGTCCTCCTCGGGATAGCGTCATTTAAAGAACGACGTTCAGAACAACGTAAAAAAAAACCGGAAAAAAACCGAAAAAAATCGGGAGGAGCCTGCCGAAGTTGAGGCCATTACGGCTCGCCTTTAGGTGTCCTCCTCGGGATAGCATCATTTAAAGAACGAGGGTCACCACAACGTAAAAAAAAATAGAGGAGCCTGCTGAAGATGAGGCCATTACAGCTCGCCTTAAGGTATCCTCCTCGGGATAGCGTCATTTAAAGAACGAGGGTCAGCACAACGTTAAAAAAAAAACCCGGAAAAAAAATGGAGGAGACTGCCGAAGATGAGGCCATTACGGCTCGCCTTTAGTCGTCCTCTTCGGGATAGCGTCTTTTAAAGAACGAGGGTCAGAACAACGTAAAAAAAAATGGAGGAGGCTGCCAAAGATGAGGCCATTACGGCTTGCCTTTAGGTGTGCTCCTCGAGTTAGCGTCATTCAAAGAACGAGGATCAGAACAACTTAAAAAAAACCGGAAAAAAACCAGAATCGCTTGCCGAAGATGATGCCATTGAGGCTCGCCTTTAGGTGTCCTCCTCGGGGTAGCGTTATTTAAAGAACGAGGGTCAGCACAACGTAAAAAAAAATACTAGAAAAAAAATCGGAAGAGCCAGCCGAAGATGAGGCCATTACAGCTCGCCTTTAGGTGTCCTCCTCGGGATAGCGTCATGTAAAGAACGAGGGTCAGAACAACGTAAAAAAAAAAGGAAAAAAGAAAACCGAAAAAAAAATCGAATGAACCTGCCAAAGATGAGGCCATTACGGCTCGTCTTTAGGTGTCCTCCTCGGGACAGCGTCATTTAAAGAACGAGGGTCAGCACAGCGTACAAAAAAAACTGGAAAAAAAACCGGAAGAGCATGCCGAAAATGAGGCCATTACGGCTCGCCTTTAGGTGTCCTCCTCGGGATAGCGTCATTTAAAGAACGAGGGTCAGCATAAAGTAAAAAAAAAAACAGAAAAATTCGGGAAAAAAATAGTGGAGCCTGCTGAAGATGAGGCCATTACGGCTCGCCTTAAGGTATCCTCGTCGGGATAGCGTCATTTAAAGAACGAGGGTCAGCATAACGTATAAAAAAAAAGAAAAAACCAGAAAATAAATGGAGGAACCTGCTGAAGATGAGGCAATTACGGCTCGCCTTTAGGTGTCCTCTTCAGGATAGCGTCATTTAAAGAACGAGGGTCAGCACATCGTTAAAAAAAACCCGGAAAAAACGGAGGAGGTTGCCAAAGATGAGGCCATTACGGCTCACCTTTAGTTGTCCTCCTCGGGATTGCGTCTTTTAAAGAACGAGGGTCAGAACAACGTAAAAAAAAAAACGGAGGAGGGTGCCGAAGATGAGGCCATTACGGCTCGCCTTTAGATGTCCTCCTCGAGTTAGCATCATTCAAAGAACGAGGGTCAAAACAACGTAAAAAAAACCGGAAAAAAACTGGAGGAGCTTGCCGAAGATGAGGCCATTAAGGCTCGCCTTTAGGTGTCCTCCTCGGGATAGCATCACTTAAAGAACGAGGGTCAGCAAAACGTAAAAAAAAAAAACGGAAAAAATCAGAAAAAAAAGAGGAGCCTGCTGAAGATGAGGCCATTACGGCGCTCCTTTAGGTATCCCCCTCGGGATAGCGTCATGTAAAGAACGAGCGTAAGCACAACGAAAAAAAAAACGTAGGAGCCTGCCGAAGATGAGGCCATTACGGCTCGCCTTTAGCTGTCCTCCTCGGGATAGCGTCATTTAAACAACGACGTTCAGAACAACGTAAAAAAAAAACCGGAAAAAAACCGAAAAAAATTGGGAGGAGCCTGCCGAAGTTGAGGCCATTACGGCTCGACTTTAGGTGTCCTCCTCGGGATAGCATCATTTAAAGAACGAGGGTCACCACAACGTAAAAAAAAATAGAGGAGCCTGCTGAAGATGAGGCCATTACAGCTCGCCTTAAGGTATCCTCCTCGGGATAGCGTCATTTAAAGAACGAGGGTCAGCACAACGTGAAAAAAAAAACCTAGAAAAAAAATGGAGGAGACTGCCGAAGATGAGGCCATTACGGCTAGCGTTTAGTTGTCCTCCTCGTGATAGCGTCTTTTAAAGAACGAGGGTCAGAACAACGTAAAAAAAATGGAGGAGGCTGCCAAAGATGAGGCCATTACGGCTTGCCTTTAGGTGTGCTCCTCGAGTTAGCGTCATTCAAAGAACGAGGATCAGACCAACTTAAAAAAAACCGGAAAAAAACCAGAATCGCTTGCCGAAGATGATGCCATTGAGGCTCGCCTTTAGGTGTCCTCCTCGGGGTAGCGTCATTTAAAGAACGAGGGTCAG
Source organism: Arachis ipaensis (assembly GCF_059453495.1). Lineage (NCBI taxonomy): Eukaryota > Viridiplantae > Streptophyta > Magnoliopsida > Fabales > Fabaceae > Arachis > Arachis ipaensis. The sequence goes on along the minus strand of NC_142442.1, from coordinate 86,344,397 downwards.
CACAACGTAAAAAAAAATACTGGAAAAAAATCGGAAGAGCCAGCCGAAGATGAGGCCATTACAGCTCGCCTTTAGGTGTCCTCCTCGGGATAGCGTCATGTAAATAACGAGGGTCAGAACAACATAAAAAAAAAGGAAAAAAGAAAACCGAAAAAAAAATCGAATGAACCTGCCAAAGATGAGGCCATTACGACTCGTCTTTAGGTGTCCTCCTCGGGACAGCGTCATTTAAAGAACGAGGGTCAGCACAACGTACAAAAAAAACTGGAAAAAAAACCGGAAGAGCATGCCGAAAATGAGGCCATTACGGCTTGCCTTTAGGTGTCCTCCTCGGGATAGCGTCATTTAAAGAACGAGGGTCAGCATAACGTAAAAAAAAACAGAAAAAACCGGGAAAAAAACAGTGGAGCCTGCTGAAGATGAGGCCATTACGGCTCGCCTTAAGGTATCCTCGTCGGGATCGCGTCATTTAAAGAACGAGGGTCAGCATAACGTATAAAAAAAAAAACCAGAAAATAAATGGAGGAGCCTGCTGAAGATGAGGCAATTACGGCTCGCCTTTAGGTGTCCTCCTCGGGATAGCATCACTTAAAGAACGAGGGTCAGCAAAACGTAAGAAAAAAAACGGAAAAAATCGGAAAAAAAAGAGGAGCCTGCTGAAGATGAGGCCATTACGGCGCTCCTTTAGGTATCCCCCTCGGGATAGCGTCATGTAAAGAACGAGCGTAAGCACAACGTAAAAAAAATAACGTAGGAGCCTGCCGAAGATGAGGCCATTACGGCTCGCCTTTAGGTGTCCACCTCGGGATAGCATCATTTAATGAACGAGGGTCAGCACAACGTAGTAAAAAAAACAGAAAAAACTTGTAAAAAAAACGAAAGAGCCTGCCGAAGATGAGGCCATTACGGCTCGCCTTTAGGTGTCCTCCTCGGGATAGCGTCATTTAAAGAACGAGGGCAAGCATAACGTAAAAAAAACAGAAAAAATCGGGAAAAAAAATAGAGGAACCTGCTGAAGATGAGGCCATTACGGCTCGCCTTAAGGTATCCTCCTCGGGATAGCGTCATTTAAAGAACGAGGGTCAGCATAACGTATAAAAAAACGGAAAAAATCAGAAAAAAAAACGGAGCAGCCTGCTGAAGATGAGGCGATTACGGCTAGCCTTTAGGTGTCCTCCTCAGGATAGCGTCATTTAAAGAACGAGGGTCAGCACAACGTTAAAAAAAAAACCCAGAAAAAAAACCGAGGGTCCAGCCGAAGATGAGTCCATTAAAGCTCGCCTTTAGGTGTCCTCCTCGGGATAGCGTCATTTAAAGAACGAGGGTCAGAACAACGTAAAAAAAATGAAAAAAAACTGAAAAAATAAAACCGGAGGAACCTGCCAAAGATGAGGCCATTACGGCTCGCCTTTAGGAGTCCTCCTTGGGATTGCGTCATTTAAAGAACGAGGGCAAGCACAACGTAAGAAAAAAAACCGGAGGAGCCTGCCGAAGATGAGGCCATTACGGCTCGCCTTTAGGTGTCCTCCTCGGGATAGCATCATTTAAAGAACGAGGGTCACCACAACGTCAAAAAAAATAGAGGAGGCTGCCGAAGATGAGGCCATTACGGCTCGCCTTTAGTTGTCTTCCTCGGGATAGCGTCATTTAAAGAACGAGGGTCAGCATAACGTATAAAAAAAAGGAAAAAAACCGGAAAAAAAATGGAGGAGCCTGCTGAAGATGAGGCGATTACGGCTCACCCTTAGGTGTCCTCCTCAGGAGAGCGTCATTTAAAGAACGAGGGTCAGCACAACGTTAAAAAAAAAACCCGGAAAAAAAATGGAGGAGACTGCCGAAGATGAGGCCATTACGGCTCGCCTTTAGTTGTCCTCCTCGGGATAGCGTCTTTTAAAGAACGAGGGTCAGAACAACGTAAAAAAAAATAGAGGAGGCTGCCGAAGATGAGGCCATTAAGGCTCGCCTTTAGGTGTCCTCCTCAGGATAGCGTCCTTTAAAGAACGAGGGTCAGCACAACGTTAAAAAAAAAACCCTGAAAAAAAAACGGAGGAGCCAGCCGAAGATGAGGCCATTACAGCTCGCCTTTAGGTGTCCTCCTCAGAATAGCGTCTTTTAAAGAACGAGTGTCAGAACAACGTAAAAAAAATGAAAAAAAACTGAAAAAATAAAACCAGAGGAACCTGCCAAAGATGAGGCCATTACGGCTCGCCTTTAGGTGTCCTCCTCGGGATAGCGTCAATTTAAGGAACGAGGGTTAGCACAACGTAAAAAAAAAAAAACCGAAAAAAACCGAAAAAAGATAATCGGAGGAGCCTGCCGAAGATGAGGCCATTACGGCTCGCCTTTAGCTTTCCTCCTCGGGATAGCGTCATTTAAAGAACGACGTTCAGAACAACGTAAAAAAAAACCGGAAAAAAACCGAAAAAAATCGGGAGGAGCCTGCCGAAGATGAGGCCATTACGGCTCGCCTTTAGGTGTCCTCCTCAGGATAGCGTCATTTAAAGAACGAGGTTCAGCACAACGTAAAAAAAATAGAAAAAAACTGAAAAAGTAAAACCGGAGGAACCTGCCGAAGATGAGGCCATTACGGGTCGCCTTTAGGTGTCCTCCTCGGGATTGCGTCATTTAAAGAACGAGGGCAAGCACAACGTAAGAAAAAAAACCGGAGGAGCCTGCCGAAGATGAGGCCATTACGGCTCGCCTTTAGGTGTCCTCCTCGGGATAGCATCATTTAAAGAACGAGGGTCACCACAACGTAAAAAAAAATAGAGGAGCCTGCTGAAGATGAGGCCATTACAGCTCGCCTTAAGGTATCCTCCTCGGGATAGCGTCATTTAAAGAACGAGGGTCAGCATAACGTATAAAAAAAAGGAAAAAACCGGAAAAAAAATGGAGGAGCCTGCTGAAGATGAGGCGATTACGGCTCACCTTTAGGTGTCCTCCTCAGGATAGCGTCATTTAAAGAACGAGGGTCAGCACAACGTTAAAAAAAAAAAACCCGGAAAAAAAATGGAGGAGACTGCCAAAGATGAGGCCATTACGGCTCGCCTTTAGTTGTCCTCCTCGGGATAGCGTCTTTTAAAGAACGAGGGTCAGAACAACGTAAAAAAAAACGGAGGAGGCTGCCGAAGATGAGGCCATTAAGGCTCGCCTTTAGGTGTCCTCCTCAGGATAGCGTCCTTTAAAGAACGAGGGTCAGCACAACGTTAAAAAAAAAACCCTGAAAAAAAAACGGAGGAGCCAGCCGAAGATGAGGCCATTACAGCTTGCCTTTAGGTGTCCTCCTCAGGATAGCGTCATTTAAAGAACGAGGGTCAGAACAACGTAAAAAAAAATAGAGGAGGCTGCCGAAGATGAGGCCATTAAGGCTCGCCTTTAGGTGTCCTCCTCAGGATAGCGTCCTTTAAAGAACGAGGGTCAGCACAACGTTAAAAAAAAAACCCTGAAAAAAAAACGGAGGAGCCAGCCGAAGATGAGGCCATTACAGCTCGCCTTTAGGTGTCCTCCTCAGGATAGCGTCTTTTAAAGAACGAGGGTCAGAACAACGTAAAAAAAATGAAAAAAAACTGAAAAAATAAAACCAGAGGAACCTGCCAAAGATGAGGCCATTACGGCTCGCCTTTAGGTGTCCTCCTAGGGATAGCGTCAATTTAAGGAACGAGGGTTAGCACAACGTAAAAAAAAAAACCGAAAAAAACCGAAAAAAGATAATCGGAGGAGCCTGCCGAAGATGAGGCCATTACGGCTCGCCTTTAGCTTTCCTCCTCGGGATAGCGTCATTTAAAGAACGACGTTCAGAACAACGTAAAAAAAAACCGGAAAAAAACCGAAAAAAATCGGGAGGAGCCTGCCGAAGATGAGGCCATTACGGCTCGCCTTTAGGTGTCCTCCTCGGGATAGCGTCATTTAAAGAACGAGGTTCAGCACAACGTAAAAAAAATAGAAAAAAACTGAAAAAGTAAAACCGGAGGAACCTGCCGAAGATGAGGCCATTACGGGTCGCCTTTAGGTGTCCTCCTCGGGATTGCGTCATTTAAAGAACGAGGGCAAGCACAACGTAAGAAAAAAAACCGGAGGAGCCTGCCGAAGATGAGGCCATTACGGCTCGCCTTTAGGTGTCCTCCTCGGGATAGCATCATTTAAAGAACGAGGGTCACCACAACGTAAAAAAAAATAGAGGAGCCTGCTGAAGATGAGGCCATTACAGCTCGCCTTAAGGTATCCTCCTCGGGATAGCGTCATTTAAAGAACGAGGGTCAGCATAACGTATAAAAAAAAGGAAAAAACCGGAAAAAAAATGGAGGAGCCTGCTGAAGATGAGGCGATTACGGCTCACCTTTAGGTGTCCTCCTCAGGATAGCGTCATTTAAAGAACGAGGGTCAGCACAACGTTAAAAAAAAAAACCCGGAAAAAAAATGGAGGAGACTGCCGAAGATGAGGCCATTACGGCTCGCCTTTAGTTGTCCTCTCGGGATAGCGTCTTTTAAAGAACGAGGGTCAGAACAACGTAAAAAAAAACGGAGGAGGCTGCTGAAGAAGAGGCCATTAAGGCTCGCCTTTAGGTGTCCTCCTCAGGATAGCGTCCTTTAAAGAACGAGGGTCAGCACAACGTTAAAAAAAAAACCCTGAAAAAAAAACGGAAGAGCCAGCCGAAGATGAGGCCATTACAGCTTGCCTTTAGGTGTCCTCCTCAGCATAGCGTCATTTAAAGAACGAGGGTCAGAACAACGTAAAAAAAATGAAAAAAAACTGAAAAAATAAAACCAGAGGAACCTGCCAAAGATGAGGCCATTACGGCTCGCCTTTAGGTGTCCTCCTCGAGAGAGCGTCAATTTAAGGAACGAGGGTTAGCACAACGTAAAAAAAAAAAACCGAAAAAAACCGAAAAAAGATAATCGGAGGAGCCTGCCGAAGATGAGGCCATTACAGCTCGCCTTTAGCTTTCCTCCACGGGATAGCGTCATTTAAAGAACGACGTTCAGAACAACGTAAAAAAAAACCGGAAAAAAACCAAAAAAAATCGGGAGGAGCCTGCCGAAGATGAGGCCATTACGGCTCGCCTTTAGGTGTCCTCCTCTTGATAGCGTCATTTAAAGAACGAGGTTCAGCACAACATAAAAAAAATAGAAAAAAACTGAAAAAGTAAAACCGGAGGAACCTGCCGAAGATGAGGCCATTACGGGTCGCCTTTAGGTGTCCTCCTCGGGATTGCGTCATTTAAAGAACGAGGGCAAGCACAACGTAAGAAAAAAAACCGGAGGAACCTGCCGAAGATGAGGCCATTACGGCTCGCCTTTAGGTGTCCTCCTCGGGATAGCATCATTTAAAGAACGAGGGTCACCACAACGTAAAAAAAAATAGAGGAGCCTGCTGAAGATGAGGCCATTACAGCTCGCCTTAAGGTATCCTCCTCGGGATAGCGTCATTTAAAGAACGAGGGTCAGCATAACGTATAAAAAAAAGGAAAAAACCGGAAAAAAAATGGAGGAGCCTGCTGAAGATGAGGCGATTACGGCTCACCTTTAGGTGTCCTCCTCAGGATAGCGTCATTTAAAGAACGAGGGTCAGCACAACGTTAAAAAAAAAAAACCCGGAAAAAAAATGGAGGAGACTGCCAAAGATGAGGCCATTACGGCTCGCCTTTAGTTGTCCTCCTCGGGATAGCGTCTTTTAAAGAACGAGGGTCAGAACAACGTAAAAAAAAACGGAGGAGGCTGCCGAAGATGAGGCCATTAAGGCTCGCCTTTAGGTGTCCTCCTCAGGATAGCGTCCTTTAAAGAACGAGGGTCAGCACAACGTTAAAAAAAAAACCCTGAAAAAAAAACGGAGGAGCCAGCCGAAGATGAGGCCATTACAGCTTGCCTTTAGGTGTCCTCCTCAGGATAGCGTCATTTAAAGAACGAGGGTCAGAACAACGTAAAAAAAAATAGAGGAGGCTGCCGAAGATGAGGCCATTAAGGCTCGCCTTTAGGTGTCCTCCTCAGGATAGCGTCCTTTAAAGAACGAGGGTCAGCACAACGTTAAAAAAAAAACCCTGAAAAAAAAACGGAGGAGCCAGCCGAAGATGAGGCCATTACAGCTCGCCTTTAGGTGTCCTCCTCAGGATAGCGTCTTTTAAAGAACGAGGGTCAGAACAACGTAAAAAAAATGAAAAAAAACTGAAAAAATAAAACCAGAGGAACCTGCCAAAGATGAGGCCATTACGGCTCGCCTTTAGGTGTCCTCCTAGGGATAGCGTCAATTTAAGGAACGAGGGTTAGCACAACGTAAAAAAAAAAACCGAAAAAAACCGAAAAAAGATAATCGGAGGAGCCTGCCGAAGATGAGGCCATTACGGCTCGCCTTTAGCTTTCCTCCTCGGGATAGCGTCATTTAAAGAACGACGTTCAGAACAACGTAAAAAAAAACCGGAAAAAAACCGAAAAAAATCGGGAGGAGCCTGCCGAAGATGAGGCCATTACGGCTCGCCTTTAGGTGTCCTCCTCGGGATAGCGTCATTTAAAGAACGAGGTTCAGCACAACGTAAAAAAAATAGAAAAAAACTGAAAAAGTAAAACCGGAGGAACCTGCCGAAGATGAGGCCATTACGGGTCGCCTTTAGGTGTCCTCCTCGGGATTGCGTCATTTAAAGAACGAGGGCAAGCACAACGTAAGAAAAAAAACCGGAGGAGCCTGCCGAAGATGAGGCGATTACGGCTAGCCTTTAGGTGTCCTCCTCAGGATAGCGTCATTTAAAGAACGAGGGTCAGCACAACGTTAAAAAAAAAACCCAGAAAAAAAACCGAGGGTCCAGCCGAAGATGAGTCCATTAAAGCTCGCCTTTAGGTGTCCTCCTCGGGATAGCGTCATTTAAAGAACGAGGGTCAGAACAACGTAAAAAAAATGAAAAAAAACTGAAAAAATAAAACCGGAGGAACCTGCCAAAGATGAGGCCATTACGGCTCGCCTTTAGGAGTCCTCCTTGGGATTGCGTCATTTAAAGAACGAGGGCAAGCACAACGTAAGAAAAAAAACCGGAGGAGCCTGCCGAAGATGAGGCCATTACGGCTCGCCTTTAGGTGTCCTCCTCGGGATAGCATCATTTAAAGAACGAGGGTCACCACAACGTCAAAAAAAATAGAGGAGGCTGCCGAAGATGAGGCCATTACGGCTCGCCTTTAGTTGTCTTCCTCGGGATAGCGTCATTTAAAGAACGAGGGTCAGCATAACGTATAAAAAAAAGGAAAAAAACCGGAAAAAAAATGGAGGAGCCTGCTGAAGATGAGGCGATTACGGCTCACCCTTAGGTGTCCTCCTCAGGAGAGCGTCATTTAAAGAACGAGGGTCAGCACAACGTTAAAAAAAAAACCCGGAAAAAAAATGGAGGAGACTGCCGAAGATGAGGCCATTACGGCTCGCCTTTAGTTGTCCTCCTCGGGATAGCGTCTTTTAAAGAACGAGGGTCAGAACAACGTAAAAAAAAATAGAGGAGGCTGCCGAAGATGAGGCCATTAAGGCTCGCCTTTAGGTGTCCTCCTCAGGATAGCGTCCTTTAAAGAACGAGGGTCAGCACAACGTTAAAAAAAAAACCCTGAAAAAAAAACGGAGGAGCCAGCCGAAGATGAGGCCATTACAGCTCGCCTTTAGGTGTCCTCCTCAGAATAGCGTCTTTTAAAGAACGAGTGTCAGAACAACGTAAAAAAAATGAAAAAAAACTGAAAAAATAAAACCAGAGGAACCTGCCAAAGATGAGGCCATTACGGCTCGCCTTTAGGTGTCCTCCTCGGGATAGCGTCAATTTAAGGAACGAGGGTTAGCACAACGTAAAAAAAAAAAAACCGAAAAAAACCGAAAAAAGATAATCGGAGGAGCCTGCCGAAGATGAGGCCATTACGGCTCGCCTTTAGCTTTCCTCCTCGGGATAGCGTCATTTAAAGAACGACGTTCAGAACAACGTAAAAAAAAACCGGAAAAAAACCGAAAAAAATCGGGAGGAGCCTGCCGAAGATGAGGCCATTACGGCTCGCCTTTAGGTGTCCTCCTCAGGATAGCGTCATTTAAAGAACGAGGTTCAGCACAACGTAAAAAAAATAGAAAAAAACTGAAAAAGTAAAACCGGAGGAACCTGCCGAAGATGAGGCCATTACGGGTCGCCTTTAGGTGTCCTCCTCGGGATTGCGTCATTTAAAGAACGAGGGCAAGCACAACGTAAGAAAAAAAACCGGAGGAGCCTGCCGAAGATGAGGCCATTACGGCTCGCCTTTAGGTGTCCTCCTCGGGATAGCATCATTTAAAGAACGAGGGTCACCACAACGTAAAAAAAAATAGAGGAGCCTGCTGAAGATGAGGCCATTACAGCTCGCCTTAAGGTATCCTCCTCGGGATAGCGTCATTTAAAGAACGAGGGTCAGCATAACGTATAAAAAAAAGGAAAAAACCGGAAAAAAAATGGAGGAGCCTGCTGAAGATGAGGCGATTACGGCTCACCTTTAGGTGTCCTCCTCAGGATAGCGTCATTTAAAGAACGAGGGTCAGCACAACGTTAAAAAAAAAAACCCGGAAAAAAAATGGAGGAGACTGCCGAAGATGAGGCCATTACGGCTCGCCTTTAGTTGTCCTCCTCGGGATAGCGTCTTTTAAAGAACGAGGGTCAGAACAACGTAAAAAAAAACGGAGGAGGCTGCTGAAGAAGAGGCCATTAAGGCTCGCCTTTAGGTGTCCTCCTCAGGATAGCGTCCTTTAAAGAACGAGGGTCAGCACAACGTTAAAAAAAAAACCCTGAAAAAAAAACGGAGGAGCCAGCCGAAGATGAGGCCATTACAGCTTGCCTTTAGGTGTCCTCCTCAGCATAGCGTCATTTAAAGAACGAGGGTCAGAACAACGTAAAAAAAATGAAAAAAAACTGAAAAAATAAAACCAGAGGAACCTGCCAAAGATGAGGCCATTACGGCTCGCCTTTAGGTGTCCTCCTCGAGAGAGCGTCAATTTAAGGAACGAGGGTTAGCACAACGTAAAAAAAAAAACCGAAAAAAACCGAAAAAAGATAATCGGAGGAGCCTGCCGAAGATGAGGCCATTACAGCTCGCCTTTAGCTTTCCTCCACGGGATAGCGTCATTTAAAGAACGACGTTCAGAACAACGTAAAAAAAAACCGGAAAAAAACCAAAAAAAATCGGGAGGAGCCTGCCGAAGATGAGGCCATTACGGCTCGCCTTTAGGTGTCCTCCTCTTGATAGCGTCATTTAAAGAACGAGGTTCAGCACAACATAAAAAAAATAGAAAAAAACTGAAAAAGTAAAACCGGAGGAACCTGCCGAAGATGAGGCCATTACGGGTCGCCTTTAGGTGTCCTCCTCGGGATTGCGTCATTTAAAGAACGAGGGCAAGCACAACGTAAGAAAAAAAACCGGAGGAGCCTGCCGAAGATGAGGCCATTACGGCTCGCCTTTAGGTGTCCTCCTCGGGATAGCATCATTTAAAGAACGAGGGTCACCACAACGTAAAAAAAAATAGAGGAGCCTGCTGAAGATGAGGCCATTACAGCTCGGCTTAAGGTATCCTCCTCGGGATAGCGTCATTTAAAGAACGAGGGTCAGCATAACGTATAAAAAAAAGGAAAAAACCGGAAAAAAAATGGAGGAGCCTACTGAAGATGAGGCGATTACGGCTCACCTTTAGGTGTCCTCCTCAGGATAGCGTCATTTAAAGAACGAGGGTCAGCACAACGTTAAAAAAAAAAACCTGGAAAAAAAATGGAGGAGACTACCGAAGATGAGGCCATTACGGCTCGCCTTTAGTTGTCCTCCTCGGGATAGCGTCTTTTAAAGAACGAGGGTCAGAACAACGTAAAAAAAAACGGAGGAGGCTGCCAAAGATGAGGCCATTAAGGCTCGCCTTTAGGTGTCCTCCTCAGGATAGCGTCCTTTAAAGAACGAGGGTCAGAACAACGTTAAAAAAAAAACCCTGAAAAAAAAACGGAGGAGCCAGCCGAAGATGAGGCCATTACAGCTCGCCTTTAGGTGTCCTCCTCGGGATAGCGTCATTTAAAGAACGAGGGTCAGAACAACCTAAAAAAAATGAAAAAAAACTGAAAAAATAAAACTGGAGGAACCTGCCAAAGATGAGGCCATTACGGCTCGCCTTTAGGTGTCCTTCTCGGGATAGCGTCAATTTAAGGAACGAGGGTTAGCACAACGTAGAAAAAAAAACCGAAAAAAACCGAAAAAAGATAATCGGAGGTGCCTGCCGAAGATGAGGCCATTACGGCTCGCCTTTAGCTGTCCTCCTCGGGATAGCGTCATTTAAAGAACGACGTTCAGAACAACGTAAAAAAAAAACCGGAAAAAAACCGAAAAAAATCGGGAGGAGCCTGCCGAAGATGCGGCCATTACGGCTCGCCTTTAGATGTCCTCCTCGGGATAGCGTCATTTAAAGAACGAGGGTCAGCACAACGTAAAAAAGATAGAAAAAAACTGAAAAAGTAAAACCGGAGGAACCTGCCGAAGATGAGGCCATTACGGGTCGCCTTTAGGTGTCCTCCTCGGGATTGCGTCATTTAAAGAACGAGGGCAAGCACAACGTAAGAAAAAAAACCGGAGGAGCCTGCCGAAGATGAGGCCATTACGGCTCGCCTTTAGGTGTCCTCCTCGGGATAGCATCATTTAAAGAACGAGGGTCACCACAACGTAAAAAAAAATAGAGGAGCCTGCTGAAGATGAGGCCATTACAGCTCGGCTTAAGGTATCCTCCTCGGGATAGCGTCATTTAAAGAACGAGGGTCAGCATAACGTATAAAAAAAAGGAAAAAACCGGAAAAAAAATGGAGGAGCCTACTGAAGATGAGGCGATTACGGCTCACCTTTAGGTGTCCTCCTCAGGATAGCGTCATTTAAAGAACGAGGGTCAGCACAACGTTAAAAAAAAAAACCTGGAAAAAAAATGGAGGAGACTACCGAAGATGAGGCCATTACGGCTCGCCTTTAGTTGTCCTCCTCGGGATAGCGTCTTTTAAAGAACGAGGGTCAGAACAACGTAAAAAAAAACGGAGGAGGCTGCCAAAGATGAGGCCATTAAGGCTCGCCTTTAGGTGTCCTCCTCAGGATAGCGTCCTTTAAAGAACGAGGGTCAGAACAACGTTAAAAAAAAAACCCTGAAAAAAAAACGGAGGAGCCAGCCGAAGATGAGGCCATTACAGCTCGCCTTTAGGTGTCCTCCTCGGGATAGCGTCATTTAAAGAACGAGGGTCAGAACAACCTAAAAAAAATGAAAAAAAACTGAAAAAATAAAACTGGAGGAACCTGCCAAAGATGAGGCCATTACGGCTCGCCTTTAGGTGTCCTTCTCGGGATAGCGTCAATTTAAGGAACGAGGGTTAGCACAACGTAGAAAAAAAAACCGAAAAAAACCGAAAAAAGATAATCGGAGGTGCCTGCCGAAGATGAGGCCATTACGGCTCGCCTTTAGCTGTCCTCCTCGGGATAGCGTCATTTAAAGAACGACGTTCAGAACAACGTAAAAAAAAAACCGGAAAAAAACCGAAAAAAATCGGGAGGAGCCTGCCGAAGATGCGGCCATTACGGCTCGCCTTTAGATGTCCTCCTCGGGATAGCGTCATTTAAAGAACGAGGGTCAGCACAACGTAAAAAAGATAGAAAAAAACTGAAAAAGTAAAACCGGAGGAACCTGCCGAAGATGAGGCCATTACGGCTCGCCTTTAGGTGTCCTCCTCGGGATTGCGTCATTTAAAGAACGAGGGCAAGCACAACGTAAGAAAAAAAACAGGAGGAGCCTGCCGAAGATGAGGCCATTACGGCTCGCCTTTAGGTGTCCTCCTCGGGATAGCATCATTTAAAGAACGAGGGTCACCACAACGTAAAAAAAAATAGAGGAGCCTGCTGAAGATGAGGCCATTACAGCTCGCCTTAAGGTATCCTCCTCGGGATAGCATCATTTAAAGAACGAGGGTCAGCATAACGTATAAAAAAAAGGAAAAAACCGGAAAAAAAATGGAGGAGCATGCTGAAGATGAGGCGATTACGGCTCACCTTTAGGTATCCTCCTCAGGATAGCGTCATTTAAAGAACGAGGGTCAGCACAACGTTAAAAAAAAAAACCCGGAAAAAAAATGGAGGAGACTGCCGAAGATGAGGCCATTACGGCTCGCCTTTAGCTGTCCTCCTGATGACAAGTCATCCTAGCCTATTTTAACTAGTCTTTTTCTTTTGTTTTCATTAGAATTATGCACTTTCTTGAGCTACAAGCAAGCTAATTGAGTAGATTTTCATGTTTCCCTTGATTGAACCAACCATATATGAATTCATGCCATTTCATGAGGTTTTATGCTATATTTGTTGCATATTATGAAAGATTGAATATCTCATGATTTTGAGCATAGCTTTGATGAGTTTGGTTGATTAATGATAGGTGAAGAAAGCTTGGAGAAAGGTTGAAGCAAAGAGGAATGGCTAGAAGTGAAGAGAGGACAATGGAATAAGTGAAATTGAACCAGGAAGCATGAAGTTAGCCCCAACGTTAGCCCCCTAACTTGGAGGCTAACGTTGGAACTTGAATTTTCCTCCCTGGCCATCCAACGTTTGCGCCAACGTTAGCCCCCTAACTTGGAGGCTAACGTTGGAACATGAAGACAAAGGGAGAAGGGCCAACGTTAGCCCCAACGTTAGCCCCCTAACTTGGAGGCTAACGTTGGAACTTGAGAAGATCTCCCTTGGGCACCAACGTTTGCGCCAACGTTAGCCCCCTAACTTGGAGGCTAACGTTGGCACATGAATTACAAAGGGAGAAGGGCCAACATTTGCGCCAACGTTAGCCCCCTAACTTGGAGGCTAACGTTGGCGCCACTAGCACTAAACAAGGCCAACGTTAGGGTCAAAGTTAGACCCCTAACGTTGGCACCAACGTCCATACCAGAAGAATTTGGCTTGCTGCTATGAAAAGTTGGGGCCAAAGTTAGACCCTTAACTTTGGCTCAAACTTTTGGTCCAACTTTGGCTAACCTCAAAACCGGTTCAATTGGTTCACTTTGGTTCTTCTTCAAACTTCAAGAGCAATCAACCAAGGCCTCTTTCAACCCAATTCCACCAAGAACAAAGGCCCAACTCAAGGCTTGAAGATCATTTTTGAAAGTGTATAAATAGGATAGAATTCAAGTTATTCGGGGAGCTTTCCTTTTGGAATTTTCATCATAGTTTTCGGAGAGCTTTTGAACTTGAGTGAACTTTAATTTCTTGTTTTCATTGCTTTCAATTTCAATTTACACTTGTCTTGGATCTTGGATTGGAGAATTGAAGAAATTCTGTTTCAATCTCAATCTTGGATCTCTCTGTTTCTTTACTGTTGATTGAATTTCATTTCCGGTTAATTGCTCTTCATCTATTCGCTTTGCAATTTACAATTTCCTTGCAATTGTTCTTGTTGGATCTAGGAAGGCATTGAGATCTAGACTTGGTTTTCTAGTCTCTGGGTCCTGAGATCTAAATTTCCCATTTCAATTCCTTGTTTACTGCTTCTTATGTTCATTTACTTTTCTGCTTCATATCCGGTTCAATCCCAATTCCCTTTCCCTCTTCTGTTTAATGCAATTTAATTTTTCCTTGTTTAATTTCTGCAAATCCACATCCCAATCCCCTTTACATTTCAAGCAATTTACATTCCTTGCACTTTAAGATTCCGCAATTTACATTTCTTGCACTCTAAGCTTCCGCCATTTAATTTCTTGTTCTTTACGTTTCAGCAATTTATTTCTTGTTCTCTTTACTTCAATGCAATTTAATTCTGCAAGTCACAAAACCATCAACCAAATCTTGATTCGCTTGACTAAATCAACCACTAAACTAAAATTGCTCAATCCTTCAATCCCTGTGGGATCGACCTCACTCCCGTGAGTTTTTATTACTTGATACGACCCGGTACACTTGCCGGTTCGTTTTAGGTGTTTTTGGAGAAATTTATTTTTCCTCCAAAATACCTCATCACCTCCTCGGGATAGCGTCTTTTAAAGAACGAGGGTCAGAACAAACAAAAAAAAACGGAGGAGGCTGCCGAAGATGAGGCCATTAAGGCTCGCCTTTAGGTGTCCTCCTCAGGATAGCATCCTTTAAAGAACGAGGGTCAGCACAACGTTAAAAAAAAACCCTGAAAAAAAAACGGAGGAGCCAGCCGAAGATGAGGCCATTACAACTCGCCTTTAGGTGTCCTCCTCGGGATAGCGTCATTTAAAGAACGAGGGTCAGAACAACGTAAAAAAAATGAAAAAAAACTGAAAAAATAAAACCGGAGGAACCTACCAAAGATGAGGCCATTACGGCTCGCCTTTAGGTGTCCTCCTCGGGATAGCGTCAATTTAAGGAACGAGGGTTAGCACAACGTAAAAAAAAAACCGAAAAAAACCGAAAAAAGATAATCGGAGGAGCCTGCCGAAGATGAGGCCATTACGGCTCGCCTTTAGCTGTCCTCCTCGGGATAGCGTCATTTAAAGAACGAGGGTCAGAACAACGTAAAAAAAAACCGGAAAAAAACCGAAAAAAATCGGGAGGAGCCTGCCGAAGATGAGGCCATTACGGCTCGCCTTTAGGTGTCCTCCTCGGGATAGCGTCATTTAAAGAACGAGGGTCAGTACAACGTAAAAAAAATAGAAAAAAACTGAAAAAGTAAAACCAGAGGAACCTGCCGAAGATGAGGCCATTACGGCTCGCCTTTAGGTGTCCTCCTCGGGATTGCGTCATTTAAAGAACGAGGGCAAGCACAACATAAGAAAAAAAACCGGAGGAGCCTGCCGAAGATGAGGCCATTACGGCTCGCCTTTAGGTGTCCTCCTCGGGATAGCATCATTTAAAGAACGAGGGTCACCACAACGTAAAAAAAAAAATAGAGGAGCCTGCTGAAGATGAGCCCATTACAGCTCGCCTTAAGGTATCCTCCTCGGGATAGCGTCATTTAAAGAACGAGGGTCAGCATAACGTATAAAAAAAGGAAAAAACCGGAAAAAAATGGAGGAGCCTGCTGAAGATGAGGCGATTACGGCTCACCTTTAGGTGTCCTCCTCAGGATAGCGTCATTTAAAGAACGAGGGTCAGCACAACGTTAAAAAAAAAAACCCGGAAAAAAAATGGAGGAGACTTCCGAAGATGAGGCCATTACGGCTCGCCTTTAGTTGTCCTCCTCGGGATAGCATCTTTTAAAGAACTAGGGTCAGAACAACATAAAAAAAACGGAGGAGGCTGCCGAAGATGAGGCCATTAAGGCTCGCCTTTAGGTGTCCTCCTCAGGATAGCATCCTTTAAAGAACGAGGGTCAGCACAACGTTAAAAAAAAAACCCTGAAAAAAAACGGAGGAGCCAGCCGAAGATGAGGCCATTACAGCTTGCCTTTAGGTGTCCTCCTCGGGATAGCGTCATTTAAAGAACGAGGGTCAGAACAACGTCAAAAAAATGAAAAAAACTGAAAAAATAAAACCGGAGGAACCTGCCAAAGATGAGGCCATTACGGCTCGCCTTTAGGTGTCCTCCTCGGGATAGCGTCAATTTAAGGAACGAGGGTGAGCACAACGTAAAAAAAAAACGAAAAAAACCGAAAAAAGATAATCGGAGGAGCCTGCCGAAGATGAGGCCATTACGGCTCGCCTTTAGCTGTCCTCCTCGGGATAGCGTCATTTAAAGAACGACGTTCAGAACAACGTAAAAAAAACCGGAAAAAAACCGAAAAAAATCGGGAGGAGCCTGCCGAAGATGAGGCCATTACGGCTCGCCTTTAGGTGTCCTCCTCGGGATAGCGTAATTTAAAAAACGAGGGTCAGCACAACGTTAAAAAAAAAACCCGGAAAAAAATGGAGGAGACTGCCGAAGATGAGGCCATTACGGCTCGCCTTTAGTTGTCCTGCTCGGGATAGCGTCTTTTAAAGAACGAGGGTCAAAACAACGTAAAAAAAATCGGAAAAAAACCGGAGGAGGCTGCCGAAGATGAGGCCATTAAGGCTCGCCTTTAGGTGTCCTCCTCGGGATAGCATCACTTAAAGAACGAGGGTCAGCAAAACGTAAGAAAAAAAACGGAAAAAATCGGAAAAAAAAGAGGAGCCTGCTGAAGATGAGGCCATTACGGCGCTCCTTTAGGTATCCCCCTCGGGATAGCGTCATGTAAAGAACGAGCGTAAGCACAACGTAAAAAAAAAAATGTAGGAGCCTGCCGAAGATGAGGCCATTACGGCTCGCCTTTAGGTGTCCACCTCGGGATAGCATCATTTAATGAACGAGGGTCAGCACAACGTAGTAAAAAAAACAGAAAAAACTTGTAAAAAAACCGAAAGAGCCTGCCGAAGATGAGGCCATTACGGCTCGCCTTTAGGTGTCCTCCTCGGGATAGCGTCATTTAAAGAACGAGGGCAAGCATAACGTAAAAAAAACAGAAAAAATCGGGAAAAAAATAGAGGAACCTGCTGAAGATGAGGCCATTACGGCTCGCCTTAAGGTATCCTCCTCGGGATAGCGTCATTTAAAGAACGAGGGTCAGCATAACGTATAAAAAAACGGAAGAAATCAGAAAAAAAAACGGAGGAGCCTGCTGAAGATGAGGCGATTACGGCTAGCCTTTAGGTGTCCTCCTCAGGATAGCGTCATTTAAAGAACGAGGGTCAGCACAACGTTAAAAAAAAAACCCAGAAAAAAAACCGAGGGTCCAGCCGAAGATGAGTCCATTACAGCTCGCCTTTAGGTGTCCTCCTCGGGATAGCGTCATTTAAAGAACGAGGGTCAGAACAACGTAAAAAAAATGAAAAAAAACTGAAAAAATAAAACCGGAGGAACCTGCCAAAGATGAGGCCATTACGGCTCGCCTTTAGGAGTCCTCCTTGGGATTGCGTCATTTAAAGAACGAGGGCAAGCACAACGTAAGAAAAAAAACCGGAGGAGCCTGCCGAAGATGAGGCCATTACGGCTCGCCTTTAGGTGTCCTCCTCGGGATAGCGTCATTTAAAGAACGAGGGACAGTACAACGTAAAAAAAATAGAAAAAAACTGAAAAAGTAAAACCGGAGGAACCTGCCGAAGATGAGGCCATTACGGCTCGCCTTTAGGTGTCCTCCTCGGGATTGCGTCATTTAAAGAACGAGGGCAAGCACAACATAAGAAAAAAAACCGGAGGAGCCTGCCGAAGATGAGGCCATTACGGCTCGCCTTTAGGTGTCCTCCTCGGGATAGCATCATTTAAAGAACGAGGGTCACCACAACGTAAAAAAAAAAATAGAGGAGCCTGCTGAAGATGAGCCCATTACAGCTCGCCTTAAGGTATCCTCCTCGGGATAGCGTCATTTAAAGAACGAGGGTCAGCATAACGTATAAAAAAAGGAAAAAACCGGAAAAAAAATGGAGGAGCCTGCTGAAGATGAGGCGATTACGGCTCACCTTTAGGTGTCCTCCTCAGGATAGCGTCATTTAAAGAACGAGGGTCAGCACAACGTTAAAAAAAAAAACCCGGAAAAAAAATGGAGGAGACTTCCGAAGATGAGGCCATTACGGCTCGCCTTTAGTTGTCCTCCTCGGGATAGCATCTTTTAAAGAACTAGGGTCAGAACAACGTAAAAAAAACGGAGGAGGCTGCCGAAGATGAGGCCATTAAGGCTCGCCTTTAGGTGTCCTCCTCAGGATAGCATCCTTTAAAGAACGAGGGTCAGCACAACGTTAAAAAAAAACCCTGAAAAAAAACGGAGGAGCCAGCCGAAGATGAGGCCATTACAGCTCGCCTTTAGGTGTCCTCCTCGGGATAGCGTCATTTAAAGAACGAGGGTCAGAACAACGTAAAAAAAATGAAAAAAACTGAAAAAATAAAACCGGAGGAACCTGCCAAAGATGAGGCCATTACGGCTCGCCTTTAGGTGTCCTCCTCGGGATAGCGTCAATTTAAGGAACGAGGGTGAGCACAATGTAAAAAAAAAAATGAAAAAAACCGAAAAAAGATAATCGGAGGAGCCTGCCGAAGATGAGGCCATTACGGCTCGCCTTTAGCTGTCCTCCTCGGGATAGCGTCATTTAAAGAACGACGTTCAGAACAACGTAAAAAAAAACCGAAAAAAAACCGAAAAAAATCGGGAGGAGCCTGCCGAAGATGAGGCCATTACGGCTCGCCTTTAGGTGTCCTTCTCGGGATAGCGTCATTTAAAAAACGAGGGTCAGCACAACGTTAAAAAAAAAACCCGGAAAAAAATGGAGGAGACTGCCGAAGATGAGGCCATTACGGCTCGCCTTTAGTTGTCCTGCTCGGGATAGCGTCTTTTAAAGAACGAGGGTCAAAACAACGTAAAAAAAATCGGAAAAAAACCGGAGGAGGCTGCCGAAGATGAGGCCATTAAGGTTCGCCTTTAGGTGTCCTCCTCGGGATAGCATCACTTAAAGAACGAGGGTCAGCAAAACGTAAGAAAAAAAACGGAAAAAATCGGAAAAAAAAGAGGAGCCTGCTGAAGATGAGGCCATTACGGCGCTCCTTTAGGTATCCCCCTCGGGATAGCGTCATGTAAAGAACGAGCGTAAGCACAACGTAAAAAAAAAACGTAGGAGCCTGCCGAAGATGAGGCCATTACGGCTCGCCTTTAGGTGTCCACCTCGGGATAGCATCATTTAATGAACGAGGGTCAGCACAACGTAGTAAAAAAAACAGAAAAAACTTGTAAAAAAACCGAAAGAGCCTGCCGAAGATGAGGCCATTACGGCTCGCCTTTAGGTGTCCTCCTCGGGATAGCGTCATTTAAAGAACGAGGGCAAGCATAACGTAAAAAAAACAGAAAAAATCGGGAAAAAAATAGAGGAACCTGCTGAAGATGAGGCCATTACGGCTCGCCTTAAGGTATCCTCCTCGGGATAGCGTCATTTAAAGAACGAGGGTCAGCATAACGTATAAAAAAATGGAAAAAATCAGAAAAAAAAACGGAGGAGCCTGCTGAAGATGAGGCGATTACGGCTAGCCTTTAGGTGTCCTCCTCAGGATAGCGTCATTTAAAGAACGAGGGTCAGCACAACGTTAAAAAAAAAACCCAGAAAAAAAACCGAGGGTCCAGCCGAAGATGAGTCCATTACAGCTCGCCTTTAGGTGTCCTCCTCGGGATAGCGTCATTTAAAGAACGAGGGTCAGAACAACGTAAAAAAAATGAAAAAAAACTGAAAAAATAAAACCGGAGGAACCTGCCAAAGATGAGGCCATTACGGCTCGCCTTTAGGAGTCCTCCTTGGGATTGCGTCATTTAAAGAACGAGGGCAAGCACAACGTAAGAAAAAAAACCGGAGGAGCCTGCCGAAGATGAGGCCATTACGGCTCGCCTTTAGGTGTCCTCCTCGGGATAGCATCATTTAAAGAACGAGGGTCACCACAACGTCAAAAAAAATAGAGGAGCCTGCCGAAGATGAGGCCATTACGGCTCGCCTTTAGGTGTCTTCCTCGGGATAGCGTCATTTAAAGATCGAGGGTCAGCATAACGTATAAAAAAAAGGAAAAAAACCGGAAAAAAAATGGAGGAGCCTGCTGAAGATGAGGCGATTACGGCTCACCTTTAGGTGTCCTCCTCAGGAGAGCGTCATTTAAAGAACGAGGGTCAGCACAACGTTAAAAAAAAAAAACCCGGAAAAAAAATGGAGGAGACTGCCGAAGATGAGGCCATTACGGCTCGCCTTTAGTTGTCCTCCTCGGGATAGCGTCTTTTAAAGAACGAGGGTCAGAACAACGTAAAAAAAAATAGAGGAGGCTGCCGAAGATGAGGCCAATAAGGCTCGCCTTTAGGTGTCCTCCTCAGGATAGCGTCCTTTAAAGAACGAGGGTCAGCACAACGTTAGAAAAAAAACCCTGAAAAAAAAACGGAGGAGCCAGCCGAAGATGAGGCCATTACAGCTCGCCTTTAGGTGTCCTCCTCAGGATAGCGTCTTTTAAAGAACGAGTGTCAGAACAACGTAAAAAAAATGAAAAAAAATTGAAAAAATAAAACCAGAGGAACCTTCCAAAGATGAGGCCATTACGGCTCGCCTTTAGGTGTCCTCCTCGGGATAGCGTCAATTTAAGGAACGAGGGTTAGCACAACGTAAAAAAAAAAAAACCGAAAAAAACCGAAAAAAGATAATCGGAGGAGCCTGCCGAAGATGAGGCCATTACGGCTCGCCTTTAGCTTTCATCCTCGGGATAGCGTCATTTAAAGAACGACGTTCAGAACAACGTAAAAAAAAACCGGAAAAAAACCGAAAAAAATCGGGAGGAGCCTGCCGAAGATGAGGCCATTACGGCTCGCCTTTAGGTGTCCTCCTCGGGATAGCGTCATTTAAAGAACGAGGTTCAGCACAACGTAAAAAAAATAGAAAAAAACTGAAAAAGTAAAACCGGAGGAACCTGCCGAAGATGAGGCCATTACGGGTCGCCTTTAGGTGTCCTCCTCGGGATTGCGTCATTTAAAGAACGAGGGCAAGCACAACGTAAGAAAAAAAACCGGAGGAGCCTGCCGAAGATGAGGCCATTACGGCTCGCCTTTAGGTGTCCTCCTCGGGATAGCATCATTTAAAGAACGAGGGTCACCACAACGTAAAAAAAAATAGAGGAGCCTGCTGAAGATGAGGCCATTACCGCTCGCCTTAAGGTATCCTCCTCGGGATAGCGTCATTTAAAGAACGAGGGTCAGCATAACGTATAAAAAAAAGGAAAAAACCGGAAAAAAAATGGAGGAGCCTGCTGAAGATGAGGCGATTACGGCTCACCTTTAGGTGTCCTCCTCAGGATAGCGTCATTTAAAGAACGAGGGTCAGCACAACGTTAAAAAAAAAAAACCCGGAAAAAAAATGGAGGAGACTGCCGAAGATGAGGCCATTACGGCTCGCCTTTAGTTGTCCTCCTCGGGATAGCGTCTTTTAAAGAACGAGGGTCAGAACAACGTAAAAAAAAACGGAGGAGGCTGCCGAAGATGAGGCCATTAAGGCTCGCCTTTAGGTGTCCTCCTCAGGATAGCGTCCTTTAAAGAACGAGGGTCAGCACAACGTTAAAAAAAAAACCCTGAAAAAAAAACGGAGGAGCCAGCCGAAGATGAGGCCATTACAGCTTGCCTTTAGGTGTCCTCCTCAGGATAGCGTCATTTAAAGAACGAGGGTCAGAACAACGTAAAAAAAAATAGAGGAGGCTGCCGAAGATGAGGCCATTAAGGCTCGCCTTTAGGTGTCCTCCTCAGGATAGCGTCCTTTAAAGAACGAGGGTCAGCACAACGTTAAAAAAAAAACCCTGAAAAAAAAACGGAGGAGCCAGCCGAAGATGAGGCCATTACAGCTCGCCTTTAGGTGTCCTCCTCAGGATAGCGTCTTTTAAAGAACGAGGGTCAGAACAACGTAAAAAAAATGAAAAAAAACTGAAAAAATAAAACCAGAGGAACCTGCCAAAGATGAGGCCATTACGGCTCGCCTTTAGGTGTCCTCTTCGGGATAGCGTCAATTTAAGGAACGAGGGTTAGCACAACGTAAAAAAAAAAAAACCGAAAAAAACCGAAAAAAGATAATCGGAGGAGCCTGCCGAAGATGAGGCCATTACGGCTCGCCTTTAGCTTTTTTCCTCGGGATAGCGTCATTTAAAGAACGACGTTCAGAACAACGTAAAAAAAAACCGGAAAAAAACCGAAAAAAATCGGGAGGAGCCTGCCGAAGATGAGGCCATTACGGCTCGCCTTTAGGTGTCCTCCTCGGGATAGCGTCATTTAAAGAACGAGGTTCAGCACAACGTAAAAAAAATAGAAAAAAACTGAAAAAGTAAAACCGGAGGAACCTACCGAAGATGAGGCCATTACGGGTCGCCTTTAGGTGTCCTCCTCGGGATTGCGTCATTTAAAGAACGAGGGCAAGCACAACGTAAGAAAAAAAACCGGAGGAGCCTGCCGAAGATGAGGCCATTACGGCTCGCCTTTAGGTGTCCTCCTCGGGATAGCATCATTTAAAGAACGAGGGTCACCACAACGTAAAAAAAAATAGAGGAGCCTGCTGAAGATGAGGCCATTACAGCTCGCCTTAAGGTATCCTCCTCGGGATAGCGTCATTTAAAGAACGAGGGTCAGCATAACGTATAAAAAAAAGGAAAAAACCGGAAAAAAAATGGAGGAGCCTGCTGAAGATGAGGCGATTACGGCTCACCTTTAGGTGTCCTCCTCAGGATAGCGTCATTTAAAGAACGAGGGTCAGCACAACGTTAAAAAAAAAAAACCCGGAAAAAAAATGGAGGAGACTGCCGAAGATGAGGCCATTACGGCTCGCCTTTAGTTGTCCTCCTCGGGATAGCGTCTTTTAAAGAACGAGGGTCAGAACAACGTAAAGAAAAAACGGAGGAGGCTGCCGAAGATGAGGCCATTAAGGCTCGCCTTTAGGTGTCCTCCTCAGGATAGCGTCCTTTAAAGAACGAGGGTCAGCACAACGTTAAAAAAAAACCCTGAAAAAAAAAACGGAGGAGCCAGCCGAAGATGAGGCCATTACAGCTTACCTTTAGGTGTCCTCCTCAGCATAGCGTCATTTAAAGAACGAGGGTCAGAACAACGTAAAAAAAATGAAAAAAAACTGAAAAAATAAAACCAGAGGAACCTGCCAAAGATGAGGCCATTACGGCTCGCCTTTAGGTGTCCTCCTCGGGATAGCGTCAATTTAAGGAACGAGGGTTAGCACAACGTAAAAAAAAAAACCGAAAAAAACCGAAAAAAGATAATCGGAGGAGCCTGCCGAAGATGAGGCCATTACAGCTCGCCTTTAGCTTTCCTCCTCGGGATAGCGTCATTTAAAGAACGACGTTCAGAACAACGTAAAAAAAAACCGGAAAAAAACCGAAAAAAATCAGGAGGAGCCTGCCGAAGATGAGGCCATTACGGCTCGCCTTTAGGTGTCCTCCTCTTGATAGCGTCATTTAAAGAACGAGGTTCAGCACAACGTAAAAAAAATAGAAAAAAACTGAAAAAGTAAAACCGGAGGAACCTGCCGAAGATGAGGCCATTACGGGTCGCCTTTAGGTGTCCTCCTCGGGATTGCGTCATTTAAAGAACGAGGGCAAGCACAACGTAAGAAAAAAAACCGGAGGAGCCTGCCGAAGATGAGGCCATTACGGCTCGCCTTTAGGTGTCCTCCTCGGGATAGCATCATTTAAAGAACGAGGGTCACCACAACGTAAAAAAAAATAGAGGAGCCTGCTGAAGATGAGGCTATTACAGCTCGGCTTAAGGTATCCTCCTCGGGATAGCGTCATTTAAAGAACGAGGGTCAGCATAACGTATAAAAAAAAGGAAAAAACCGAAAAAAAAATGGAGGAGCCTGCTGAAGATGAGGCGATTACGGCTCACCTTTAGGTGTCCTCCTCAGGATAGCGTCATTTAAAGAACGAGGGTTAGCACAACGTTAAAAAAAAAAACCCGGAAAAAAAATGGAGGAGACTACCGAAGATGAGGCCATTACGGCTCGCCTTTAGTTGTCCTCCTCGGGATAGCGTCTTTTAAAGAACGAGGGTCAGAACAACGTAAAAAAAAACGGAGGAGGCTGCCAAAGATGAGGCCATTAAGGCTCGCCTTTAGGTGTCCTCCTCAGGATAGCGTCCTTTAAAGAACGAGGATCAGCACAACGTTAAAAAAAAAACCCTGAAAAAAAAACGGAGGAGCCAGCCGAAGATGAGGCCATTACAGCTCGCCTTTAGGTGTCCTCCTCGGGATAGCGTCATTTAAAGAACGAGGGTCAGAACAACCTAAAAAAAATGAAAAAAAACTGAAAAAATAAAACTGGAGGAACCTGCCAAAGATCAGGCCATTACGGCTCGCCTTTAGGTGTCCTTCTCGGGATAGCGTCAATTTAAGGAACGAGGGTTAGCACAACGTAAAAAAAAAACCGAAAAAAACCGAAAAAATATAATCGGAGGTGCCTGCCGAAGATGAGGCCATTACGGCTCGCCTTTAGCTGTCCTCCTCGGGATAGCGTCATTTAAAGAACGACGTTCAGAACAACGTAAAAAAAAAACCGGAAAAAAACCGAAAAAAATCGGGAGGAGCCTGCCGAAGATGCGGCCATTACGGCTCGCCTTTAGATGTCCTCCTCGGGATAGCGTCATTTAAAGAACGAGGGTCAGCACAACGTAAAAAAGATAGAAAAAAACTGAAAAAGTAAAACCGGAGGAACCTGCCGAAGATGAGGCCATTACGGCTCGCCTTTAGGTGTCCTCCTCGGGATTGCGTCATTTAAAGAACGAGGGCAAGCACAACGTAAGAAAAAAAACAGGAGGAGCCTGCCGAAGATGAGGCCATTACGGCTCGCCTTTAGGTGTCCTCCTCGGGATAGCATCATTTAAAGAACGAGGGTCACCACAACGTAAAAAAAAATAGAGGAGCCTGCTGAAGATGAGGCCATTACAGCTCGCCTTAAGGTATCCTCCTCGGGATAGCATCATTTAAAGAACGAGGGTCAGCTTAACGTATAAAAAAAAGGAAAAAACCGGAAAAAAAATGGAGGAGCATGCTGAAGATGAGGCGATTACGGCTCACCTTTAGGTATCCTCCTCAGGATAGCGTCATTTAAAGAACGAGGGTCAGCACAACGTTAAAAAAAAAAACCCGGAAAAAAAATGGAGGAGACTGCCGAAGATGAGGCCATTACGGCTCGCCTTTAGCTGTCCTCCTGCTGACAAGTCATCCTAGCCTATTTTAACTAGTCTTTTTCTTTTGTTTTCATTAGAATTATGCACCTTCTTGAGCTACAAGCAAGCTAATTGAGTAGATTTTCATGTTTCCCTTGATTGAACCAACCATATATGAATTCATGCCATTTCATGAGGTTTTATGCTATATTTGTTGCATATTATGAAAGATTGAATATCTCATGATTTTGAGCATAGCTTTGATGAGTTTGGTTGATTAATGATAGGTGAAGAAAGCTTGGAGAAAGGTTGAAGCAAAGAGGAATGGCTAGAAGTGAAGAGAGGACAATGGAATAAGTGAAATTGAACCAGGAAGCATGAAGTTAGCCCCAACGTTAGCCCCCTAACTTGGAGGCTAACGTTGGAACTTGAATTTTCCTCCCTGGCCATCCAACGTTTGCGCCAACGTTAGCCCCCTAACTTGGAGGCTAACGTTGGAACATGAAGACAAAGGGAGAAGGGCCAACGTTAGCCCCAACGTTAGCCCCCTAACTTGGAGGCTAACGTTGGAACTTGAGAAGATCTCCCTTGGGCACCAACGTTTGCGCCAACGTTAGCCCCCTAACTTGGAGGCTAACGTTGGCACATGAATTACAAAGGGAGAAGGGCCAACATTTGCGCCAACGTTAGCCCCCTAACTTGGAGGCTAACGTTGGCGCCACTAGCACTAAACAAGGCCAACGTTAGGGTCAAAGTTAGACCCCTAACGTTGGCACCAACGTCCATACCAGAAGAATTTGGCTTGCTGCTATGAAAAGTTGGGGCCAAAGTTAGACCCTTAACTTTGGCTCAAACTTTTGGTCCAACTTTGGCTAACCTCAAAACCGGTTCAATTGGTTCACTTTGGTTCTTCTTCAAACTTCAAGAGCAATCAACCAAGGCCTCTTTCAACCCAATTCCACCAAGAACAAAGGCCCAACTCAAGGCTTGAAGATCATTTTTGAAAGTGTATAAATAGGATAGAATTCAAGTTATTCGGGGAGCTTTCCTTTTGGAATTTTCATCATAGTTTTCGGAGAGCTTTTGAACTTGAGTGAACTTTAATTTCTTGTTTTCATTGCTTTCAATTTCAATTTACACTTGTCTTGGATCTTGGATTGGAGAATTGAAGAAATTCTGTTTCAATCTCAATCTTGGATCTCTCTGTTTCTTTACTGTTGATTGAATTTCATTTCCGGTTAATTGCTCTTCATCTATTCGCTTTGCAATTTACAATTTCCTTGCAATTGTTCTTGTTGGATCTAGGAAGGCATTGAGATCTAGACTTGGTTTTCTAGTCTCTGGGTCCTGAGATCTAAATTTCCCATTTCAATTCCTTGTTTACTGCTTCTTATGTTCATTTACTTTTCTGCTTCATATCCGGTTCAATCCCAATTCCCTTTCCCTCTTCTGTTTAATGCAATTTAATTTTTCCTTGTTTAATTTCTGCAAATCCACATCCCAATCCCCTTTACATTTCAAGCAATTTACATTCCTTGCACTTTAAGATTCCGCAATTTACATTTCTTGCACTCTAAGCTTCCGCCATTTAATTTCTTGTTCTTTACGTTTCAGCAATTTATTTCTTGTTCTCTTTACTTCAATGCAATTTAATTCTGCAAGTCACAAAACCATCAACCAAATCTTGATTCGCTTGACTAAATCAACCACTAAACTAAAATTGCTCAATCCTTCAATCCCTGTGGGATCGACCTCACTCCCGTGAGTTTTTATTACTTGATACGACCCGGTACACTTGCCGGTTCGTTTTAGGTGTTTTTGGAGAAATTTATTTTTCCTCCAAAATACCTCATCACCTCCTCGGGATAGCGTCTTTTAAAGAACGAGGGTCAGAACAAACAAAAAAAAAACGGAGGAGGCTGCCGAAGATGAGGCCATTAAGGCTCGCCTTTAGGTGTCCTCCTCAGGATAGCATCCTTTAAAGAACGAGGGTCAGCACAACGTTAAAAAAAAACCCTGAAAAAAAAACGGAGGAGCCAGCCGAAGATGAGGCCATTACAACTCGCCTTTAGGTGTCCTCCTCGGGATAGCGTCATTTAAAGAACGAGGGTCAGAACAACGTAAAAAAAATGAAAAAAAACAAAAAAAAATAAAACCGGAGGAACCTACCAAAGATGAGGCCATTAGGGCTCGCCTTTAGGTGTCCTCCTCGGGATAGCGTCAATTTAAGGAACGAGGGTTAGCACAACGTAAAAAAAAAACCGAAAAAAACCGAAAAAAGATAATCGGAGGAGCCTGCCGAAGATGAGGCCATTACGGCTCGCCTTTAGCTGTCCTCCTCGGGATAGCGTCATTTAAAGTACGACGTTCAGAACAACGTAAAAAAAAACCGGAAAAAACCGAAAAAAATCGGGAGGAGCCTGCCGAAGATGAGGCCATTACGGCTCGCCTTTAGGTGTCATCCTCGGGATAGCGTCATTTAAAGAACGAGGGTCAGTACAACGTAAAAAAAATAGAAAAAAACTGAAAAAGTAAAACCGGAGGAACCGGTCGAAGATGAGGCCATTACGGCTCGCCTTTAGGTGTCCTCCTCGGGATAGCATCATTTAAAGAACGAGGGTCACCACAACGTAAAAAAAAAAATAGAGGAGCCTGCTGAAGATGAGCCCATTACAGCTCGCCTTAAGGTATCCTCCTCGGGATAGCGTCATTTAAAGAACGAGGGTCAGCATAACGTATAAAAAAAGGAAAAAACCGGAAAAAAAAATGGAGGAGCCTGCTGAAGATGAGGCGATTACGGCTCACCTTTAGGTGTCCTCCTCAGGATAGCGTCATTTAAAGAACGAGGGTCAGCACAACGTTAAAAAAAAAAACCCGGAAAAAAAATGGAGGAGACTTCCGAAGATGAGGCCATTACGGCTCGCCTTTAGTTGTCCTCCTCGGGATAGCATCTTTTAAAGAACTAGGGTCAGAACAACGTAAAAAAAACGGAGGAGGCTTCCGAAGATGAGGCCATTAAGGCTCGCCTTTAGGTGTCCTCCTCAGGATAGCATCCTTTAAAGAACGAGGGTCAGCACAACGTTAAAAAAAAAACCCTGAAAAAAAACGGAGGAGCCAGCCGAAGATGAGGCCATTACAGCTCGCCTTTAGGTGTCCTCCTCGGGATAGCGTCATTTAAAGAACGAGGGTCAGAACAACGTAAAAAAAATGAAAAAAACTGAAAAAATAAAACCGGAGGAACCTGCCAAAGATGAGGCCATTACGGCTCGCCTTTAGGTGTCCTCCTCGGGATAGCGTCAATTTAAGGAACGAGGGTGAGCACAACGTAAAAAAAAAAACGAAAAAAACCGAAAAAAGATAATCGGAGGAGCCTGCCGAAGATGAGGCCATTACGGCTCACCTTTAGCTGTCCTCCTCGGGATAGCGTCATTTAAAGAACGACGTTCAGAACAACGTAAAAAAAAACCGGAAAAAAACCGAAAAAAATCGGGAGGAGCCTGCCGAAGATGAGGCCATTACGGTTCGCCTTTAGGTGTCCTCCTCGGGATAGCGTCATTTAAAAAACGAGGGTCAGCACAACGTTAAAAAAAAAACCCGGAAAAAAATGGAGGAGACTGCCGAAGATGAGGCCATTACGGCTCGCCTTTAGTTGTCCTGCTCGGGATAGCGTCTTTTAAAGAACGAGGGTCAGAACAACGTAAAAAAAAAACGGAGGAGGCTGCCAAAGATGAGGCCATTATGGCTTGCCTTTAGGTGTGCTCCTCGAGTTAGCGTCATTCAAAGAACGAGGGTCAGAACAACTTAAAAAAACCGGAAAAAAACCAGAATCGCTTGTCGAAGATGATGCCATTAAGGCTCGCCATTAGGTGTCCTCCTCGGGATAGCGTCATTTAATGAACGAGGGTCAGCACAACGTAAAAAAAAATACTGGAAAAAAAACCGGAAGAGCCAGCCGAAGATGAGGCCATTACAGCTCGCCTTTAGGTGTCCTCCTCGGGATAGCGTCATGTAGAGAACGAGGGTCAGAACAACGTAAAAAAAAAGGAAAAAAGAAAACCGAAAAAAAATTGAATGAACCTGCCGAAGATGAGGCCATTACGGCTCGCCTTTAGGTGTCCTCCTCGGGACAGGGTCATTTAAAGAACGAGGGTCAGCACAACGTAAAAAAAAAAACTGGAAAAAAAACCGGAAGAGCATGCCGAAGATGAGGCCATTACGGCTCGCCTTTAGGTGTCCTCCTTGGGATAGCGTCATTTAAAGAACGAGGGTCAGCATAACGAAAAAAAAAAACAGAAAAAACCAGGAAAAAAATAGTGGAGCCTGCTGAAGATGAGGTCATTACGGCTCGCCTTAAGGTATCCTCCTCGGGATAGCGTCATTTAAAGAACGAGGGTCAGCATAACGTATAAAAAAAAAAGGAAAAAACCAGAAAATAAATGGAGGAGCCTGTTGAAGATGAGTCGATTACGGCTCGCCTTTAGGTGTCCTCCTCAGGATAGCGTCATTTAAAGAACGAGGGTCAGCACAACGTAAAAAAAAAACGGAGGAGGCTGCCGAAGATGAGGCCATTACGTCTCGCCTTTAGATGTCCTCCTCGAGTTAGCATCATTCAAAGAACGAGGGTCTAAACAACGTAAAAAAAACCAGAAAAAAACCGGAGGAGCTTGCCGAAGATGAGGCCCTTAAGGCTCGCCTTTAGGTGTCCTCCTCGGGATAGCATCACTTAAAGAACGAGGGTCAGCAAAACGTAAGAAAAAAAACGGAAAAAATCGGAAAAAAAAGAGGACCCTGCTGAAGATGAGGCCATTACGGCGCTCCTTTAGGTATCCCCCTCGGGATAGCGTCATGTAAAGAACGAGGGTAAGCACAACGTAAAAAAAAAAACGTAGGAGCCTGCCGAAGATGAGGCCATTACGGCTCGCCTTTAGGTGTCCTCCTCGGGATAGCGTCATTTAATGAACGAGGGTCAGCACAACGTAGTAAAAAAAACGGAGGAGGTTGCCGAAGATGAGGCCATTACGTCTCGCCTTTAGATGTCCTCCTCGAGTTAGCATCATTCAAAGAACGAGGGTCTAAACAACGTAAAAAAAACCAGAAAAAAACCGGAGGAGCTTGCCGAAGATGAGGCCCTTAAGGCTCGCCTTTAGGTGTCCTCCTCGGGATAGCATCACTTAAAGAACGAGGGTCAGCAAAACGTAAGAAAAAAAACGGAAAAAATCGGAAAAAAAAGAGGACCCTGCTGAAGATGAGGCCATTACGGCGCTCCTTTAGGTATCCCCCTCGGGATAGCGTCATGTAAAGAACGAGGGTAAGCACAACGTAAAAAAAAAAACGTAGGAGCCTGCCGAAGATGAGGCCATTACGGCTCGCCTTTAGGTGTCCTCCTCGGGATAGCGTCATTTAATGAACGAGGGTCAGCACAACGTAGTAAAAAAAACAGAAAAAACTGGAAAAAAAACCGAAAGAGCCTGCCGAAGATGAGGCCATTACGGCTCGCCTTTAGGTTTCCTCCTCGGGATAGCGTCATTTAAAGAACGAGGGTCAGCACAAGTTAAAAAAAGCAGAAAAAAACCAAAAAAATAAAACCGGAGGAACCTGCCGAAGATGAGGCCATTACGGCTCGCCTTTAGGTGTCCTCCTCGGGATAGCGTCATTTAAAGAACGAGGGCAAGCACAACATAAAAAAAAACCGAAACAAAAACCGAAGGAGCCTGTCGAAGATGAGGCTATTACAGCTCTACTTTAGGTGTCCTCCTCGGGATAGCGTCATTTAAAGAACGAGGTTCAGCACAACGTAAAAAAAAAAAAACGGGAGGAGCCTGCCGTAGATGAGGCCATTAAGGCTCGCCTTTAGGTGTCCTCCTCGGGATAGCATCACTTAAAGAACGAGAGTCAGTAAAACGTAAAAAAATTGGAAAAAATTGGAAAAAAAAAGACATGCCCGCTGAAGATGAGGCCATTACGGCTCTCCTTTAGTTATCCCCCTCGGGATAGCGTCATGTAAAGAACGAGGGTCAGCACAACGTAAAAAAAAACGGAGAAGCCTGCCAAAGATGAGGCCATTACGGCTCGCCTTTAGGTGTCCTCCTCGGGATAGCGTCATTTAAAGAACGAGGGTCAGAACAACGTAAAAAAAACCGGAGGACGCTGCCGAAGATGAGGCCATTACGGCTCGCCTTTAGGTGTCCTCATCGGGATAGCGTCATTTAAAGAACGAGGGTCAGAACAACGTTAAAGAAAAAACCAGAAAAAAAAAACAAAAAAAAACGGATGTGCCTGCCGAAGATGAGGCCATTACGGCTCGCCTTTAGGTGTCCTCCTCGGGATAGCGTCATTTAAAGAACGAGGGTCAAAACAACGTAAAAAAACTGGAAAAAAACCGGAGGAGCTTGCCGAAGATGAGGCCATTACGGCTCGCCTTTAGGTTTCCTCCTCGGGATAGCGTCATTTAAAGAACGAGGGTCAGCACAACGTAAAAAAAACTGGAAAAAAAAACCGGAAGAGCCTGCCGAAGATGAGGCCATTACGGCTCGCCTTTCGGCTTCCTCCTCGGGATAGCGTCATTTAAAGAACGAGGGTCAGCACAACGTAAAAAACAAAACAGAAAAAAACCGAAAAAATAAAACCGGAGGAACCTGCCGAAGATGAGGCCATTACGGCTCACCTTTAGGTGTCCTCCTCGGGATAGCGTCATTTAAAGAACGAGGGCAAGCACAACGTAAAAAAAACAAAAAAAAAAAAAAAACCGGAGGAGCCTACGAAGATGAGTTCATTACGGCTCGCCTTTAGGTGTCCTCCTCGGGATAGCGTCATTTAAAGAACGAGGGTCAGCACAACGTAAAAAAAAAACCGGGAGGAGCCTGCCGAAGATGAGGCCATTAAGGCTCGCCTTTAGGAGTCCTCCTCAGGATAGCATCACTTAAAGAACGAGGGTCAGCAAAACATAAGAAAAAAAAACAGAAAAAATAGGAAAAAAAGAGGAGCCTGCTGAAGATGAGGCCATTACGGCTCTCCTTTAGGTATCCCCCTCGGGATAGCGTCATGTAAAGAACGAGGGTCAGCACAACGTTAAAAAAAAAAAGAATCGGAGGAGCCTGCCGAAGATGAGGCCATTACGGCTCGCATTTAGGTGTCCTCCTCGGGATAGCGTCATTTAATGAACAAGGGTAAGCACAACGTAGTAAAATAAATGGAAAAACCGGAAAAAAAACCGGAGGAGCCCGCTGAAGATGAGGCGATTACGGCTCGCCTTTAGGTGTTCTCCTCGGGATAGCATCATTTAAAGAACGAGGGTCAGAACAACGTAAAAAAAAAAACGGAGGAGGCTGCCGAAGTTGAGGCCATTACGGCTCGCCTTTAGCTGTCCTCCTCGGGATAGCGTCATTTAAAGAACAAGGGTCAGAACAACGTTTAAGAAAAAACCAGAAAAAAAAAACAAAAAAAAACCGGATGAGCCTGCCGAAGATGAGGCCATTACGGCTCGCCTTTAGGGGTCCTCCTCGGAATAGCGTCATTTAAAGAATGAGGGTCAGAACAACGTAAAAAAACTGGAAAAAAATCGGAGGAGCTTGCCGAAGATGAGGCCATTACGGCTCGCCTTTAGGTGTCCTCCTCGGGATAGCGTCATTTAAAGAACGAGGGTCAGCACAACGTAAAAAAAACTGGAAAAAAAACCGGAAGAGCCTGCCGAAGATGAGGCCATTACGGCTCGCCTTTAGGTGTTCTCCTCGGGATAGCATCATTTAAAGAACGAGGGTCAGAACAACGTAAAAAAAAAAACCGGAGGAGGCTGCCGAAGATAAGGCCATTACAGCTCGCCTTTAGGTGTCCTCCTCGAGTTAGCGTCATTCAAAGAACGAGGTTCAGAACAACGTAAAAAAAACTGGAAAAAAACCGGAGGAGCTTTCCGAAGATGAGGCCATTACGTCTCGCCTTTAGGTGTCCCCTTCGGGATAGCGTCATTTAAAGAACGAGGGTCAGCACAACGTAAAAAAAACTGGAAAAAAAACCGAAAGAGCCTGCCGAAGATGAGGCCATTACGGCTCGCCTTTAGGTTTCCTCCTCGGGATAGCGTCATTTAAAGAACGAGGGTCAGCACAAGGTAAAAAAAAAACAGAAAAAAACCAAAAAAATAAAACCGGAGGAACCTGCCGAAGATGAGGCCATTACGGCTCGCCTTTAGGTGTCCTCCTCGGGATAGCGTCATTTAAAGAACGAGGGCAAGCACAACGTAAAAAAAAAATAGAGGAGCCTGCTGAAGATGAGCCCATTACAGCTCGCCTTAAGGTATCCTCCTCGGGATAGCGTCATTTAAAGAACGAGGGTCAGCATAACGTATAAAAAAAGGAAAAAACTGGAAAAAAAATGGAGGAGCCTGCTGAAGATGAGGCGATTACGGCTCACCTTTAGGTGTCCTCCTCAGGATAGCGTCATTTAAAGAACGAGGGTCAGCACAACGTTAAAAAAAAAAACCCGGAAAAAAAATGGATGAGACTTCCGAAGATGAGGCCATTACGGCTCGCCTTTAGTTGTCCTCCTCGGGATAGCATCTTTTAAAGAACTAGGGTCAGAACAACGTAAAAAAAACGGAGGAGGCTGCCGAAGATGAGGCCATTAAGGCTCGCCTTTAGGTGTCCTCCTCAGGATAGCATCCTTTAAAGAACGAGGGTCAGCACAACGTTAAAAAAAAAAACCCTGAAAAAAAAACGGAGGAGCCAGCCGAAGATGAGGCCATTACAGCTCGCCTTTAGGTGTCCTCCTCGGGATAGCGTCATTTAAAGAACGAGGGTCAGAACAACGTAAAAAAATGAAAAAAACTGAAAAAATAAAACCGGAGGAACCTGCCAAAGATGAGGCCATTACGGCTCGCCTTTAGGTGTCCTCCTCGGGATAGCGTCAATTTAAGGAACGAGGGTGAGCACAACGTAAAAAAAAAAACGAAAAAAACCGAAAAAAGATAATCGGAGGAGCCTGCCGAAGATGAGGCCATTACGGCTCGCCTTTAGCTGTCCTCCTCGGGATAGCGTCATTTAAAGAACGACGTTCAGAACAACGTAAAAAAAAACCGGAAAAAAACCGAAAAAAATCGGGAGGAGCCTGCCGAAGATGAGGCCATTACGGCTCGCCTTTAGGTGTCCTCCTCGGGATAGCGTCATTTAAAGAACGAGGGTCAGCACAACGTTAAAAAAAAAACCCGGAAAAAAAATGGAGGAGACTGCCGAAGATGAGGCCATTACGGCTCGCCTTTAGTTGTCCTGCTCGGGATAGCGCCTTTTAAAGAACGAGGGTCAGAACAACGTAAAAAAAAAACGGAGGAGGCTGCCAAAGATGAGGCCATTACGGCTTGCCTTTAGGTGTGCTCCTCGAGTTAGTGTCTTTCAAAGAACGAGGGTCAGAACAACTTAAAAAAAACCGGAAAAAAACCAGAATCGCTTGTCGAAGATGATGCCATTAAGGCTCGCCATTAGGTGTCCTCCTCGGGATAGCGTCATTTAATGAACGAGGGTCAGCACAACGTAAAAAAAAATACTGGAAAAAAAACCGGAAGAGCCAGCCGAAGATGAGGCCATTACAGCTCGCCTTTAGGTGTCCTCCTCGGGATAGCGTCATGTAGAGAACGAGGGTCAGAACAACGTAAAAAAAAAGGAAAAAAGAAAACCGAAAAAAAATTGAATGAACCTGCCGAAGATGAGGCCATTACGGCTCGCCTTTAGGTGTCCTCCTCGGGACAGGGTCATTTAAAGAACGAGGGTCAGCACAACGTAAAAAAAAACTGGAAAAAAAACCGGAAGAGCATGCCGAAGATGAGGCCATTACGGCTCGCCTTTAGGTGTCCTCCTTGGGATAGCGTCATTTAAAGAACGAGGGTCAGCATAACGTAAAAAAAAAAACAGAAAAAACCGGGAAAAAAATAGTGGAGCCTGCTGAAGATGAGGTCATTACGGCTCGCCTTAAGGTATCCTCCTCGGGATAGCGTCATTTAAAGAACGAGGGTCAGCATAACGTATAAAAAAAAAAGGAAAAAACCAGAAAATAAATGGAGGAGCCTGTTGAAGATGAGTCGATTACGGCTCGCCTTTAGGTGTCCTCCTCAGGATAGTGTCATTTAAAGAACGAGGGTCAGCACAACGTAAAAAAAAACGGAGGAGGCTGCCGAAGATGAGGCCATTACGTCTCGCCTTTAGATGTCCTCCTCGAGTTAGCATCATTCAAAGAACGAGGGTCTAAACAACGTAAAAAAAACCAGAAAAAAACAGGAGGAGCTTGCCGAAGATGAGGCCCTTAAAGCTCGCCTTTAGGTGTCCTCCTCGGGATAACATCACTTAAAGAACGAGGGTCAACAAAACGTAAGAAAAAAAAACGGAAAAAATCGGAAAAAAAAGAGGATCCTGCTGAAGATGAGGCCATTACGGCGCTCCTTTAGGTATCCCCCTCGGGATAGCGTCATGTAAAGAACGAGGGTAAGCACAACGTAAAAAAAAAACGTAGGAGCCTGCCGAAGATGAGGCCATTACGGCTCGCCTTTAGGTGTCCTCCTCGAGATAGCGTCATTTAATGAACGAGGGTCAGCACAACGTAGTAAAAAAAACAGAAAAAAACCAAAAAAATAAAACCGGAGGAACCTACCGAAGATG
Source organism: Arachis ipaensis (assembly GCF_059453495.1). Taxonomy (NCBI): domain Eukaryota; kingdom Viridiplantae; phylum Streptophyta; class Magnoliopsida; order Fabales; family Fabaceae; genus Arachis; species Arachis ipaensis. Next base: position 86,309,178 of record NC_142442.1, on the reverse strand, counting down.
AGGCCATTACGGCTCGCCTTTAGGTGTCCTCCTCGGGATAGCGTCATTTAAAGAACGAGGGCAAGCACAACATAAAAAAAAAACCGAAACAAAAACCGAAGGAGCCTGTCGAAGATGAGGCTATTACAGCTCTACTTTAGGTGTCCTCCTCGGGATAGCGTCATTTAAAGAACGAGGTTCAGCACAACGTAAAAAAAAAAAAACGGGAGGAGCCTGCCGTAGATGAGGCCATTAAGGCTCGCCTTTAGGTGTCCTCCTCGGGATAGCATCACTTAAAGAACGAGTGTCAGTAAAACGTAAAAAAATTGGAAAAAATCGGAAAAAAAAAGACAAGCCCGCTGAAGATGAGGCCATTACGGCTCTCCTTTAGTTATCCCCCTCGGGATAGCGTCATGTAAAGAACGAGGGTCAGCACGACGTAAAAAAAACGGAGAAGCCTGCCAAAGATGAGGCCATTACGGCTCGCCTTTAGGTGTCCTCCTCGGGATAGCGTCATTTAAAGAACGAGGGTCAGAACAACGTAAAAAAAACCGGAGGACGCTGCCGAAGATGAGGCCATTACGGCTCGCCTTTAGGTGTCCTCATCGGGATAGCGTCATTTAAAGAACGAGGGTCAGAACAACGTTAAAGAAAAAACCAGAAAAAAAAAACAAAAAAAAACGGATGAGCTTGCCGAAGATGAGGCCATTACGGCTCGCCTTTAGGTGTCCTCCTCGGGATAGCGTCATTTAAAGAACGAGGGTCAAAACAACGTAAAAAAACTGGAAAAAAACCGGAGGATCTTGCCGAAGATGAGGCCATTACGGCTCGCCTTTAGGTTTCCTCCTCGGGATAGCGTCATTTAAAGAACGAGGGTCAGCACAACGTAAAAAAAACTGGAAAAAAAAACCGGAAGAGCCTGCCGAAGATGAGGCCATTACGGCTCGCCTTTCGGCTTCCTCCTCGGGATAGCGTCATTTAAAGAACGAGGGTCAGCACAACGTAAAAAACAAAACAGAAAAAAACCGAAAAAATAAAACCGGAGGAACCTGCCGAAGATGAGGCCATTACGGCTCACCTTTAGGTGTCCTCCTCGGGATAGCGTCATTTAAAGAACGAGGGCAAGCACAACGTAAAAAAAAACAAAAAAAAAAAAAAACCGGAGGAGCCTACGAAGATGAGGCCATTACGGCTCGCCTTTAGGTGTCCTCCTCGGGATAGCGTCATTTAAAGAACGAGGGTCAGCACAACGTAAAAAAAAAACCGGGAGGAGCCTGCCGAAGATGAGGCCATTAAGGCTCGCCTTTAGGAGTCCTCCTCAGGATAGCATCACTTAAAGTACGAGGGTCAGCAAAACATAAGAAAAAAAAAACAGAAAAAATAGGAAAAAAAGAGGAGCCTGCTGAAGATGAGGCCATTACGGCTCTCCTTTAGGTATCCCCCTCGGGATAGCGTCATGTAAAGAACGAGGGTCAGCACAACGTAAAAAAAAAAAAAGAATCGGAGGAGCCTGCCGAAGATGAGGCCATTACGGCTCGCCTTTAAGTGTCCTCCTCGGGATAGCGTCATTTAATGAACAAGGGTAAGCACAACGTAGTAAAATAAATGGAAAAACCGGAAAAAAAACCGGAGGAGCCTGCCGAAGATGAGGCCATTACGGCTCGCCTTTAGGTGTCCTCCTCGGAATAGCGTCATTTAAAGAACGAGGGTCAGCACAACGTTAAAAAAAAAACCCGGAAAAAAAATGGAGGAGACTGCCGAAGATGAGGCCATTCAGTCTCGCCTTTAGTTGTCCTGCTCGGGATAGCGTCTTTTAAAGAACGAGGGTCAGAACAACGTAAAAAAAAAACGGAGGAGGCTGCCAAAGATGAGGCCATTACGGCTTGCCTTTAGGTGTGCTCCTCGAGTTAGCGTCATTCAAAGAACGAGGGTCAGAACAACTTAAAAAAAACTGGAAAAAAACCAGAATCGCTTGTCGAAGATGATGCCATTAAGGCTCGCCATTAGGTGTCCTCCTCGGGATAGCGTCATTTAATGAACGAGGGTCAGCACAACGTAAAAAAAAATACTGGAAAAAAAACCGGAAGAGCCAGCCGAAGATGAGGCCATTAGAGCTCGCCTTTAGGTGTCCTCCTCGGGATAGCGTCATGTAGAGAACGAGGGTCAGAACAACGTAAAAAAAAAGGAAAAAAGAAAACCGAAAAAAAATTGAATGAACCTGCCGAAGATGAGGCCATTACGGCTCGCCTTTAGGTGTCCTCCTCGGGACAGGGTCATTTAAAGAACGAGGGTCAGCACAACGTAAAAAAAAACTGGAAAAAAAACCGGAAGAGCATGCCGAAGATGAGGCCATTACGGCTCGCCTTTAGGTGTCCTGCTTGGGATAGCATCATTTAAAGAACGAGGGTCAGCATAACGTAAAAAAAAAAAACAGAAAAAACCGGGAAAAAAATAGTGGAGCCTGCTGAAGATGAGGTCATTACGGCTCGCCTTAAGGTATCCTCCTCGGGATAGCGTCATTTAAAGAACGAGGGTCAGCATAACGTATAAAAAAAAAGGAAAAAACCAGAAAATAAATGGAGGAGCCTGTTGAAGATGAGTCGATTACGGCTCGCCTTTAGGTGTCCTCCTCAGGATAGTGTCATTTAAAGAACGAGGGTTAGCACAACGTAAAAAAAAACGGAGGAGGCTGCCGAAGATGAGGCCATTACGTCTCGCCTTTAGATGTCCTCCTCGGGATAGCGTCATTTAATGAACGAGGGTCAGCACAACGTAGTAAAAAAAACAGAAAAAAACCAAAAAAATAAAACCGGAGGAACCTACCGAAGATGAGGCCATTACGGCTCGCCTTTAGGTGTCCTCCTCGGGATAGCGTCATTTAAAGAACGAGGGCAAGCACAACATAAAAAAAAACCGAAACAAAAACCGAAGGAGCCTGTCGAAGATGAGGCTATTACAGCTCTACTTTAGGTGTCCTCCTCGGGATAGCGTCATTTAAAGAACGAGGTTCAGCACAACGTAAAAAAAAAAAAACGGGAGGAGCCTGCCGTAGATGAGGCCATTAAGGCTCGCCTTTAGGTGTCCTCCTCGGGATAGCATCACTTAAAGAACGAGAGTCAGTAAAACGTAAAAAAATTGGAAAAAATCGGAAAAAAAAAGACAAGCCCGCTGAAGATGAGGCCATTACGGCTCTCCTTTAGTTATCCCCCTCGGGATAGCGTCATGTAAAGAACGAGGGTCAGCACGACGTAAAAAAAAACGGAGAAGCCTGCCAAAGATGAGGCCATTACGGCTCGCCTTTAGGTGTCCTCCTCGGGATAGCGTCATTTAAAGAACGAGGGTCAGAACAACGTAAAAAAAACCGGAGGACGCTGCCGAAGATGAGGCCATTACGGCTCGCCTTTAGGTGTCCTCATCGGGATAGCGTCATTTAAAGAACGAGGGTCAGAACAACGTTAAAGAAAAAACCAGAAAAAAAAAACAAAAAAAAACGGATGAGCTTGCCGAAGATGAGGCCATTACGGCTCGCCTTTAGGTGTCCTCCTCGGGATAGCGTCATTTAAAGAACGAGGGTCAAAACAACGTAAAAAAACTGGAAAAAAACCGGAGGATCTTGCCGAAGATGAGGCCATTACGGCTCGCCTTTAGGTTTCCTCCTCGGGATAGCGTCATTTAAAGAACGAGGGTCAGCACAACGTAAAAAAAACTGGAAAAAAAAACCGGAAGAGCCTGCCGAAGATGAGGCCATTACGGCTCGCCTTTCGGCTTCCTCCTCGGGATAGCGTCATTTAAAGAACGAGGGTCAGCACAACGTAAAAAACAAAACAGAAAAAAACCGAAAAAATAAAACCGGAGGAACCTGCCGAAGATGAGGCCATTACGGCTTGCCTTTAGGTGTGCTCCTCGAGTTAGCGTCATTCAAAGAACGAGGGTCAGAACAACTTAAAAAAAACCGGAAAAAAACCAGAATCGCTTGTCGAAGATGATGCCATTAAGGCTCGCCATTAGGTGTCCTCCTCGGGATAGCGTCATTTAATGAACGAGGGTCAGCACAACGTAAAAAAAAATACTGGAAAAAAAACCGGAAGAGCCAGCCGAAGATGAGGCCATTAGAGCTCGCCTTTAGGTGTCCTCCTCGGGATAGCGTCATGTAGAGAACGAGGGTCAGAACAACGTAAAAAAAAAGGAAAAAAGAAAACCGAAAAAAAATTGAATGAACCTGCCGAAGATGAGGCCATTACGGCTCGCCTTTAGGTGTCCTCCTCAGGACAGGGTCATTTAAAGAACGAGGGTCAGCACAACGTAAAAAAAAACTGGAAAAAAAACCGGAAGAGCATGCCGAAGATGAGGCCATTACGGCTCGCCTTTAGGTGTCCTGCTTGGGATAGCATCACTTAAAGAACGAGAGTCAGTAAAACGTAAAAAAATTGGAAAAAATCGGAAAAAAAAAGACAAGCCCGCTGAAGATGAGGCCATTACGGCTCTCCTTTAGTTATCCCCCTCGGGATAGCGTCATGTAAAGAACGAGGGTCAGCACGACGTAAAAAAAAACGGAGAAGCCTGCCAAAGATGAGGCCATTACGGCCCGCCTTTAGGTGTCCTCCTCGGGATAGCGTCATTTAAAGAACGAGGGTCAGAACAACGTAAAAAAAACCGGAGGACGCTGCCGAAGATGAGGCCATTACGGCTCGCCTTTAGGTGTCCTCATCGGGATAGCGTCATTTAAAGAACGAGGGTCAGAACAACGTTAAAGAAAAAACCAGAAAAAAAAAACAAAAAAAAACGGATGAGCTTGCCGAAGATGAGGCCATTACGGCTCGCCTTTAGGTGTCCTCCTCGGGATAGCGTCATTTAAAGAACGAGGGTCAAAACAACGTAAAAAAACTGGAAATAAACCGGAGGATCTTGCCGAAGATGAGGCCATTACGGCTCGCCTTTAGGTTTCCTCCTCGGGATAGCGTCATTTAAAGAACGAGGGTCAGCACAACGTAAAAAAAACTGGAAAAAAAAACCGGAAGAGCCTGCCGAAGATGAGGCCATTACGGCTCGCCTTTCGGCTTCCTCCTCGGGATAGCGTCATTTAAAGAACGAGGGTCAGCACAACGTAAAAAACAAAACAGAAAAAAACCGAAAAAATAAAACCAGAGGAACCTGCCGAAGATGAGGCCATTACGGCTCACCTTTAGGTGTCCTCCTCGGGATAGCGTCATTTAAAGAACGAGGGCAAGCACAACGTAAAAAAAAACAAAAAAAAAAAAAACCGGAGGAGCCTACGAAGATGAGGCCATTACGGCTCGCCTTTAGGTGTCCTCCTCGGGATAGCGTCATTTAAAGAACGAGGGTCAGCACAACGTAAAAAAAAAACCGGGAGGAGCCTGCCGAAGATGAGGCCATTAAGGCTCGCCTTTAGGAGTCCTCCTCAGGATAGCATCACTTAAAGAACGAGGGTCAGCAAAACATAAGAAAAAAAAACAGAAAAAATAGGAAAAAAAGAGGAGCCTGCTGAAGATGAGGCCATTACGGCTCTCCTTTAGGTATCCCCCTCGGGATAGCGTCATGTAAAGAACGAGGGTCAGCACAACGTAAAAAAAAAAAAAGAATCGGAGGAGCCTGCCGAAGATGAGGCCATTACGGCTCGCCTTTAAGTGTCCTCCTCGGGATAACGTCATTTAATGAACAAGGGTAAGCACAACGTAGTAAAATAAATGGAAAAACCGGAAAAAAAACCGGAGGAGCCTGCCGAAGATGAGGCCATTACGGCTCGCCTTTAGGTGTCCTCCTCGGAATAGCGTCATTTAAAGAACGAGGGTCAGCACAACGTTAAAAAAAAAACCCGGAAAAAAAATGGAGGAGACTACCGAAGATGAGGCCATTCAGGCTCGCCTTTAGTTGTCCTGCTCGGGATAGCGTCTTTTAAAGAACGAGGGTCAGAACAACGTAAAAAAAAAACGGAGGAGGCTGCCAAAGATGAGGCCATTACGGCTTGCCTTTAGGTGTGCTCCTCGAGTTAGCGTCATTCAAAGAACGAGGGTCAGAACAACTTAAAAAAAACCGGAAAAAAACCAGAATCGCTTGTCGAAGATGATGCCATTAAGGCTCGCCATTAGGTGTCCTCCTCGGGATAGCGTCATTTAATGAACGAGGGTCAGCACAACGTAAAAAAAAATACTGGAAAAAAAACCGGAAGAGCCAGCCGAAGATGAGGCCATTAGAGCTCGCCTTTAGGTGTCCTCCTCGGGATAGCGTCATGTAGAGAACGAGGGTCAGAACAACGTAAAAAAAAAGGAAAAAAGAAAACCGAAAAAAAATTGAATGAACCTGCCGAAGATGAGGCCATTACGGCTCGCCTTTAGGTGTCCTCCTCGGGACAGGGTCATTTAAAGAACGAGGGTCAGCACAACGTAAAAAAAAACTGGAAAAAAAACCGGAAGAGCATGCCGAAGATGAGGCCATTACGGCTCGCCTTTAGGTGTCCTGCTTGGGATAGCATCATTTAAAGAACGAGGGTCAGCATAACGTAAAAAAAAAAAAACAGAAAAAACCGGGAAAAAAATAGTGGAGCCTGCTGAAGATGAGGTCATTACGGCTCGCCTTAAGGTATCCTCCTCGGGATAGCGTCATTTAAAGAACGAGGGTCAGCATAACGTATAAAAAAAAAAAGGAAAAAACCAGAAAATAAATGGAGGAGCCTGTTGAAGATGAGTCGATTACGGCTCGCCTTTAGGTGTCCTCCTCAGGATAGTGTCATTTAAAGAACGAGGGTTAGCACAACGTAAAAAAAAAAACGGAGGAGGCTGCCGAAGATGAGGTCATTACGTCTCGCCTTTAGATGTCCTCCTCGAGTTAGCATCATTCAAAGAACGAGGGTCTAAACAACGTAAAAAAATCCAGAAAAAAACCGGAGGAGCTTGCCGAAGATGAGGCCCTTAAGGCTCGCCTTTAGGTGTCCTCCTCGGGATAGCATCACTTAAAGAACGAGGGTCAGCAAAACGTAAGAAAAAAAAACGGAAAAAATCGGAAAAAAAAGAGGAGCCTGCTGAAGATGAGGCCATTACGGCGCTCCTTTAGGTATCCCCTCGGGATAGCGTCATGTAAAGAACGAGGGTAAGCACAACGTAAAAAAAAAACGTAGGAGCCTGCCGAAGATGAGGCCATTACGGCTCGCCTTTAGGTGTCCTCCTCGGGATAGCGTCATTTAATGAACGAGGGTCAGCACAACGTAGTAAAAAAAACAGAAAAAACTGGAAAAAAAACCGAAAGAGCCTGCCGAAGATGAGGCCATTACGGCTCGCCTTTAGGTTTCCTCCTCGGGATAGCGTCATTTAAAGAACGAGGGTCAGCACAAGGTAAAAAAAACAGAAAAAAACCAAAAAAATAAAACCGGAGGAACCTACCGAAGATGAGGCCATTACGGCTCGCCTTTAGGTGTCCTCCTCGGGATAGCGTCATTTAAAGAACGAGGGTCAGAACAATGTAAAAAAAATGAAAAAAACTGAAAAAATAAAACCGGAGGAACCTGCCAAAGATGAGGCCATTACGGCTCGCCTTTAGGTGTCCTCCTCGGGATAGCGTCAATTTAAGGAACGAGGGTGAGCACAACGTAAAAAAAAAACGAAAAAAACCGAAAAAAGATAATCGGAGGAGCCTGCCGAAGATGAGGCCATTACGGCTCGCCTTTAGCTGTCCTCCTCGGGATAGCGTCATTTAAAGAACGACGTTCAGAACAACGTAAAAAAAAACCGAAAAAAAACCAAAAAAAATCGGGAGGAGCCTGCCGAAGATGAGGCCATTACGGCTCGCCTTTAGGTGTCCTCCTCGGGATAGCGTCATTTAAAGAACGAGGGTCAGCACAACGTTAAAAAAAAAACCCGGAAAAAAAATGGAGGAGACTGCCGAAGATGAGGCCATTACGGCTCGCCTTTAGTTGTCCTGCTCGGGATAGCGTCTTTTAAAGAACGAGGGTCAGAACAACGTAAAAAAAAAACGGAGGAGGCTGCCAAAGATGAGGCCATTACGGCTTGCCTTTAGGTGTGCTCCTCGAGTTAGCGTCATTCAAAGAACGAGGGTCAGAACAACTTAAAAAAAACCGGAAAAAAACCAGAATCGCTTGTCGAAGATGATGCCATTAAGGCTCGCCATTAGGTGTCCTCCTCGGGATAGCGTCATTTAATGAACGAGGGTCAGCACAACGTAAAAAAAAATACTGGAAAAAAAACCGGAAGAGCCAGCCGAAGATGAGGCCATTACAGCTCGCCTTTAGGTGTCCTCCTCGGGATAGCGTCATGTAGAGAACGAGGGTCAGAACAACGTAAAAAAAAAGGAAAAAAGAAAACCGAAAAAAAATTAAATGTACCTGCCGAAGATGAGGCCATTACGGCTCGCCTTTAGGTGTCCTCCTCGGGACAGAGTCATTTAAAGAACGAGGGTCAGCACAACGTAAAAAAAAACTGGAAAAAAAACCGGAAGAGCATGCCGAAGATGAGGCCATTACGGCTCGCCTTTAGGTGTCCTCCTTGGGATAGCGTCATTTAAAGGACGAGGGTCAGCATAACGTAAAAAAAAAAACCAGAAAAAACCGGGAAAAAAATAGTGGAGCCTGCTGAAGATGAGGTCATTACGGCTCGCCTTAAGGTATCCTCCTCGGGATAGCGTCATTTAAAGAACGAGGGTCAGCATAACGTATAAAAAAAAAAAAAGGAAAAAACCAGAAAATAAATGGAGGAGCCTGTTGAAGATGAGTCGATTACGGCTCGCCTTTAGGTGTCCTCCTCAGGATAGTGTCATTTAAAGAACGAGGGTCAGCACAACGTAAAAAAAAAATGGAGGAGGCTGCCGAAGATGAGGCCATTACGTCTCGCCTTTAGATGTCCTCCTCGAGTTAGCATCATTCAAAGAACGAGGGTCTAAACAACGTAAAAAAAACCAGAAAAAAACCGGAGGAGCTTGCCGAAGATGAGGCCCTTAAGGCTCGCCTTTAGGTGTCCTCCTCGGGATAGCATCACTTAAAGAACGAGGGTCAGCAAAACGTAAGAAAAAAAAACGGAAAAAATCGGAAAAAAAAGAGGAGCCTGCTGAAGATGAGGCCATTACGGCGCTCCTTTAGGTATCCCCCTCGAGATAGCGTCATGTAAAGAACGAGGGTAAGCACAACGTAAAAAAAAAACGTAGGAGCCTGCCGAAGATGAGGCCATTACGGCTCGCCTTTAGGTGTCCTCCTCGGGATAGCGTCATTTAATGAACGAGGGTCAGCACAACGTAGTAAAAAAAACAGAAAAAACTGGAAAAAAAACCGAAAGAGCCTGCCGAAGATGAGGCCATTACGGCTCGCCTTTAGGTTTCCTCCTCGGGATAGCGTCATTTAAAGAACGAGGGTCAGCACAAGGTAAAAAAAACAGAAAAAAACCAAAAAAATAAAACCGGAGGAACCTACTGAAGATGAGGCCATTACGGTTCGCCTTTAGGTGTCCTCCTCGGGATAGCGTCATTTAAAGAACGAGGGCAAGCACAACATAAAAAAAAAACCGAAACAAAAACCGAAGGAGCCTGTCGAAGATGAGGCTATTACAGCTCTACTTTAGGTGTCCTCCTCGGGATAGCGTCATTTAAAGAACGAGGTTCAGCACAACGTAAAAAAAAAAAACGGGAGGAGCCTGCCGTAGATGAGGCCATTAAGGCTCGCCTTTAGGTGTCCTCCTCGGGATAGCATCACTTAAAGAACGAGAGTCAGTAAAACGTAAAAAAATTGGAAAAAATCGGAAAAAGAAAGACAAGCCCGCTGAAGATGAGGCCATTACGGCTCTCCTTTAGTTATCCCCCTCGGGATAGCGTCATGTAAAGAACGAGGGTCAGCACAACGTAAAAAAAAAACAGAGAAGCCTGCCAAAGATGAGGCCATTACGGCTCGCCTTTAGGTGTCCTCCTCGGGATAGCGTCAATTAATGAACGAGTGTCAGCACAATGTAGTAAAAAAAAATGGAAAAACTGGAAAAAAACGGAGGAGCCCACCGAAGATGAGGCCATTACGGCTCGCCTTTAGGTGTCCTCCTCGGGATAGCGTCATTTAAAGAACGAGGGTCAGAACAACGTAAAAAAAACCGGAGGACGCTGCCGAAGATGAGGCCATTACGGCTCGCCTTTAGGTGTCCTCATCGTGATAGCGTCATTTAAAGAACGAGGGTCAGAACAACGTTAAAGAAAAAACCAGAAAAAAAAACAAAAAAAAAACGGATGAGCCTGCCGAAGATGAAGCCATTACGGCTCGCCTTTAGGTGTCCTCCTCGGGATAGCGTCATTTAAAGAACGAGGGTCAAAACAACGTAAAAAAACTGGAAAAAAACCGGAGGAGCTTGCCGAAGATGAGGCCATTACGGCTCGCCTTTAGGTGTCCTCCTCGGGATAGCGTCATTTAAAGAACGAGGGTCAGCACAACGTAAAAAAAACTGGAAAAAAAAACCGGAAGAGCCTGCCGAAGATGAGGCCATTACGGCTCGCCTTTCGGCTTCCTCCTCGGGATAGCGTCATTTAAAGAACGAGGGTTCAATACAACGTAAAAAACAAAACAGAAAAAAACCGAAAAAATAAAACCGGAGGAACCTGCCGAAGATGAGGCCATTACGGCTCACCTTTAGGTGTCCTCCTCGGGATAGCGTCATTTAAAGAACGAGGGCAAGCACAACGTAAAAAAAAACAAAAAAAAAAAACTGGAGGAGCCTACGAAGATGAGGCCATTACGGCTCGCCTTTAGGTGTCCTCCTCGGGATAGCGTCATTTAAAGAACGAGGGTCAGCACAACGTAAAAAAAAAATCGGGAGGAGCCTGCCGAAGATGAGGCCATTAAGGCTCGCCTTTAGGAGTCCTCCTCAGGATAGCATCACTTAAAGAACGAGGGTCAGCAAAACATAAGAAAAAAAAACAGAAAAAATAGGAAAAAAAGAGGAGCGTGCTGAAGATGAGGCCATTACGGCTCTCCTTTAGGTATCCCCCTCGGGATAGCGTCATGTAAAGAACGAGGGTCAGCACAACGTAAAAAAAAAAAAGAATCGGAGGAGCCTGCCGAAGATGAGGCCATTACGGCTCGCCTTTAGGTGTCCTCCTCGGGATAGCGTCATTTAATGAACAAGGGTAAGCACAACGTAGTAAAATAAATGGAAAAACCGGAAAAAAAACCGGAGGAGCCCGCTGAAGATGAGGCGATTACGGCTCGCCTTTAGGTGTTCTCCTCAGGATAGCGTCATTTAAAGAACGAGGGTCAGAACAACGTAAAAAAAAAACGGAGGAGGCTGCCGAAGATGAGGCCATTACGGCTCGCCTTTAGGTGTCCTCCTCGGGATAGCGTCATTTAAAGAACAAGGGTCAGAACAACGTTTAAGAAAAAACCAGAAAAAAAAAACAAAAAAAAACCGGATGAGCCTGCCGAAGATGAGGCCATTACGGCTCGCCTTTAGGTGTCCTCCTCGGAATAGCGTCATTTAAAGAATGAGGGTCAGAACAACGTAAAAAAACTGGAAAAAAATCGGAGGAGCTTGCCGAAGATGAGGCCATTACGGCTCGCCTTTAGGTGTCCTCCTCGGGATAGCGTCATTTAAAGAACGAGGGTCAGCACAACGTAAAAAAAACTGAAAAAAAACCGGAAGAGCCTGCCGAAGATGAGGCCATTACGGCTCGCCTTTAGGTGTTCTCCTCGGGATAGCATCATTTAAAGAACGAGGGTCAGAAGAACGTAAAAAAAAAAACCGGAGGAGGCTGCCGAAGATAAGGCCATTACAGCTCGCCTTTAGGTGTCCTCCTCGAGTTAGCGTCATTCAAAGAACGAGGTTCAGAACAACGTTAAAAAAAACTGGAAAAAAACCGGAGGAGCTTTCCGAAGATGAGGCCATTACGTCTCGCCTTTAGGTGTCCCCTTCGGGATAGCGTCATTTAAAGAACGAGGGTCAGCACAACGTAAAAAAAACTGGAAAAAAAACCGAAAGAGCCTACCGAAGATGAGGCCATTACGGCTCGCCTTTAGGTTTCCTCCTCGGGATAGCGTCATTTAAAGAACGAGGGTCAGCACAAGGTAAAAAAAAAAACAGAAAAAAACCAAAAAAATAAAACCGGAGGAACCTGCCGAAGATGAGGCCATTACGGCTCGCCTTTAGGTGTCCTCCTCGGGATAGCGTCATTTAAAGAACGAGGGCAAGCACAACGTAAAAAAAAACCGAAACAAAAACCGAAGGAGCCTGCCGAAGATGAGGCCATTACGGCTCGCTTTTAGGTGTCCTCCTCAGGATAGCGTCATTTAAAGAACGAGGTTCAGCACAACGTAAAAAAAAAAACCGGGAGGAGCCTGCCGAAGATGCGGCCATTAAGGCTCGCCTTTAGGTGTCCTCCTCGGGATAGCATCACTTAAAGAACGAGAGTCAGCAAAACGTAAAAAAAAATGGAAAAAAATCGGAAAAAAAAAAGAGTAGCCTGCTGAAGATGAGGCCATTACGGCTCTTCTTTAGGTATCCCCCTCGGGATAGCGTCATGTAAAGAACGAGGGTCAGCACAACGTAAAAAAAAAACGGAGAAGCCTGCCGAAGATGAGGCCATTACGACTCGCCTTTAGGTGTCCTCCTCGGGATAGTGATGACAAGTCATCTTAGCCTAGTTTCACTAGCCTTTTTCTTTTATTTTCAATTGATTTATGCACTTTCTTGAGCCATAAGCAAGCTAATTGGGTAGATTTTCATGCTTCCTTTGATTTAATCAATCATAGATGAATTAATGCAATTTCATGAGGTTTTATGCTATAATTGTCACATATTATGAAAGAATGAATATCTCATGATTTTGAGCATAGCTTTGATGTGTTTGGTTTATTAATGATAGGTGAAGAAAGCTTGGAGAAAGGTTGAAGCAAGAAGGAATGGCTAGGAGGAAGAGAGGACAAAAAGTTTGAGCAAAAGTTTGCCTCAAACTTTAGCTCAAACTTTTGGAATAAGTGAAAATGAACCAGGGAGCAAAAAGCTGGACCAAAAGTTTGCCTCCAACTTTTGTGCAAACTTTTGGGCAAAAAGCTTGAGCAAAAGTTTGCCTCAAACTTTAGCTCAAACTTTTGGGAGAAAAGCTTGAGCCAACGTTTGCCTCAAACTTTTTGGCAAACGTTGGCATCAAAAATCAACACCCTGGAGAGCAAAAGTTTGCGCCAACGTTTGCCTCAAACTTTTTGGCAAACGTTGGCGCCATGAACAACACACCCTGGAGAGCAAAAGCTTGCGCCAACGTTTGCCTCAAACTTTTTGGCAAACGTTAGCGCCATGAGTGTGCAAGGGGAGGCCAACGTTTGAGCAAAAGTTTGACCCCAAACTTTAGCTCAAACGTTGGTATCAGCAAAATGGGGTGGCTGATGTGAAAAGTTTGAGTAAAAGTTTGCCTCAAACTTTTACTCAAACTTTTACTCAAGCTTACATGATTCCAAACCCGGTTCAATTCGGTTCTTCTCCAAACTCCAAGAGCGATCAACCAAGGCCTCTATCAACCCAATTCCATCAAGAGCAAAGGCCCAATTGAAGGCTTGAAAACCATTTGAAGAAAGTGTATAAATAGCATAGGATTTAAGTTTTTATGGGAGCTTTCTTTTCGGTTTTGATTAGGACACTTAGTAGAGAGCTCACTTTACATTTCTTGGCATTGTTGTTTTAATTCAAGAGAATTTGGGAGGAGAATTGATCTCTCTTCTTCCTTGTTCTTGCCCAGCACTCTTTACTTTCCTTGTCTTGGATCTTGGGTTGGAAAATTGAAGGAAATCTGTTTCAGTCTCATCCTAGATCTCTCCATTTCATTTTACTGCATAATTGAATTTCCATTTTGATTAATTGCTTCTTCATCTACTTTTTCTGAAATTTACAAATCCTTTGCAATTGTTCTTGTTGGATCTAGGAAGGCATTGAGATCTACACTCGGTTATCTAGTCTCTTGAGTCCTGAGATCTAAATTCTCATTTTACTTTCTCTGTTTAACACTTTTCATGCTCATTTACAATTCTGTTTTTAGATCTGATTCAATCCAAGTCATCTTCTATTTCTCTGCTTGTTGAAATTTTACTTTTCCTTGTTTAATTTCTGCAAATCCAACTCCCTATTCCCTTTACAATTCAAGCCGTTTACATTTCTTGCACTTTAAGATTTTGCAATTTACATTTCTTGCGTTCTAAGTTTCTGCCATTTAATTTCTTACTCTTTAAGATTCAGCACTTTAAATTCCAGCTCTCTTTAATTTCATGCAATTTACCCATTTTCTTTACTTTCTATACAAGTTAAATTCGGTTAATCACAAATCTCTCAACCAAATCTTGATTCGCTTGACTAAATCAACCACTAAACTAAAAATTGCTAAATCCTTCAATCCCTGTGGGATCGATCTCACTCCCGTGAGTCTTTATTACTTGATGCGACCCGGTGCACTTGCCGGTGAGTTTTGTGTCGGATCGTTTTCCGCACATCAAGTTTTTGGCGCCGTTGCCGGGGATTGATTAGATTGACAATGATTAAGTAAAGTGGAGATCTAGATCAAGCACTTTTTCTTTTCTTTCCTTTAATTTTCACTTAACCCACTAACTGTTTGAATTTTTGCTTAAGCTAACTAAAACTTCATTCTAGCAGTATATTGAAGTGTCACTGGTTTGTGTGTTTCTTATGTTCTGCTTGTATGTCAGGTACAAGAAGAACCACACCCCCCTTTCATGAACAAGACGAAAGAACTCTCAGGAGGTTAAGAAGAGCTGAAAGAGGGAAAAATATTGTTGGAGAAGAGGAATCAGAAGAAGAATTCCAAGATATGGAGGAACATTCAACCAATCCACCTGGTGGAGCAGACAATAACAACAACAACCTACCCCAGAGGAGAGTTTTGGCCTCCTACACCTTTGCAAATGCTAGACATTGTGGAAGTAGCATTCTCACCCCTAATGTCAATGCAAATAACTTTGAATTGAAGCCACAACTCATTACATTGGTCCAAAACAACTGCTCGTTTGGGGGAGGACCATTGGAGGATCCAAATCAACATCTATCTACCTTCTTAAGGATTTGTGACACTGTCAAGTCCAATGGCGTGAATCCTGAGACCTACAAGCTTCTGCTGTTCCCGTTCTCATTAAGGGACAAGGCCGCACAATGGCTTGAAACTTTTCCTCAAGGAAGCATCACTAGCTGGGATGATTTGGTGACTAAATTTCTAGCCAAATTCTATCCACCTAAAAGAGTCATCAGGCTGAAAACTGAGGTGCAAATATTCACACAATTGGATGCTGAAAATCTGTATGAAGCATGGGAGAGATACAAGGCTCTGCTGAGGAAATGTCCACCAGAAATGTTCACTGAGTGGGACAAGCTACAGAACTTCTATGAAGGACTCACTCTAAAGGCTCAAGAATCACTTGACCACTCAGCTAGAGGATCATTGCAACTGATGAAAACAGCAGAAGAAGCTCAAAATCTTATTGACATGGTGGCCAACAATCAATATTTCTTTGCTCACCAAAGAAATCGCCAACCATCACAAAGGAGAGGAGTAATGGAGCTAGAAGGAGTGGACTCAATCTTGGCTCAAAACAAGATGATGCAACAGCAAATTCAACAACAATTTGAGCAAATGGCCAAGAGGATTGATAGCCTCCAAGTTGTAGCAGTTAACACAAGCCAACCATCATCCACATGGGGGCAAAATGAAGAAACTCAAGAAGAACAACAACAAGAGCAAGTACAGTATATGCACAACCGAGGACCAAATGAAGTGTATGGTGATACATACAATCCATCCTGGAAGAACCACCCAAACCTCAGATGGGGAGATAATCACACCCAAAACCAAAAACCATGGCAGAGGAACTCAAACCAAGACAACCCAAGAAGCAACCAAAACCACAACCAACAGCAAACTAACCAGAACCCCTACAGAAAACCTCAAAATAACTACCCCAACCAGTACCAATCCAATAACCAACCCACCAACCAAAATGCCTACCATCCACCACCCACATCTCATAACCCACCTCAAGTATCACCTGAATCTCAAAGACTCACTAACTTGGAGACCTTGATGGATAAAATATTGAAACACCAGGAAATGACAACCAAGAACCATGAAGCCTCCATAAAGAGCCTAGAGAGGAAAATTGGGCAAATCTCCAAACAGATTTCTGTTGAGAGACCTTCAAGTTCATTGCCGAGTGACACAATCCCAAATCCTAAGGAAGAATGCAAGGCAATACAATTAAGGAGCGGGAGAACATTGAAGAGCAGCAAGAGACCACTAGAAGAGGAACAGTCAACACAAACGGAAGAAGCCAATGATGATGATGCAATGGCAAGCAAGCAAGCTTCAAAACAAATTCAAGAAAAGGAGAAACAATCAAAAATTCCAAAAAAGGGGAATGAAGCAATTGAAGAGCCAACAAAGAATCAAAAGCAACAAGCAGAGAAGGCCTTTGTACCTCCACTGCCATATCCCCAGAGATTCAACAAGGAGGCAAAAGACCAACAATTTCACAAGTTCCTTGAGACTTTCAAGAAGTTGGAGATAAATATCCCCTTGGCTGAGGCACTGGAGCAGATGCCCCTATATGCCAAGTTCATGAAGGAGCTAATCAACAAGAAGAGAAGTTGGCAAGAAAAGGAAACTATCATGCTCACTGAAGAATGTAGCGCTGTGATCCAGATGGGTATCCCACCAAAGCTCAAAGATCCAGGGAGTTTTGTAGTCTCATGCACCATAGGCAAGATAACATTGGAAAACGCCCTGTGTGATCTAGGTGCCAGCATCAACTTGATGCCTCTATCATTGATGAGAAAGCTTGCCATAGAAGAAATTAAACCCACCAGGATGTCACTAGTCATGGCTGATAGATCAATCAAGACACCCAATGGTATTGTGGAGAATTTACTAGTGAAGGTTGGAAAGTTTATCTTCCCCGCAGACTTCGTGATCTTAGACACAGAAGGGGAAGGGAGCAGCTCAATCATCTTGGGGAGACCATTTCTAGCCACAGCAAGAACCACTATTGATGTGGAGAAGGGAGAAATGACCTTCAGGGTGCATGATGAACAAATGGTAATCAATGTCTTCAAATCAATGCAACACCCCTCAGAGCAAGAAAATTACATGAATGTGGACATGATTGAAGGGCTGGTAGAAGAAATGTTTGAAGACAACTATTTGGAGCATCAGAAAGAACAAAGAGAGGAAGTGATAGAAATACTCATTGAAGACAAGAAAGAGGACAAACCAAAACAGGAGTTAAAACCTCTCCCTCCTCACCTCAAATACGTGTTTCTTGGGGAAACAGAGGCATTTCCAGTAATTATAAATTCCTCTTTGAACATGGATGAGGAAGCAAGGTTGATTGAAGTATTAAAAACTCACAAAACAGCCTTGGGGTGGACAATTGAGGACATCAAAGGCATCAGCCCTGCTATTTGTATGCATAAAATTTTATTGGAGGAAGAATCAAAACCTGTGGTTCAACCTCAAAGAAGACTCAACCCAACCATGAAAGAGGTGATTCAAAAAGAAGTGATGAAGCTATGGAATGCAGGGATAATTTTCCCAATCTCAGACAGCTCTTGGGTGAGTCCGGTTCAAGTTGTGCCAAAAAAAGGAGGAATGACAGTCATCACCAATGAAAAGAATGAGTTGATCCTCACTAGGACAGTGATTGGGTGGAGAATGTGCATAGACTACAGGAAATTGAATGATGCAACAAGAAAAGATCATTTTCCTTTACCATTCATTGATCAAATGTTGGAAAGACTAGCAGGCCATGCTTATTATTGCTTCCTGGATGGGTATTCGGGTTACAATCAAATAGTGGTGGACCCCAAGGATCAAGAGAAGACCTCCTTCACATGCCCATTTGGAGTTTTTGCCTATAGAAGGATGCCCTTTGGGCTATGCAACGCCCCAGCCACTTTTCAAAGGTGTATGCTTTCTATTTTTTCTGATATGGTGGAAAAATTTTTAGAAGTCTTCATGGATGATTTTTCTGTTTTTGGCAATTCATTTAACACTTGCTTGCATAACTTAACTCTTGTTTTGAAAAGATGCCAAGAAACTAATTTGGTGTTGAATTGGGAAAAATGCCATTTCATGGTTCCGGAAGGAATAGTTCTTGGGCATAAAGTGTCATGTAGAGGTATAGAAGTTGATAAAGCTAAAATAGAAGTTATTGAAAAACTCCCTATACCTGTTAATGTGAAAGCAGTAAGAAGTTTTCTTGGGCATGCTGGCTTCTACAGAAGGTTCATCAAGGACTTTTCAAAAATAGCAAAACCATTGAGCAATTCGCTAATGAATGATGTTCCCTTCATTTTTGATGATAATTGTAGACATGCCTTTGAAACTCTCAAGAGAAAGCTCATTACAGCACCAATCATCACACCCCCTGATTGGAATTTACCTTTTGAACTTATGTGTGATGCAAGCAACCTTGCTATCGGTGCTGTACTGGGGCAAAAGAAGGACAAATTGCATCATGTCATATATTATGCTAGCAAAGTGTTGAATGAAACACAGAAAAATTATACCACCACTGAAAAAGAACTTTTAGCAATTGTATATGCATTTGATAAGTTTAGACAATACTTGATCGGCTCAAAAGTTATAGTATACACTGACCATTCTGCCCTCAAGTATTTAATGTCTAAACAGGATTCAAAGCCAAGGCTTGTCAGGTGGGTGTTGTTGCTACAAGAATTTGATATTGAAGTGAGGGATAGGAAGGGAAGTGAAAATCAAGTAGTAGATCATCTATCAAGAGTGCCACAAGAAGCTAAGCAAGACAAGCCACATCAAGTCAATGAGAACTTCTCTGATGAACATCTCTTCCAAATTCAACAAACACCTTGGTTTGCTGACATAGCAAACTACAAGGTAGGAAGGAAGATACCTCAAGAATTTTCCAAGCAACAAATGAAGAAATTACTCAATGAAGTAAGGAAGTTCTTGTGGGATGAACCTTTTCTATTCAAGAGATGCTCTGATGAATGATTAGGAGGTGTGTCCCTGAAAGTGAAATGAAGGACATACTATGGCATTGCCATGGCTCAGCATATGGTGGACACTTTGGACCAGAGAGAACAGCTGCAAAGGTATTACAGAGTGGGTTTTATTGGCCAACCATCTTCAAGGATGCCAGAGAGTTTGTTCACCAATGCAATGAATGTCAAAGAACTGGAGGACTAACAAAGAGAAATGAGATGCCTCAAAATTTCATCCTGGAAGTGGAGGTGTTTGACTTATGGGGCATTGATTTCATGGGACCTTTTCCTCCTTCCTTCTCTTTCAGATATATCCTGGTGGCAGTAGAGTATGTATCAAAATAGGTGAAAGCCATAGCCACAACCACCTGTGATGCATAGATCGTCCTCCAATTCCTTAAAAAGCACATTTTCACAAGATATGGGGTGCCCAAGGGGCTGGTTAGTGATGGAGGTGGTCACTTTTGCAACAAACAGATGGAGAAACTCCTCCACAAATATGGAGTAATCCATAAAGTAGCCACACCTTACCACCCTCAGACTAACGGCCAGGCTGAACTAGCAAATAGGGAATTAAAGAAGATCCTAGAGAAAACAGTGGGAATCACAAGAAAAGACTGGGCTAGGAAGTTAGAGGATGCATTATGGGCATATAGGACAGCTTTTAAAACTCCTATTGGCAAGTCACTTTTTCAGCTATTGTATGGCAAATCCTGCCACCTCCCTGTAGAGCTTGAACACAGAGCTTTTTGGGCCACTAA
This sequence comes from Arachis ipaensis, assembly GCF_059453495.1. NCBI lineage: Eukaryota > Viridiplantae > Streptophyta > Magnoliopsida > Fabales > Fabaceae > Arachis > Arachis ipaensis. The sequence continues at coordinate 86,289,440 of NC_142442.1, read as the reverse complement.
ACTCCTCAACCTTGATCCCCAAGCTGCAGGAGAGAAAAGGTTGTTACAACTAAATGAGTTAGATGAATTTAGGCTAAAAGCTTATGAAAGTGCTAAGATATACAAGGAAAGAGCAAAGAGGTGGCATGACAAGAAGATCGCAAAGAAGGAATTCAAGCTAGGACAGCAAGTACTCCTGTATAATTCAAGGCTTAAGATTTTCCCTGGCAAACTGAAGTCTAAGTGGACTGGCCCATACTTGGTAACAAAGGTTTTTCCTTACGGGAGTATTGAACTGCTAGATGAAGCAACAAAGAATCAATTCACAACAAATGGTCACAGAGCAAAGCTGTACGTGGGAGGACAATGGGATAAGGAAAAAGAGGTCCAGAACCTACAGCCTTCTTGAAAGGACTTGAAGGATGTCAAGCTAGTGACAATAAAAGAGTGCTTGTTGGGAGGCAACCCAACCTGAGGTAGTTTTCTTTTCATAGCTTTTTCAATAAAAGTGTTGAATAATTGATATGTATTGCAAGGAGCTAAGTTTGGTGTTGCACACCAAAAATAACTTAAGGGAGAATGGAGGATTCTAAGTTTGGTGTTCCACCAAAACCTCATTCAAAAGCACATTCTAACTTCCTGCACATTGCTAGTTCCAAGCAATCAAACAGATTATTCAACCACTGCTTTTTAGTCTTAACTTCATAATCTTTAGCAAGGACACAAGATTTTGCCTAGAGTTAACCTACTGTATCCAGAAAAGTGGCAAGAAATTAAGTTTGGTGTTCCCACACCAAATTAAATCCACAAGCCACACTCAATTCATGCATACTAACTGGTCATCTAAGGGCTTGAGAAGCAAGCAACTTTTGAGAATTGTGCAGAGAATTCACCACCATTTGAAGACACTATGCATCATAACTCAAAAGGGGACAACAGAAGGAAGGACAAAGGAACTGCAACCCAATAGGTTGTAATTACACTTAACTCTTGCTGTTGAAAGATGTTTTGACTTGTGTTTTGTTAAAGTGTTCATCTAATACAAGTAGAATCACTCTTAAAATAAGTAAGCTAGCCTATGTGTGTGCTTGTGTGTTTACTTTCACTGAACAAAAAGCATGCTTGGTCCCCTACATCTTTAATTCAATAAAAGAAATATTTGAAAGTGAAGTGAGACAGTTCTCTGTTAGATAGAAGTATAATAAAAGTAAGTGGTGGTGTGTGTGTGAGATTGTATAATAGCTCACTTTTAGTGAATAAAAGAACTAGGATGTCTCCCTCTAAGTAGAAAGTAGCTTACTGTCTATGAATCTCAATCAAATAAAAGTCCTTGGTTGAAAAGAAAAACAAAAACAAAAAGAGAGAAGAAAAGCCAAAAATGGCAACAGAACAAAAGAAAAACAAAAAGAAACAAAGCTAGACACCAATAGCTTGAACCTTAGAATATATGCCTGTGGTGTCTTTGTACTAGGATTTGCTTGGATTATTAAGCTCTTTGGAGTGCATCAACACTTGGTGACTTGGGTTAACTAACCCGGGATCATCAACTGAAAGTCCATTATCAATAGCAACCTAACTATAAGGCATTTAGTAGCCCAAAGAGGTGCTGGGCATCAATGTTTTAAGAAGGAATGTGAGCCAAGTGTCTGTAGTGAATAATGTGTCAAGTATAACGAAAAGAAAATGAACTTGCTACACATGACACTCAAATAAAGCTTATGAACAAAATAATAGCCAAGGATAAAGGAATAATGAGAGGTCATAGCAGTATGTTACTTGAAGCTTGAAGGAGACTTTCTAGGCTTAAGAGTCAATAAAAAAGTGAGTGTTTACATATCAACATAAAACCCCATGAACTACCAATAACACTCTACTAGCATGAACATCCTCTTCCATTTCATTCTTTCTTCTCAATAAATCTTTTTTTGCTTGGGGACAAGCAAGCTTTAAGTTTGGTGTTGTGATGACAAGTCATCTTAGCCTAGTTTCACTAGCCTTTTTCTTTTATTTTCAATTGATTTATGCACTTTCTTGAGCCATAAGCAAGCTAATTGGGGAGATTTTCATGCTTCCTTTGATTTAATCAACCATAGATGAATTAATGCAATTTCATGAGGTTTTATGCTATAATTGTCACATATTATGAAAGAATGAATATCTCATGATTTTGAGCATAGCTTTGATGTGTTTGGTTTATTAATGATAGGTGAAGAAAGCTTGGAGAAAGGTTGAAGCAAGAAGGAATGGCTAGGAGGAAGAGAGGACAAAAAGTTTGAGCAAAAGTTTGCCTCAAACTTTAGCTCAAACTTTTGGAATAAGTGAAAATGAACCAGGGAGCAAAAAGCTGGACCAAAAGTTTGCCTCAAACTTTTGTGCAAACTTTTGGGCAAAAAGCTTGAGCCAACGTTTGCCTCAAACTTTTTGGCAAACATTGGCATCAAAAATTAACACCCTGGAGAGCAAAAGTTTGCGCCAACGTTTGCCTCAAACTTTTTGGCAAACGTTGGCGCCATGAACAACACACCCTGGAGAGCAAAAGCTTGCGCCAACGTTTGCCTCAAACTTTTTGGCAAACGTTGGCGCCATGAGTGTGCAAGGGGAGGCCAACGTTTGAGCAAAAGTTTGACCCCAAACTTTAGCTCAAACGTTGGTATCAGCAAAATGGGGTGGCTGATGTGAAAAGTTTGAGTAAAAGTTTGCCTCAAACTTTTACTCAAACTTTTACTCAAGCTTACATGATTCCACCCGGTTCAATTCTGTTCTTCTCCAAACTCCAAGAGCAATCAACCAAGGCCTCTATCAACCCAATTCCATCAAGAGCAAAGGCCCAATTGAAGGCTTGAAGACCATTTGAAGAAAGTGTATAAATAGCATAGGATTTAAGTTTTTATGGGAGCTTTCTTTTCGGTTTTGATTAGGACACTTAGTAGAGAGCTCACTTTACATTTCTTGGCATTGTTGTTTTAATTCAAGAGAATTTGGAAGGAGAATTGATCTCTCTTCTTCCTTGTTCTTGCCCAGCACTCTTTACTTTCCTTGTCTTGGATCTTGGGTTGGAGAATTGAAGGAAATCTGTTTCAGTCTCATCCTGAGATCTCTCCGTTTCATTTTACTGCATAATTGAATTTCCATTTTGATTAATTGCTTCTTCATTTACTTTCTCTAAAATTTACAATTCTTTTGCAATTGTTCTTGTTGGATCTAGGAAGGCATTGAGATCTACACTCGGTTATCTAGTCTCTTGAGTCCTGAGATCTAAATTCTCATTTTACTTTCTCTGTTTAACACTTTTCATGCTCATTTACAATTCTGTTTTTAGATCTGATTCAATCCAAGTCATCTTCTATTTCTCTGCTTGTTAAAATTTTACTTTTCCTTGTTTAATTTCTGCAAATCCAACTCCCTATTCCCTTTACAATTCAAGTCGTTTACATTTCTTGCACTTTAAGATTTTGCAATTTACATTTCTTGCGTTCTAAGTTTCTGCCATTTAATTTCTTGCTCTTTAAGATTCAGCACTTTAAATTCCAGCTCTCTTTAATTTCATGCAATTTACCCATTTCCTTTACTTTCTATGCAAGTTAAATTCGGTTAATCACAAATCTCTCAACCAAATCTTAATTCGCTTGACTAAATCAACCACTAAACTAAAAATTGCTCAATCCTTCAATCCCTGTGGGATCGACCTCACTCCCGTGAGTCTTTATTACTTGATGCGACCCGGTGCACTTGCCGGTGAGTTTTGTGTCGGATCGTTTTCCGCACATCAAATAGCGTCATTTAATGAACGAGGGTCAGCACAATGTAGTAAAAAAAAAACGGAAAAACCGGAAAAAAAACGGAGGAGCCCGCTGAAGATGAGGCGATTACGGCTCGCCTTTAGGTGTTCTCCTCAGGATAGCGTCATTTAAAGAACGAGGGTCAGCACAACGTTAAAAAAAAAAACCCTAACAAAAAAAATGGAGGAGCCAGCCGAAGATGAGGCCATTACGGCTCGCCTTTAGGTGTCCTCCTTGGGATACTGTCATTTAAAGAACGAGGGTCAGAACAACGTAAAAAAAACCGGAGGAGGCTGCCGAAGATGAGGCCATTACGGCTCGCCTATAGGTGTCCTCCTCGGGATAGCGTCATTTAAAGAACGAGGGTCAGAACAACGTTAAAGAAAAAACCAAAAAAACAAAAAAATAAAAAAAAACCGGATGAGCCTGCCGAAGATGAGGCCATTACGGCTCGCCTTTAAGTGTCCTCCTCGGGATAGCGTCATTTAAAGAACGAGGGTCAGAACAACGTAAAAAAACTGGAAAAAAACCAGAGGAGCTTGCCGAAGATGAGGCCATTACGGCTCGCCTTTAGGTGTCCTCCTCGGGATAGCGTCATTTAAAGAACGAGGGTCAGCACAACGTAAAAAAAATGAAAAAAAAAAACCGGAAGAGCCTGCCGAAGATGAGGCCATTACGGCTTGCCTTTCGGTTTCCTCCTCGGGATAGCGTCATTTAAAGAACGATGGTCAGCACAACGTAAAAAACAAAACAGAAAAAAACCGAAAAAATAAAACCGGAGGAACCTGCCGAAGATGAGGCCATTACGGCTCAACTTTAGGTGTCCTCCTCGGGATAGCGTCATTTAAAGAACGAGGGCAAGCACAACGTAAAAAAAAACCAAAAAAAAAAAACCGGAGGAGCCTACGAAGATGAGGCCATTACGGCTCGCCTTTAGGTGTCCTCCTCGGGATAGCGTCATTTAAAGAACGAGGGTCAGCACAACGTAGAAAAAAAACCGGGACGAGCCTGCCGAAGATGAGGCCATTAAAGCTCGCCTTTAGGTGTCCTCCTCGGGATAGCATCACTTAAAGAACGAGGGTCAGCAAAACATAAGAAAAAAAAACGGAAAAAATAGGAAAAAAAGAGGAGCCTGCTGAAGATGAGGCCATTACGGCTCTCCTTTAGGTATCCCCCTCGGGATAGCGTCATGTAAAGAACGAGGGTCAGCACAACGTAAAAAAAAAAAAATCGGAGGAGCCTGCCGAAGATGAGGCCATTACGGCTCGCCTTTAGGTGTCCTCCTTGGGATAGCGTCATTTAATGAACGAGGGTCAGCACAACGTAGTAGAAAAAATGGAACAACCGAAAAAAAATCGGAGGAGCCCACTGAAGATGAGGCGATTACGGCTCGCCTTTAGGTGTCCTCCTCGGGATAGCGTCATTTAAAGAACGAGGGTCAGAACAACCTTAAAGAAAAAACCAGAAAAGAAAACAAAAAAAAACCGGATGAGACTGCCGAAGATGAGGCCATTATGGCTCGCCTTTAGGTGTCCTCCTCGGGATAGTGTCATTTAAAGAACGAGGGTCAGAACAACGTAAAAAAACTGGAAAAAAATCGGAAGAGCTTGCCGAAGATGAGGCCATTACGGCTCGCCTTTAGGTGTCCTCCTCGGGATAGTGTCATTTAAAGAACGAGGGTCAGCACAACGTAAAAAAAATTGGAAAAAAACCGGAAGAGCCTACCGAAGATGAGGCCATTACGGCTCACCTTTAGGTATCCCCCTCGGGATAGCGTCATGTAAAGAACGAGGGTCAGCACAACGAAAAAAAAAAAAATTGGAGGAGCCTACCGAAGATGAGGCCATTACGGCTCGCCTTTAGCTGTCCACCTCGGGATAGCGTCATTTAATGAACGAGGGTCAGCACAACGTAGTAAAAAAAACGGAAAAATCGGAAAAAAAATTGGAGGAGCCCGCTGAAGATGAGGCGAATACGGCTCGCCTTTAGGTGTTCTCCTCAGGATAGCGTCATTTAAAGAACGAGGGTCAGCACAACGTTAAAAAAAAAACCCTGAAAAAAAAATTGAGGAGCCAGCCGAAGATGAGGCCATTACGGCTGTCCTTTAGGTGTCCTCCTCGGGATAGCGTCATTTAAAGAACGAGGGTCAGAACAACGTAAAAGAAAAAACCGGAAAAAAAACAAAAAAAACCTGCTGAGCCTGCCGAAGATGAGGCCATTACGGCTCGCCTTAAGGTATCCTCCTCGAGATAGCGTCATTTAAAAAATGAGGGTCAGCATAACGTATAAAAAAAAGGAATAAACCAGAAAAAAAAAACATAGGAGCCTGCTGAAGATGAGGCGATTACGGCTCACCTCTAGGTATCCTCCTCAGGATAGCGTCATTTAAAAAACGAGGGTCAGAACAACGTAAAAGAAAAAATCGGAAAAAAAACCAAAAAAAAACCAGATGAGCCTGCCGAAGATGAGGCCATTACGGCTCGCCTTTAGGTGTCCTCCTCGGGATAGTGTCATTTAAAGAACGAGGGTCAGAACAACGTTAAAGAAAAAACCTGAAAAAAAAAACAAAAAAAAATCGGATGAGCCTGCCGATGATGAGGCCATTAGGCTCGCCTTTAGGTGTCCTCCTCGGGATAGCATCATTTAAAGAACGAGGGTCAGTACAACGTAAAAAAAACTGAAAAAAAAACCGGAAGAGCCTGCCGAAGATGAGGCCATTACGGCTCGCCTTTAGGTTTCCTCCTCGGGATAGCGTCATTTAAAGAACGAGGGTCAGCACAACGTAAAAAACAAAACAGAAAAAAACCGAAAAAATAAAACCGGAGGAACCTGCCGAAGATGATGCCATTACGGCTCACCTTTAGGTGTCCTCCTCGGGATAGTGTCATTTAAAGAACGCGGGCAAGCACAACGTAAAAAAAAACCAAAAATAAAAATCGGAGGAGCCTGCGAAGATGAGGCCATTACGGCTCGCCTTTAGGTGTCCTCCTCGGGATAGCGTCATTTAAAGAACGAGGGTCAGCACAACGTAAAAAAAAACCGGGAGGATCCTGCCGAAGATGAGGCCATTAAGGCTCGCCTTTAGGTGTCCTCCTCGGGATAGCATCACTTAAAGAACGAGGGTCAGCAAAACGTAAGAAAAAAAAAAGGAACAAATAGGAAAAAAAGAGGAGCCTGCTGAAGATGAGGCCATTACGGCTCTCCTTTAGGTATCCCCCTCGGGATAGCGTCATGTAAAGAACGAGGGTCAGCACAACGTAAAAAAAAAATCGGAGGAGCCTGCCGAAGATGAGGCCATTACGGCTTGCCTTTAGCTGTCCTCCTCGGGATTGCGTCATTTAAAGAACGAGGGCAAGCACAACGTAAAAAAAAAACCAAAAAAAAAAACCGGAGGAGCCTGCGAAGATGAGGCCATAACGGCTCGCCTTTAGGTGTCCTCCTCGGGATAGCATCATTTAAAGAACGAGGGTCAGCACAACGTAAAAAAAAAACCGGGAGGAGCCTGCCGAAGATGAGGCCATTAAGGCTCGCCTTTAGGTGTCGTCCTCGCGATAGCATCACTTAAAGAACGAGGGTCAGCAAAACGTAAGAAAAAAAACAGAAAAAATATGAAAAAAAGAGGAGCCTGCTGAAGATGAGGACATTACGGCTCTCCTTTAGGTGTCCTCCTCGGGATAACGTCATTAAAGAACGAGGGTCAGCACAACGTAAAAAAAAAAAATCGGAGGAGCCTGCCGAAGATGAGGCCATTACGGCTCTCCTTTAGGTGTCCTCCTCGGGATAGCGTCATTTAATGAACGAGGGTCAGCACAACGTAGTAAAAAAAACGGAAAAACTGGAAAAAAATGGAGGAGCCCGCTGAAGATGAGGCGATTACGGCTCGCCTTTAGGTGTTCTCCTCATGATAGCGTCATTTAAAGAACGAGGGTCAGCACAACGTTAAAAAAATAACCCTGAAAAAAAAATGGAGGAGCCAGCCGAAGATGAGGCCATTACGGCTCGCCTTTAGGTGTCCTCCTCAGGATAGCGTCATTTAAAGAACGAGGGTCAGAACAACGTAAAAGAAAAAACTGGAAAAAAAACAAAAAAAAAAACCGGATGAGCCTGCCGAAGATGAGGCCATTACGGCTCGGCTTAAGGTAGCCTCCTCGGGATAGCGTCATTTAAAGAACGAGGGTCAGCATAACGTATAAAAAAAAAGAAAAAATCAGAAAAAAAAAAACATAGGAGCCTGCTGAAGATGAGGCGATTACGGCTCACCTTTAGGTGTCCTCCTCAGGATAGCGTCATTTAAAGAACGAGGGTAAGCACAACGTTAAAAAAAAACCCAAAAAAAAAAACGGAGGAGCCAGCCGAAGATGAGGCCATTACGGCTCGCCTTTAGGTGTCCTCCTCGGGATAGCGTCATTTAAAGATCGAAGGTCAGAACAACGTAAAAGAAAAAACCGGAAAAAAATACCAAAAAAAAAACCGGATGAGCCTGCCGAAGATGAGGCCATTACGGCTCGCCTTTAGGTGTCCTCCTCGGGATAGCGTCATTTAAAGAACGAGGGTCAGAACAACGTAAAAAAAAAACCGGAGGAGGCTGCCGAAGATGAGGCCATACGGCTAGCCTTTAGGTGTCCTCCTCGGGATAGCGTCATTTAAAGAACGAGGGTCAGAACAACGTTAAAGAAAAAACCAGAAAAAAAAAACAAAAAAAACCGGATGAGCCAGCCGAAGATGAGGCCATTACGGCTCGCCTTTAGGTGTCCTCCTCGGGATAGCGTCATTTAAAGATCGAAGGTCAGAACAACGTAAAAGAAAAAACCGGAAAAAAATACCAAAAAAAAAACCGGATGAGCCTGCCGAAGATGAGGCCATTACGGCTCGCCTTTAGGTGTCCTCCTCGGGATAGCGTCATTTAAAGAACGAGGGTCAGAACAACGTAAAAAAAAAACCGGAGGAGGCTGCCGAAGATGAGGCCATACGGCTAGCCTTTAGGTGTCCTCCTCGGGATAGCGTCATTTAAAGAACGAGGGTCAGAACAACGTTAAAGAAAAAACCAGAAAAAAAAAACAAAAAAAACCGGATGAGCCTGCCGAAGATGAGGCCATTACGGCTCGCCTTTAGGTGTCCTCCTCGGGATAGCGTCATTTAAAGAACGAGGGTCAGAACAACGTAAAAAAACTGGAAAAAAACCGGAGGAGCTTGCCGAAGATGAGGCCATTACGGCTCGCCTTTAGGTTTCCTCCTCGGGATAGCGTCATTTAAAGAACGAGGGTCAGCACAACGTAAAAAACAAAACAGAAAAAAAACAAAAAAATAAAACCGGAGGAACCTGCCGAAGACGAGGCCATTACGGCTCACCTTTAGGTGTCCTCCTCGGGATAGCGTCATTTAAAGAACGAGGGCAAGCACAACGTAAAAAAAAACCAAAAAAAAAAACACCGGAGGAGCCTCTGAAGATGAGGCCATTACAGCTCGCCTTTAGGTGTCCTCCTCGGGACAGCGTCATTTAATGAACGAGGGTCAGCACAACGTAGTAAAGAAAACGGAAAAACCGGAAAAAAAATAGAGGAGCGCGCTGAAGATGAGGCGATTACGGCTCGCCTTTAGGTGTCCTCCTCGGGATAACGTCATTTAAAGAACGAGGGTCAGAATAACGTAAAATAAAAAACCGGAAAAAAACAAAAAAAAAAACCGGATGAGCCTGCCAAAGATGAGACCATTACGGCTCGCCTTATGGAATCCTCCTCGGGATAGCGTCATTTAAAGAACGAGGGTCAGCATAACGTATAAAAAAAGGAAAAAACCGGAAAAAAAAACATAGGAGCCTGCTGAAGATGAGGCGATTACGGCTCACCTCTAGGTGTCCTCCTCAGGATAGCGTCATTTAAAGAACGAGGGTCAGCACAACGTAAAAGAAAAAACCGGAAAAAAAAAAAAAAAAAAAAATCGAATGAGCCTGCCGAAGATGAGGCAATTACAGCTCACCTTTAGGTGTCCTCCTCGGGATAGCGTCATTTAAAGAACGAGGGTCAGAACAACGTAAAAAAAACCGGAGGAGGCTGCCGAAGATGTGGCCATTACGGCTCGCCTTTAGGTGTCATCCTCGGGATAGCGTCATTTAAAGAACGAGGGTCAGAACAACGTTAAAGAAAAAACCAAAAAAAAAAAAACAAAAAAAACCGGATGAGCCTGCCGAAGATGAGGCCATTACGGCTCGCCTTTAGGTGTCCTCCTCGGGATAGTGTCATTTAAAGAACGAGGGTCAGAACAACGTAAAAAAATGGAAAAAAACTGGAGGAGCTTGCCGAAGATGAGGCCATTACGGCTCGCCTTTAGGTGTCCTCCTCGGGATAGCATCATTTAAAGAACGAGGGTCAGCACAACGTAAAAAAAAACTGGAAAAAAAACCGGAAGAGCCTGCCGAAGATGAGGCCATTACGGCTCGCCTTTAGGTTTCCTCCTCGGGATAGCGTCATTTAAAGAACGAGGGTCAGCACAACGTAAAAAACAAAATAGAAAAAAACCGAAAAAATAAAACCGGAGGAACCTGCCGAAGATGAGGTCATTACGGCTCGCCTTTAGGTGTCCTCCTCGGGATAGCGTCATTTAAAGAACGAGGGCAAGCACAACGTAAAAAAAAAACAAAAAAAAAAAACCGGAGGAGCCTGCGAAGATGAGGCCATTACGGCTCGCCTTTAGGTGTCCTCCTCGGGATAGCGTCATTTAAAGAACAAGGGTCAGCACAACGTAAAAAAAACCGGTAGGAGCCTGCCGAAGATGAGGCCATTAAGGCTCGCCTTTAGGTGTCCTCCTCGGGATAGCATCACTTAAAGAACGAGGGTCAGCAAAACGTAAGAAAAAAAAATTGAAAAAATAGGAAAAAAAGAGGAGCCTGCTGAAGATGAGGCCATTACGGCTCTCCTTTAGGTATCCCCCTCGGGATAGGGTCATGTAAAGAACGAGGGTCAGCACAACTTAAAAAAAAAAATTGGAGGAGCCTGCCGAAGATGAGGCCATTACGGCTCGCCTTTAGGTGTCCTCCTCGGGATAGCGTCATTTAATGAACGAGGGTCAGCACAACGTAGTAAAAAAAACGGAAAAACCGGAAAAAAATGGAGGAGCCCGCTGAAGATGAGGCGATTACGGCTCGCCTTTAGGTGTTCTCCTCATGATAGCGTCATTTAAAGAACGAGGGTCAGCACAACGTTAAAAAAAAAACCCTGAAAAAAAAATGCTGGAGCCAGCCGAAGATGAGGCCATTACGGCTCGCCTTTAGGTGTCCTCCTCGGGATAGCGTCATTTAAAGAACGAGGGTCAGAACAACGTAAAAGAAAAAATTGGAAAAAAAACAAAAAAAAAAAAACCGGATGAGCCTGCCGAAGATGAGGCCATTACGGCTCGGCTTAAGGTAGCCTCCTCGGGATAGCGTCATTTAAAGAACGAGGGTCAGCATAACGTATAAAAAAAAGGAAAAAATCAGAAAAAAAAAAAACATAGGAGCCTGCTGAAGATGAGGCGATTACGGCACACCTTTAGGTGTCCTCCTCAGGATAGCGTCATTTAAAGAACGAGGGTAAGCACAACGTTAAAAAAAAACCCGAAAAAAAAAACGGAGGAGCCAGCCGAAGATGAGGCCATTACGGCTCGCCTTTAGGTGTCCTCCTCGGGATAGCGTCATTTAAAGATCGAAGGTCAGAACAACGTAAAAGAAAAAACCGGAAAAAAATACCAAAAAAAAAACCGGATGAGCCTGCCGAAGATGAGGCCATTACGGCTCGCCTTTAGGTGTCCTCCTCGGGATAGCGTCATTTAAAGAACGAGGGTCAGAACAACGTAAAAAAAAACCGGAGGAGGCTGCCGAAGATGAGGCCATACGGCTCGCCTTTCGATGTCCTCCTCGGGATAGCGTCATTAAAGAACGAGGACAAGCACAACGTAAAAAAAACTATAAAAAAAACCGGAGGAGCCTGCGGAAGATGAGGTCGTTACGGCTCGCCTTTAGGTATCCTCCTCGGGATAGCGTCTTTTAAAGAACGAGTGTCAGCACAATGTAAAAAAAAAACCGGGAGGAGCCTGCCGAAGATGAGGCCATTAAGGCTCTCCTTTAGGTGACCTCCTCGGGATAGCATCACTTAAAGAACGAGGGTCAGCAAAACGTAAAAAAAAAAAAAAAAAAAAAAAAAAAAAAAAAAACAGAAAAAATCGGAAAAAAAAAGGAGCCTGCTAAAGATAAGGCGATTACGGCTCTCCTTTAGGTATCCCCCTCGGGATAGCGTCATGTAAAGAACGAGGGTCAGCACAACGTAAAAAAAAAAAACGGAGGAGGCTGCCGAAGATGAGGCCATTACGGCTAGCCTTTAGGTGTCCTCCTCGGGATAGCGTCATTTAAAGAACGAGGGACAGAACAACGTTAAAGAAAAAACCAGAAAAAAAAAAACAAAAAAAACCGGATGAGCCTGCCGAAGATGAGGCCATTACGGCTCGCCTTTAGGTGTCCTCCTCGGGATAGCGTCATTTAAAGAACGAGGGTCAGAACAACGTAAAAAAACTGGAAAAAAACCGGAGGAGCTTGCCGAAGATGAGGCCATTACGGCTCGCCTTTAGGTTTCCTCCTCGGGATAGCGTCATTTAAAGAACGAGGGTCAGCACAACGTAAAAAACAAAACAGAAAAAAAACAAAAAAATAAAACCGGAGGAACCAGCCGAAGACGAGGCCATTACGGCTCACCTTTAGATGTCCTCCTCGGGATAGCGTCATTTAAAGAACGAGGGCAAGCACAACGTAAAAAAAACCAAAAAAAAAAACCAGAGGAGCCTCTGAAGATGAGGCCATTACGGCTCGCCTTTAGGTGTCCTCCTCGGGACAGCGTCATTTAATGAACGAGGGTCAGCACAACGTAGTAAAGAAAACGGAAAAACCGGAAAAAAAAATAGAGGAGCCCGCTGAAGATGAGGCGATTACGGCTCGCCTTTAGGTGTTCTCCTCAGGATAGCGTCATTTAAAGAACGAGGGTCAGCACAACGTTAAAAAAAAACCCTGAAAAAAAATGGAGGAGCCAGCCGAAGATGAGGCCATTACGGCTCGCCTTTAGGTGTCCTCCTCGGGATAGCGTCATTTAAAGAACGTGGGTCAGAACAACGTAAAAGAAAAAACCGGAAAAAAAACAAAAAAAAACCGGATGTGCCTGCCGAAGATGAGGCCATTACGGCTCGCCTTAAGGTATCCTCCTCGGGATAGCGTCATTTAAAGAACGAGGGTCAGCATAACGTATAAAAAAAAGGAAAAAATCGAAAAAAAAAACATAGGAGCCTGCTGAAGATGAGGCGATTACGGCTCACCTTTAGGTGTCCTCCTCAGGATAGCGTCATTTAAAGAACGAGGGTAAGCACAACGTTAAAAAAAAAACCCAAAAAAAAAACGGAGGAGCCAGCCGAAGATGAGGCCATTACGGCTCGCCTTTAGGTGTCCTCCTCGGGATAGCGTCATTTAAAGAACGAGGGTCAGAACAACGTAAAAGAAAAAACCGGAAAAAAACACCAAAAAAAAACCAGATGAGCCTGCCGAAGATGAGGCCATTACGGCTCGCCTTTAGGTGTCCTCCTCGAGATAGCGTCATTTAAAGAACGAGGGTCAGAACAACGTAAAAAGAAACCGGAGGAGGCTGCCGAAGATGAGGCTGTACGGCTCGCCTTTCGGTGTCCTCCTCGGGATTGCGTCATTAAAGAACGAGGACAAGCACAACGTAAAAAAAACTAAAAAAAAAATTGGAGGAGCCTGCCGAAGAAGAGGTCATTACGGCTCGCCTTTAGGTGTCCTCCTCGGGATAGCGTCATTTAAAGAACGAGGGTCAGCACAACGTAAAAAAAAAAACCGGGAGGAGCCTGCCGAAGATGAGGCCATTAAGGCTTGCCTTTAGGTGACCTGCTCGGGATAGCATCACTTAAAGAACGAGGGTCAGCAAAACGTAAAAAAAAAAAACAAAAAAAATCGGAAAAAAAAAGGAGCCTGCTGAAGATGAGGCCATTACGGCTCTCCTTTAGGTATCCCTCTCGGGATAGCGTCACGTAAAGAACGAGGGTCACCACAACGTAAAAAAAAAAACGGAGGAGGCTGCCGAAGATGAGGCCATTACAGCTCGCCTTTAGGTGTCCTCCTCGGGATAGCGTCATTTAAAGAACGAGGGTCAGAACAACGTTAAAGAAAAAACTAGAAAAAAAAAAACTGGATGAGCCTGCCGAAGATGAGGCCATTACGGCTTGCCTTTAGGTGTCCTCCTCGGGATAGCGTCATTTAAAGAACGAGGGTCAGAAAAACGTAAAAAAACTGGAAAAAAACCGGAGGAGCTTGCCGAAGATGAGGCCATTAAGGCTCGCCTTTAGGTGTCCTCCTCGGGATAGCATCATTTAAAGAACGGGGGTCAGCACAACGTAAAAAAAAACTGGAAAAAAAACCCGAAGAGCCTGGCGAAGATGAGGCCATTACGGCTCGCCTTTAGGTGTCCTCCTCGGGATAACGTCATTTAAAGAACGAGGGTCAGAACAACGTAAAAAAAAAAACCGGAGGAGGCTGCCGAAGATAAGGCCATACGGCTCGCCTTTCGGTGTCCTCCTCGGGATAGCGTCATTAAAGAACGAGGACAAGCACAACGTAAAAAAAACTAAAAAAAAACTGGAGGGGCCTGCCGAAGATGAGGTCATTACGGCTCGCCTTTAGGTGTCCTCCTCGGGATAGCGTCATTTAAAGAACGAGGGTCAGCACAACGTAAAAAAAAAAAACCGGGAGGAGCCTGCCGAAGATGTGGCCATTAAGGCTTGCCTTTAGGTGACCTGCTCGGGATAGCATCACTTAAAGAACGAGGGTCAGCAAAACGTAAAAAAAAAAAAAAAACAAAAAAAAAAACAGAAAAAATCGGAAAAAAAAAGGAGCCTGCTGAAGATGAGGCCATTACGGCTCTCCTTTAGGTATCCCCCTCGGGATAGCGTCATGTAAAGAACGAAGGTCAGCACAACGTAAAAAAAAAAACGGAGGAGGCTGCCGAAGATGAGGCCATTACGGCTCGCCTTTAGGTGTCATCCTCGGGATAGCGTCATTTAAAGAACGAGGGTCAGATCAACGTTAAAGAAAAAACTAGAAAAAAAAAACCGGATGAGCCTGCCGAAGATGAGGCCATTACGGCTTGCCTTTAGGTGTCCTCCTCGGGATAGCGTCATTTAGAGAACGAGGGTCAGAACAACGTAAAAAAACTGGAAAAAAACCGGAGGAGCTTGCCGAAGATGAGGCCATTGCGGCTCGCCTTTAGGTGTCCTCCTCGGGATAGCATCATTTAAAGAACGGGGGTCAGCACAACGTAAAAAAAAACCTGGAAAAAAAACCCGAAGAGCCTGGCGAAGATGAGGCCATTACGGCTCGCCTTTAGGTTTCCTCCTCGGGATAGCGTCATTTAAAGAACGAGGGTCAGCACAACGTAAAAAATAAAACAGAAAAAAACCGAAAAGATAAAACCGGAGGAACCTGCCGAAGATGAGGCCATTACGGCTCACCTTTAGGTGTCCTCCTCGGGATAGCGTCATTTAAAGAACTAGGGCAAGCACAACGTAAAAAAAAACCAAAAAAAAAAAAAAACCGGAGGAGCCTACGAAGATGAGGCCATTACGGCTCGCCTTTAGGTGTCCTCCTCGGGATAGCATCACTTAAAGAACGAGGGTCAGCAAAACGTAAGAAAAAAAAACGGAAAAAATAGGAAAAAAAGAGGAGCCTGCTGAAGATGAGGCCATTACGGCTCTCCTTTAGGTATCCCCCTCGGGATAGCGTCATGTAAAGAACGAGGGTCAGCACAACGTAAAAAAAAAAAATCGGAGGAGCCTGCCGAAGATGAGGCCATTACGGCTCGCCTTTAGGTTTCCTCCTCGGGATAGCGTCATTTAAAGAACGAGGGCCAGCACAATGTAAATAACAAAACTGAAAAAAACCAAAAAAATAAAACCGGAGGAACCTGCCGAAGCCGAGGCCATTACGGCTCACCTTTAGGTGTCCTCCTCGGGATAGCGTCATTTAAAGTACGAGGGCAAGCACAACGTAAAAAAAAACCAAAAAAAAAACCGGAGGAGCCTCTGAAGATGAGGCCATTACGGCTCACCTTTAGGTGTCCTCCTCGGGACAGCGTCATTTAATGAACGAAGGTCAGCACAACGTAGTAAAGAAAACGGAAAAACCGGAAAAAAAATAGAGGAGCCCGCTGAAGATGAGGCGATTACGGCTCGCCTTTAGGTGTTCTCCTCAGGATAGCGTCATTTAAAGAACGAGGGTCAGCACAACGTTAAAAAAAAAACCCTGAAAAAAAAATGGAGGAGCCAGCCGAAGATGAGGCCATTACGGCTCGCCTTTAGGTGTCGTCCTCGGGATAGCGTCATTTAAAGAACTAGGGTCAGAACAACGTAAAAGAAAAAACCGGAAAAAAAAACAAAAAAAAAAAACCGGATGAGCTTGCCGAAGATGAGGCCATTACGGCTCGCCTTAAGGTATCCTCGTCGGGATAGCGTCATTTAAAGAACGAGGGTCAGCATAACGTATAAAAAAAAAGAAAAAATCGGAAAAAAAAAAAACATAGGGCCTGCTGAAGATGAGGCGATTACGGCTCACCTTTAGGTGTCCTCCTCAGGATAGCGTCATTTAAAGAACGAGGGTAAGCACAACGTTAAAAAAAAAACCCAAAAAAAAAACGGAGGAGCCAGCCGAAGATGAGGCCATTACGGCTCGCCTTTAGGTGTCCTCCTCAGGATAGCGTCATTTAAAGAACGAGGGTCAGAACAACGTAAAAGAAAACACCGGAAAAAAACACCAAAAAAAACCGGATGAGCCTGCCGAAGATGAGGCCATTACGGCTCGCCTTTAGGTGTCCTCCTCGGGATAGCGTCATTTAAAGAACGAGGGTCAGAACAACGTAAAAAAAAAAACAGAGGAGGCTGCCGAAGATGAGGTCATTACGGCTCGCCTTTAGGTGTCCTCCTCGGGATAGCGTCATTTAAAGAACGAGGGTCAGCACAACGTAAAAAAAAAAACCGGGAGGAGCCTGCCGAAGATGAGGCCATTAAGGCTTGCCTTTAGGTGACCTCCTCGGGATAGCATCACTTAAAGAACGAGGGTCAGCAAAACGTAAAAAAAAAAAAAAAAAAAAAAAAAAAAAAAAGAATAAATCGGAAAAAAAAGGAGCCTGCTGAATATGAGGCCATTACGGCTCTCCTTTAGGTATCCCCCTCGGGATAGCGTCATGTAAAGAACGAGGGTCAGCACAACGTAAAAAAAAAAAAAACGGAGGAGGCTGCCGAAGATGTGGCCATTACGGCTCTCCTTTAGGTGTCCTCCTCGGGATAGCGTCATTTAAAGAACGAGGGTCAGAACAACGTTAAAGAAAAAACTAGAAAAAAAAAACCGTATGAGCCTGCCGAAGATGAGGCCATTACGGCTTGCCTTTAGGTGTCCTCCTCGGGATAGCGTCATTTAAAGAACGAGGGTCAGAACAACGTAAAAAAACTGGAAAAAAATCGGAGGAGCTTGCCGAAGATGAGGCCATTACGGCTCGCCTTTAGGTGTCCTCCTCGGGATAGCATCATTTAAAGAACGAGGGTCAGCACAACGTAAAAAAAACTGGAAAAAAAACCGGAAGAGCCTGCTGAAGATGAGGCCATTACGGCTCGACTTTAGGTGTCCTCCTCGGGATAGCGTCATTTAAAGAACGAGGGTCAGCACAACGTAAAAAAAAACCAGGAGGAGCCTGCCGAAGATGAGGCCATTAAGGCTCGCCTTTAGGTGTCCTCCTCGGGATAGCATCACTTAAAGAACGAGGGTCAGCAAAACGTAAGAAAAAAAACGGAAAAAATAGGAAAAAAAGAGGAACCTGCTGAAGATGAGGTCATTACGGCTCTCCTTTAGGTATCACCCTCGGGATAGCGTCATGTAAAGAACGAGGGTCAGCACAACGTAAAAAAAAAATCGGAGGAGCCTGCCGAAGATGAGGCCATTACGGCTCGCCTTTAGGTGTCCTCCTCGGGATAGCGTCATTTAATGAACGAGGGTCAGCACAACGTAGTAAAGAAAACGGAAAAACCGGAAAAAAAAAATGGAGGAGCCCGCTGAAGATGAGGCGATTACGGCTCGCCTTTAGGTGTTCTCCTCAGGATAGCGTCATTTAAAGAACGAGGGTCAACACAACGTTAAGAAAAAACCCTGAAAAAAAATGGATGAGCCAGCCGAAGATGAGGCCATTACGGCTCGCCTTTAGGTGTCCTCCTCGGGATAGCGTCATTTAAAGAACGAGGGTCAGAACAACGTAAAAGAAAAAACCGGAAAAAAAACAAAATAAAAAACCGGATGAGCCTGCCGAAGAGGAGGCCATTACGGCTCGCCTTAAGGTATCCTCCTCGGGATAGCGTCATTTAAAGAACGAGGGTCTGCATAACGTATATAAAAAAGGAAAAAACCGGAAAAAAACATAGGAGCCTGCTGAAGATGAGGCGATTACGGCTCACCTCTAGGTGTCCTCCTCAGGATAGCGTCATTTAAAGAACGAGGGTCAGAACAACGTAAAGGAAAAAATCGGAAAAAAAACCAAAAAAAAACTGGATGAGCCTGCCGAAGATTAGGCAATTACGGCTCACCTTTAGGTGTCCTCCTCGGGATAGCGTCATTTAAAGAACGAGGGTCAGAACAAAGTAAAAAAAACCGGAGGAAGCTGCCGAAGATGAGGCCATTACGGCTCGCCTTTAGGTGTCCTCCTCGGGATAGCGTCATTTAAAGAACGAGGGTCAAAACAACGTTAAAGAAAAAACCAAAAAACAAAAAAAAAAAAAAAACCGGATGAGCCTGCCGAAGATGAGGCAATTACGGCTCACCTTTAGGTGTCCTCCTCGGGATAGCGTCATTTAAAGAAGGAGGGTCAGAACAAAGTAAAAAAAACCGGAGGAAGCTGCCGAAGATGAGGCCATTACGGCTCGCCTTTAGGTGTCCTCTTCGGGATAGCGTGATTTAAAGAACGAGGGTCAAAACAACGTTAAAGAAAAAACTAAAAAAAAAAAACAAAAAAAACCGGATGAGCCTGCCGAAGATGAGGCCATTACGGCTTGCCTTTAGGTGTCCTCCTCGGGATAGCATCATTTAAAGAACGGGGGTCAGCACAACGTAAAAAAAACTGGAAAAAAACCCGAAGAGCCTGGCGAAGATGAGGCCATTACGGCTCGCCTTTAGGTTTCCTCCTCGGGATAGCGTCATTTAAATAACGAGGGTCAGCACAACGTAAAAAACAAAACAGAAAAAACCGAACAGTTAAAACCGGAGGAACCTGCCGAAGATGAGGCCATTACGGCTCACCTTTTGGTGTCCTCCTCGGGATAGCGTCATTTAAAGAACTAGGGCAAGCACAACATAATAAAAAACCAAAAAAAAAAAAAACCGGAGGAGCCTACGAAGATGAGGCCATTACGGCTCGCCTTTAGGTGTCCTCCTCGGGATAGCATCATTTAAAGAACGAGGGTCAGCACAACGTAAAAAAAACTGGAAAAAAACCGGAAGAGCCTGCCAAAGATGAGGCCATTACGGCTCGCCTTTAGGTGTTCTCCTCAGGATAGCGTCATTTAAAGAACGAGGGTCAGCACAACGTTAAAAGAAAACCCTGAAAAAAAAAATTGAGGAGCCAGCAGAAGATGAGGCCATTACGGCTCGCCTTTAGGTGTCCTCCTCGGGATAGCGTCATTTAAAGAACGAGGGTCAGAACAACGTAAAAGAAAAAACCGGAAAAAAAACAAAAAAAAAACCGGATGAGCCTGCCGAAGATGAGGCCATTACGGCTCGCCTTAAGGTATCCTCCTCGGGATAGCGTCATTTAAAGAACGAGGGTCAGCATAACGTATAAAAAAAAGGAAAAAATCGGAAAAAAAAAAACATAGGAGCCTGCTGAAGATGAGGCGATTACGGCTCACCTTTAGGTGTCCTCCTCAGGATAGCGTCATTTAAAGAACGAGGGTAAGCACAACGTTAAAAAAAAAACCCAAAAAAAAAAACGGAGGAGCCAGCCGAAGATGAGGCCATTACGGCTCGCCTTTAGGTGTCCTCCTCAGGATAGCGTCATTTAAAGAACGAGGGTCAGAACAACGTAAAAGAAAAAACCGGAAAAAAACACCAAAAAAAAAACCGGATGAGCCTGCCGAAGATGAGGCCATTACGGCTCGCCTTTAGGTGTCCTCCTCGGGATAGCGTCATTTAAAGAACGAGGGTCAGAACAACGTAAAAAAAAAATGGAGGAGGCTGCTGAAGATGAGGCCATACGGCTCGCCTTTCGGTGTCCTCCTCGGGATAGCGTCATTAAAGAACGAGGACAAGCACAACGTAAAAAAAACAACCGGGAGGAGCCTGCCGAAGATGAGGCCATTAAGGCTTCCCTTTAGGTGACCTCCTCGGGATAACATCACTTAAAGAACGAGGGTCAGCAAAACGTAAAAAAAAAAAAACGGAGGAGGCTGCCGAAGATGAGGCCATTACGGCTCGCTTTTAGGTGTCCTCCTCGGGATAGCGTCATTTAAAGAACGAGGGTCAGAACAACGTTAAAGAAAAAACTAGAAAAAAAACCGGAAGAGCCTGCCGAAGATGAGGCCATTACGGCTCGCCTTTAGGTGTCCTCCTCGGGATAGCATCATTTAAAGAACGAGGGTCAGAACAACGTAAAAAAACTGGAAAAAAACCGGAGGAGCTTGCCGAAGATGAGGCCATTACGGCTCGCCTTTAGGTGTCCTCCTCGGGATAGCATCATTTAAAGAACGAGGGTCAGCACAACGTAAAAAAAACTGGAAAAAAAACCGGAAGAGCCTGCCGAAGATGAGGCCATTACGGCTCGACTTTAGGTGTCCTCCTCGGGATAGCGTCATTTAAAGAACGAGGGTCAGCACAACGTAAAAAAAAACCAGGAGGAGCCTGCCGAAGATGAGGCCATTAAGGCTCGCCTTTAGGTGTCCTCCTCGGCATAGCATCACTTAAAGAACGAGGGTCAGCAAAACGTAAGAAAAAAAACGGAAAAAATAGGAAAAAAAGAGGAGCCTGCTGAAGATGAGGCCATTACGGCTCTCCTTTAGGTATCCCCCTCGGGATAGCGTCATGTAAAGAACGAGGGTCAGCACAACGTAAAAAAAAAAAAATCGGAGGAGCCTGCCGAAGATGAGGCCATTACGGCTCGCCTTTAGGTGTCCTCCTCAGGATAGCGTCATTTAATGAACGAGGGTCAGCACAACGTAGTAAAGAAAACGGAAAAACCGGAAAAAAAATGGAGGAGCCCGCTGAAGATGAGGCGATTACGGCTCGCCTTTAGGTGTTCTCCTCAGGATAGCGTCATTTAAAGAACGAGGGTCAGCACAACGTTAAAAAAAAACCCTGAAAAAAAAATGGATGAGCCAGCTGAAGATGAGGCCATTACGGCTAGCCTTTAGGTGTCCTCCTCGAGATAGCGTCATTTAAAGAACGAGGGTCAGAACAACGTAAAAGAAAAAACCAGAAAAAAAACAAAATAAAAAACCGGATGAGCCTGCCGAAGATGAGGCCATTACGGCTCGCCTTAAGGTATCCTCCTCGGGATAGCGTCATTTAAAGAACGAGGGTCTGTATACCGTATATAAAAAAGGAAAAAACCGGAAAAAACATAGGAGCCTGCTGAAGATGAGGCGATTACGACTCACCTCTAGGTGTCCTCCTCAGGATAGCGTCATTTAAAGAACGAGGGTCAGAACAACGTAAAGGAAAAAACTGGAAAAAAAACAAAAAAAAACTGGATGAGCCTGCCGAAGATTAGGCAATTACAGCTCACCTTTAGGTGTCCTCCTCGGGATAGCGTTATTTAAAGAACGAGGGTCAGAACAAAGTAAAAAAAAAAACCGGAGGAGGCTGCCGAAGATGAGGCCATTACGGCTCGCCTTTAGGTGTCCTCCTCGGTATAGCGTCATTTAAAGAACGAGGGTCAGAACAACGTTAAAGAAAAAACCAAAAAAAAAAAACAAAAAAAACCGGATGAGCCTGCCGAAGATGAGGCCATTACGGCTTGCCTTTAGGTGTCCTCCTCGGGATAGCGTCATTTAAAGAACGAGGGTCAGAACAACGTAAAAAAACTGAAAAAAAACCGGAGAAGCTTGCCGAAGATGAGGCCATGACGGCTCGCCTTTAGGTGTCCTCCTCGGGATAGCATCATTTAAAGAATGGGGGTCAGCACAACGTAAAAAAAAACTGGAAAAAAAACCCGAAGAGCCTGGCGAAGATGAGGCCATTACGGCTCACCTTTAGGTTTCCTCCTCGGGATAGCGTCATTTAAAGAACGAGGGTCCGCACAACGTAAAAAACAAAACAGAAAAAAACCGAAAAGATAAAACCGGAGGAACCTGCCGAAGATGAGACCATTACGGCTCACCTTTTGGTGTCCTCCTCGGAATAGCGTCATTTAAAGAACTAGGGCAAGCACAACGTAATAAAAAACCATAAAAAAAAAAACCCGAGGAGCCTACGAAGATGAGGCCATTACGGCTCGCCTTTAGGTGTCCTCCTCGGGATAGCATCATTTAAAGAACGAGGGTCAGCACAACGTAAAAAAAAACCGGGAGGAGCCTGCCGAAGATGAGGCCATTAAGGCTCGCCTTTAGGTGTCCTCCTCGGGATAGCCTCAGTTAAAGAACGAGGGTCAGCAAAACGTAAGAAAAAAAAACGGAAAAAATAGGAAAAAAAGAGGAGCCTGCTGAAGATGAGGCCATTACGGCTCTCCTTTAGGTATCCCCCTCGGGATAGCGTCATGTAAAGAACGAGGGTTAGCACAACGTAAAAAAAAAAAATCGGAGGAGCCTGCCGAAGATGAGGCCATTACGGCTCGCCTTTAGGTGTCCTCCTCGGGATAGCGTCATTTAATGAACGAGGGTCAGCACAACGTAGTAAAAAAAACGGAAAAACCGGAAAAAAATGGAGGAGCCCGCTGAAGATGAGGCGATTACGGCTCGCCTTTAGGTGTTCTCCTCAGGATAGCGTCATTTAAAGAACGCTGGTCAGCACAACGTTAAAAGAAAACCCTGAAAAAAAAAATTGAGGAGCCAGCAGAAGATTAGGCCATTACGGCTCGCCTTTAGGTGTCTTGCTCGGGATAGCGTCATTTAAAGAACGATGGTCAGAACAACGTAAAAGAAAAAACCGGAAAAAAAACAAAAAAAAACCGGATGAGCCTTCCGAAGATGAGGCCATTACGGCTTGCCTTAAGGTATCCTCCTCGGGATAGTGTCATTTAAAGAACGAGCGTCAGCATAACGTCTAAAAAAAAGGAAAAAACCGGAAAAAAAAAACATAGGAGCCTGCTGAAGATGAGGCGATTACGTCTCACCTCTAGGTGTCTTCCTCAGGATTGCGTCATTTAAAGAACGAGGGTCAGAACAACGTAAAAGAAAAAACCAGAAAAAAAACCAAAAAAAAAACCGGATGAGCCTGCCGAAGATGAGGCAATTACGGCTCACCTTTAGGTGTCCTCCTCGGGATAGCGTCATTTAAAGAACGAGGGTCAGAACAACGTAAAAAAAAAACGGAGGAGGCTGCCAAAGATGAGGCCATTACGGCTCGCCTTTAGGTGTCCTCCTCAGGATAGCGTCATTTAAAGAACGAGGGTCAGCACAACGTAAAAAAAACTGGAAAAAAAACCGGAAGAGCTTGCCGAAGATGAGGCCATTACGGCTCGCCTTTAGGTGTCCTCCTCGGGATAGCATCATTTAAAGAACGAGGGTCAGCACAACGTAAAAAAAAACTGGAAAAAAAACCGGAAGAGCCTGCCGAAGATGAGGCCATTACGGCTCGACTTTAGATGTCCTCCTCGGGATAGCGTCATTTAAAGAACGAGGGTCAGCACAACGTAAAAAAACTGGAAAAAAACCGGAGGAGCTTGCCGAAGATGAGGCCATTACGGCTCGCCTTTAGGTGTCCTCCTCGGGATAGCATCATTGAAAGAACGAGGGTCAGCACAACGTAAAAAAAACTGGAAAAAAAACCGGAAGAGCCTGCCGAAGATGAGGCCATTACGGCTCGACTTTAGGTGTCCTCCTCGGGATAGCGTCATTTAAAGAACGAGGGTCAGCACAACGTAAAAAAAAACCGGGAGGAGCCTGCCGAAGATGAGGCCATTAAGGCTCGCCTTTAGGTGTCCTCGTCGGGATAGCATCACTTAAAGAACGAGGGTCAGCAAATCGTAAGAAAAAAAAACGGAAAAAATAGGAAAAAAAGAGGAGCCTGCTGAAGATGAGGCCATTACGGCTCTCCTTTAGGTATCCCCCTCGGGATAGCGTCATGTAAAGAACGAGGGTCAGCACAACGTAAAAAAAAAAAAATCGGAGGAGCCTGCCGAAGATGAGGCCATTACGGCTCGCCTTTAGGTGTCCTCCTCAGGATAGCGTCATTTAATGAACGAGGGTCAGCACAACGTAGTAAAGAAAACGGAAAAACCGGAAAAAAAATGGAGGAGCCCGCTGAAGATGAGGCGATTACGGCTCGCCTTTAGGTGTTCTCCTCAGGATAGCGTCATTTAAAGAACGAGGGTCAGCACAACGTTAAAAAAAAACCCTAAAAAAAAAATGGATGAGCCAGCTGAAGATGAGGCCATTACGGCTAGCCTTTAGGTGTCCTCCTCGAGATAGCGTCATTTAAAGAACGAGGGTCAGAACAACGTAAAAGAAAAAACCAGAAAAAAAACAAAATAAAAAACCGGATGAGCCTGCCGAAGATGAGGCCATTACGGCTCGCCTTAAGGTATCCTCCTCGGGATAGCGTCATTTAAAGAACGAGGGTCTGTATACCGTATATAAAAAAGGAAAAAACCGGAAAAAACATAGGAGCCTGCTGAAGATGAGGCGATTACGACTCACCTCTAGGTGTCCTCCTCAGGATAGCGTCATTTAAAGAACGAGGGTCAGAACAACGTAAAGGAAAAAACTGGAAAAAAAACAAAAAAAAAACTGGATGAGCCTGCCGAAGATTAGGCAATTACAGCTCACCTTTAGGTGTCCTCCTCGGGATAGCGTTATTTAAAGAACGAGGGTCAGAACAAAGTAAAAAAAAAAACCGGAGGAGGCTGCCGAAGATGAGGCCATTACGGCTCGCCTTTAGGTGTCCTCCTCGGTATAGCGTCATTTAAAGAACGAGGGTCAGAACAACGTTAAAGAAAAAACCAAAAAAAAAAAAACAAAAAAAACCGGATGAGCCTGCCGAAGATGAGGCCATTACGGCTTGCCTTTAGGTGTCCTCCTCGGGATAGCGTCATTTAAAGAACGAGGGTCAGAACAACGTAAAAAAACTGAAAAAAAACCGGAGAAGCTTGCCGAAGATGAGGCCATGACGGCTCGCCTTTAGGTGTCCTCCTCGGGATAGCATCATTTAAAGAATGGGGGTCAGCACAACGTAAAAAAAAACTGGAAAAAAAACCCGAAGAGCCTGGCGAAGATGAGGCCATTACGGCTCACCTTTAGGTTTCCTCCTCGGGATAGCGTCATTTAAAGAACGAGGGTCCGCACAACGTAAAAAACAAAACAGAAAAAAACCGAAAAGATAAAACCGGAGGAACCTGCCGAAGATGAGACCATTACGGCTCACCTTTTGGTGTCCTCCTCGGAATAGCGTCATTTAAAGAACTAGGGCAAGCACAACGTAATAAAAAACCATAAAAAAAAAAACCCGAGGAGCCTACGAAGATGAGGCCATTACGGCTCGCCTTTAGGTGTCCTCCTCGGGATAGCATCATTTAAAGAACGAGGGTCAGCACAACGTAAAAAAAAACCGGGAGGAGCCTGCCGAAGATGAGGCCATTAAGGCTCGCCTTTAGGTGTCCTCCTCGGGATAGCCTCAGTTAAAGAACGAGGGTCAGCAAAACGTAAGAAAAAAAAACGGAAAAAATAGGAAAAAAAGAGGAGCCTGCTGAAGATGAGGCCATTACGGCTCTCCTTTAGGTATCCCCCTCGGGATAGCGTCATGTAAAGAACGAGGGTTAGCACAACGTAAAAAAAAAAAATCGGAGGAGCCTGCCGAAGATGAGGCCATTACGGCTCGCCTTTAGGTGTCCTCCTCGGGATAGCGTCATTTAATGAACGAGGGTCAGCACAACGTAGTAAAAAAAACGGAAAAACCGGAAAAAAATGGAGGAGCCCGCTGAAGATGAGGCGATTACGGCTCGCCTTTAGGTGTTCTCCTCAGGATAGCGTCATTTAAAGAACGCTGGTCAGCACAACGTTAAAAGAAAACCCTGAAAAAAAAAATTGAGGAGCCAGCAGAAGATTAGGCCATTACGGCTCGCCTTTAGGTGTCTTGCTCGGGATAGCGTCATTTAAAGAACGATGGTCAGAACAACGTAAAAGAAAAAACCGGAAAAAAAACAAAAAAAAACCGGATGAGCCTTCCGAAGATGAGGCCATTACGGCTTGCCTTAAGGTATCCTCCTCGGGATAGTGTCATTTAAAGAACGAGCGTCAGCATAACGTCTAAAAAAAAGGAAAAAACCGGAAAAAAAAAACATAGGAGCCTGCTGAAGATGAGGCGATTACGTCTCACCTCTAGGTGTCTTCCTCAGGATTGCGTCATTTAAAGAACGAGGGTCAGAACAACGTAAAAGAAAAAACCAGAAAAAAAACCAAAAAAAAAACCGGATGAGCCTGCCGAAGATGAGGCAATTACGGCTCACCTTTAGGTGTCCTCCTCGGGATAGCGTCATTTAAAGAACGAGGGTCAGAACAACGTAAAAAAAAAACGGAGGAGGCTGCCAAAGATGAGGCCATTACGGCTCGCCTTTAGGTGTCCTCCTCAGGATAGCGTCATTTAAAGAACGAGGGTCAGCACAACGTAAAAAAAACTGGAAAAAAAACCGGAAGAGCTTGCCGAAGATGAGGCCATTACGGCTCGCCTTTAGGTGTCCTCCTCGGGATAGCATCATTTAAAGAACGAGGGTCAGCACAACGTAAAAAAAAACTGGAAAAAAAACCGGAAGAGCCTGCCGAAGATGAGGCCATTACGGCTCGACTTTAGATGTCCTCCTCGGGATAGCGTCATTTAAAGAACGAGGGTCAGCACAACGTAAAAAAACTGGAAAAAAACCGGAGGAGCTTGCCGAAGATGAGGCCATTACGGCTCGCCTTTAGGTGTCCTCCTCGGGATAGCATCATTGAAAGAACGAGGGTCAGCACAACGTAAAAAAAACTGGAAAAAAAACCGGAAGAGCCTGCCGAAGATGAGGCCATTACGGCTCGACTTTAGGTGTCCTCCTCGGGATAGCGTCATTTAAAGAACGAGGGTCAGCACAACGTAAAAAAAAACCGGGAGGAGCCTGCCGAAGATGAGGCCATTAAGGCTCGCCTTTAGGTGTCCTCGTCGGGATAGCATCACTTAAAGAACGAGGGTCAGCAAATCGTAAGAAAAAAAAACGGAAAAAATAGGAAAAAAAGAGGAGCCTGCTGAAGATGAGGCCATTACGGCTCTCCTTTAGGTATCCCCCTCGGGATAGCGTCATGTAAAGAACGAGGGTCAGCACAACGTAAAAAAAAACAATCGGAGGAGCCTGCTTATGACAAGTCATTTTAGCCTAGTTTCACTAGCCTTTTTCTTATGTTTTCATTTGAATTATGCACTTTCTTGAGCCATAAGCAAGCCAATTGGGTAGATTTTCATGCTTCCTTTGATTTAATCAACCATAGATGAATTAATGCAATTTCATGAGGTTTTATGCTATAATTGTCACATATTATGAAAGAATGAATATCTCATGATTTTTAGCATAGCTTTGATGTGTTTGGTTAATTAATGATAGGTGAAGAAAGCTTGGAGAAAGGTTGAAGCAAGAAGGAATGGTTAGGAGGAAGAGAGGACAAAAAGTTTGAGCAAAAGTTTGCCTCAAACTTTAGCTCAAACTTTTGGAATAAGTGAAAATGAACCAGGAAGCAAAAAGCTGGACCAAAAGTTAGCCTCAAACTTTTATGCAAACTTTTGGGCAAAAAGCTGGACCAAAAGTTTGCCTCAAACTTTTGTGCAAACTTTTGGGCAAAAAGCTTGAGCAAAAGTTTGCCTCAAACTTTTTGGCAAACTTTTGGCATCACAAATCAACACCCTGGAGAGCAAAAGTTTGCGCCAACGTTTGCCTCAAACTTTTTGGCAAACGTTGGCGCATGAACAACACACCCTGGAGAGCAAAAGTTTGCGCCAACGTTTGCCTCAAACTTTTTGGCCAACGTTGGCGCCATGAGTATGCAAGGGGAGGCCAACGTTTGAGCAAAAGTTTGACCCCAAACTTTTGCCCAAACGTTGGTATCAGCAAAATGGTGTGGCTGATGTGAAAAGTTTGAGTAAAAGTTTGCCTCAAACTTTTACTCAAGCTTTCATGATTCCAAACCCGGTTCAATTCGGTTCTTCTCCAAACTCCAAGAGCAATCAACCAAGGCCTCTATCAACCCAATTCCATCAAGAGCAAAGGCCCAATTGAAGGCTTGAAGACCATTTGAAGAAAGTGTATAAATAGCATAGGATTTAAGTTTTCGGAGAGCTTTCTTTTCGGTTTTGATTAGTACACTTAGTAGAGAGCTCACTTTACATTTCTTGGCATTGTTGTTTTAATTCAAGAGAATTTGGGAGGAGAATTGATCTCTCTTCTTCCTTGTTCTTGCCCAGCACTCTTTACTTTTCTGGTCTTGGATCTTGGGTGGAGAATTGAAGAACTTCTGTTTCAATCTCACCTTGGGATCTTGTTTAATTCTCTGCTTAATTGAATTTCAGTTTTGGTTAATTGCTTCTTCATCTACTTTCTTTGCAATTTACATTTCCTTTACAATTGTTCTTGTTGGATCTAGGAAGGCATTGAGATCTAGACTTGGTTATCTAGTCTCTTGGGTCCTGAGATCCGGATTTCCCATTTTCAATTCTCTGTTTACTGCTTTCAAGCTCATTTACATTTCTGTTTTAAGATCCGGTTCAATTCTAGGCATCCTTTACTTCTCTGCTCGTTGCAATTTTACTTTTCCTTGTTTAATTTCTGCAAATCCAATTCCCAATTCCCTTTACAATTCAAGCCATTTACATTTCTTGCACTTTAAGATTCTGCAATTTACATTTCTTGCGTTCTAAGTTTCTGCCATTTAATTTCTTGTTCTTTAAGATTCAGCACTTTAAATTTCAGTTCTCTTTACTTTCTTGCAATTTACCCATTCCCTTTATTTTCCATGCAATTTAAATTCTGCAAATCACAAATCACTCAACCAAATCTTGATTCGCTTGACTAAATCAACCACTAAACTAAAATTGCTCAATCCTTCAATCCCTGTGGGATCGACCTCACTCCCGTGAGTTTTTATTGCTTGATGCGACCCGGTGCACTTGCCGGTTAGATTTGTGTGTTTGGAATTCGTTCTCCAAAAATACACATCAAGTTTTTGGCACCGTTGCCGGGGATTGATTAGATTGACAATGATTAAGTGAAGTGGTGATCTAGATCTAGCATTTTTATTTTCTGTTTCTCTAATTTTTGATTAACCCACTAACTGTTTGAATTTTTGCTTAAGCTAACTAGAACTTCATTCTAGCAATAGATTGAAGTGCTACTGGTTTTGTGCATTTCTTAAGTTCTGCTTGTATGTCAGGTACAAGGAGAACCATACCCACCTCTCAGGAGCAAGACGAAAGAACTCTTAGGAGGTTAAGAACAGCTGAAAGAGGGGAAAATATTGTTGGAGAAGAGGAATCAGAAGAAGAATTCCAAGATATGGAGGAACATTCAACCAATCCACCTGGTGGAGCAGCCAACAACAATAACAACCCACCCCAGAGGAGAGTTTTGGCCTCCTATACTTTTGCAAATGCTAGACATTGTGGAAGCAGCATTCTCATCCCTAATGTCAATGCAAATAACTTTGAATTGAAGCCACAACTCATTACATTGGTCCAAAACAACTGCTCATTTGGGGGAGGACCATTGGAGGATCCAAATCAACATCTATCTACCTTCTTAAGGATTTGTGACACTGTCAAGTCCAATGGCGTGAATCCTGAGACCTACAAGCTTCTGCTGTTCCCGTTCTCATTAAGGGACAAGGCAGCACAATGGCTTGAAACTTTTCCTCAAGGAAGCATCACTAGCTGGGATGATTTGGTGACTAAATTTCTAGCCAAATTCTATCCACCTCAAAGAATCATCAGGCTGAAAACTGAGGTGCAAACATTCACACAATTGGACGCTGAAAATCTGTGTGAAGCATGGGAGAGATACAAGGCTCTGCTGAGGAAATGTCCACCAGAAATGTTCACTGAGTGGGACAAGCTACAGAACTTCTATGAAGGACTCACTCTAAAGGCTCAAGAATCACTTGACCACTCAGCTGGAGGATCATTGCAACTGATGAAAACAGCAGAAGAAGCTCAAAATCTTATTGACATGGTGGCCAACAATCAATATTTCTTTGCTCACCAAAGAAATCGCCAACCATCACAAAGGAGAGGAGTAATGGAGCTAGAAGGAGTGGACTCAATCTTGGCTCAAAACAAGATGATGCAGCAGCAAATTCAACAACAATTTGAGCAAATGGCCAAGAGGATTGATAGCCTCCAAGTTGCAGCAGTTAACACAAGACAACCATCATCCACATGGGGGCAAAATGAAGAAACTCAATAAGAAGAACAACAAGAGCAAGTACAGTATATGCACAGCCAAGGACCAAATGAAGTGTATGGTGATACATACAATCCATCCTCGGGATAGCGTCATTTAAAGAACGAGGGTCAGAACAACGTAAAAAAAAATCGGAGGAGGTTGCCGAAGATGAGGCCATTACAGCTCGCCTTTTGGGGTCCTCCTCGGGATAGCGTCATTTAAAGAACGAGGGTCAGAACAACGTTAAAGAAAAAACCAGAAAAAAAAACAAAAAAAAAATCAGATGAGCCTGCCGAAGATGAGGCCATTACGGCTCGCCTTTAGGTGTCCTCCTCGGGATAGCGTCATTTAAAGAACGTGGGTCAGAACAACGTAAAAAAACTGGAAAAAAACCGGAGGAGCTTGCCGAAGATGAGGCCATTACGGCTCGCCTTTAGGTGTCCTCCTCGGGATAGCATCATTTAAAGAATGAGGGTCAGCACAACGTAAAAAAAAAACTGGAAAAAAAACCGGAAGAGCCTGCCGAAGATGAGGCCATTACGGCTTGCCTTTAGGTTTCCTCCTCGGGATAGCGTCATTTAAAGAACGAGGGTCAGCACAACGTAAAAAACAAAACAGAAAAAAACCGAAAAAAATAAAACCGGAGGAACCTGCCGAAGATGAGGCCATTACGGCTCACCTTTAGGTGTCCTCCTCGGGATAGCGTCATTTAAAGAACGAGGGCAAGCACAACGTAAAAAAAACCGGAGGAGCCTGCGAAGAAGAGGCCATTACGGCTCGCCTTTAGGTGTCCTCCTCGGGATAGCGTCATTTAAAGAACGAGGGTTAGCACAACGTAAAAAAATACCAGGAGGAGCCTGCCGAAGATGAGGCCATTAAGGCTCGCCTTTAGGTGTCCTCCTCGGGATAGCATCATTTAAAGAACGAGGGTCAGAACAACGTAAAAGAAAAAACCGGAAAAAAACACCAAAAAAAAACCGGATGAGCCTGCCGAAGATGAGGCCATTACGGCTCGCCTTTAGGTGTCCTCCTCGGGATAGCGTCATTTAAAGAACGAGGGTCAGAACAACGTAAAAAAAAAAACCAGAGGAGGCTGCCGAAGATGAGGCCATTACGGCTCACCTTTAGGTGTCCTCCTCAGGATAGCGACTTTAAAGAACGAGGGCAAGCACAACGTAAAAAAAAAAACAAAAAAAAAAAAGCCGGAGGAGCCTGCCGAAGATGAGGTCATTACGGCTCGCCTTTAGGTGTCCTCCTCGGGATAGCGTCATTTAAAGAACGAGGGTCAGAACAACGTAAAAGAAAAAACCGGAAAAAAACACCAAAAAAAACCGGATGAGCCTGCCGAAGAAGAGGCCATTACGGCTCGCCTTTAGGTGTCCTCCTCGGGATAGCGTCATTTAAAGAACGAGGGTCAGAACAACATAAAAAAAAACTGGAGGAGGCTGCCGAAGATGAGGCCATACGGCTCACCTTTCGGTGTCCTCCTTGGGATAGCGTCATTAAAGAACGAGGACAAGCACAATGTAAAAAAAAACAAAAAAAAAAACCGGAGGAGCCTGCCGAAGATGAGGTCATTACGGCTCGCCTTTAGGTGTTCTCCTCGAGATAGCGTCATTTAAAGAACGAGGGTCAGCACAACGTAAAAAAAAAAACCGGGAGAAGCCTGCCAAAGATGAGGCCATTAAGGCTCGCCTTTAGGTGACCTCCTCGGGATACCATCACTTAAAGAACGAGGGTCAGCAAAACGTAAAAAAACAAAAAAAAAAAACAAAAAAAATCGGAAAAAAAAGGAGCCTGCTGAAGATGAGGCCAATACAGCTCTCCTTTAGGTATCCACCTCGGGATAGCGTCATGTAAAGAACGAGGGTCAGCACAACGTAAAAAAAAAAAAATAGAGGAGCCTGCCGAAGATGAGGCCATTACGGCTCGCCTTTAGGTGTCCTCCTCGGGATAGCGTCATTTAAAGAACGAGGGTTAGAACAACGTAAAAGAAAAAACCGGAAAAAAAACAAAAAAAAACCGGATGAGCCTGCCGAAGATGAGTCCATTACGGCTCGCCTTAAGGTATCCTCCTCGGGATAGCGTCATTTAAAGAACGAGGGTCAGAACAACGTAAAAGAAAAAACCGGAAAAAAACACCAAAAAAAACCGGATGAGCCTGCCGAAGATGAGGCCATTACGGCTCGCCTTTAGGTGTCCTCCTCGGGATAGCGTCATTTAAAGAACGAGGGTCAGAACAACGTAAAAAAAAATTGGAGGAGGCTGCCGAAGATGAGGCCATACGGCTCACCTTTCGGTGTCCTCCTTGGGATAGCGTCATTAAAGAACGAGGACAAGCACAATGTAAAAAAAAACAAAAAAAAAAACCGGAGGAGCCTGCCGAAGATGAGGTCATTACGGCTCGCCTTTAGGTGTCCTCCTCGAGATAGCGTCATTTAAAGAATGAGGGTCAGCACAACGTAAAAAAAAAAAACCGGGAGGAGCCTGCCGAAGATGAGGCCATTAAGGCTCGCCTTTAGGTGACCTCCTCGGGATACCATCACTTAAAGAACGAGGGTCAGCAAAACGTAAAAAAAAAAAAAAAAAAAAAAAAAATCGGAAAAAAAAGGAGCCTGCTGAAGATGAGGCCATTACAGCTCTCCTTTAGGTATCCCCCTCGGGATAGCATCATGTAAAGAACGAGGGTCAGCACAACGTAAAAAAAAAAAATAGAGGAGCCTGCCGAAGATGAGGCCATTACGGCTCGCCTTTAGGTGTCCTCCTCGGGATAGCGTCATTTAAAGAACGAGGGTCAGAACAACGTAAAAAAAAATCGGAGGAGGCTGCCGAAGATGAGGCCATTACGGCTCGCCTTTAGGTGTCCTCCTCGGGATAGCGTCATTTAAAGAACGAGGGTCATAACAACGTTAAAGAAAAAACCAGAAAAAAAAAAAAAACCAGATGAGCCTGCCGAAGATTAGGCCATTACGGCTCGCCTTTAGGTGTCCTCCTCGGGATTGCGTCATTTAAAGAACGAGGGTCAGAACAACGTAAAAAAACTGGAAAAAAACCGGAGGAGCTTGCCGAAGATGAGGCCATTACGGCTCGCCTTTAGATGTCCTCCTCGGGATAGCATCATTTAAAGAACGAGGGTCAGCACAACGTAAAAAAAATTGGAAAAAAACCGGAAGAGCCTGCCGAAGATGAGGCCATTACGGCTCGCCTTTAGGTTTCCTCCTCGGGATAACGTCATTTAAAGAACGAGGGTCAGCACAACGTAAAAAACAAAACAGAAAAAAACCGAAAAAATAAAACCGGAGGAACCTGCCGAAGATGAGGCCATTACGGCTCACCTTTAGGTGTCCTCCTCGGGATAGCGTCATTTAAAGAAGGAGGGCAAGCACAACGTAAAAAAAAACAAAAAAAAAAAACTAGAGGAGCCTGCGAAGATGAGGCCATTACGGCTCGCCTTTAGGTGTCCTCCTCGGGATAGCGTCATTTAAAGAACGAGGGTCAGCACAACATAAAAAAATACCGAGAGGAGCCTGCCGAAGATGAGGCCATTAAGGGTCGCCTTTAGGTGTCCTCCTCGGGATAGCATCACTTAAAGAACGAGGGTCAGCAAAACGTAAGAAAAAAAAACGGAAAAAATAGGAAAAAAAAGAGGAGCCTGCTGAAGATGAGGCCATTACGGCTCTCCTTTAGGTATCCCCCTCGGGAGAGCGTCATGTAAAGAACGAGGGTCAGCACAATGTAAAAAAAAAAATCGGAGGAGCCTGCCGAAGATGAGGCCATTACGGCTCGCCTTTAGGTGTCCTCCTCGGGATAGCGTCATTTAATGAACGAGGGTCAGCACAACGTAGTAAAAAAAATGGAAAAACCGGAAAAAAATGGAGGAGCCCGCTGAAGATGAGGCGATTACGGCTCGCCTTTAGGTGTTCTCCTCAGGATAGCATCATTTAAAGAACGAGGGTCAGCACAACGTTAAAAAAAAACGCTGAAAAAAAAATGGAGGAGCCAGCTGAAGATGAGGCCATTACGGCTCGCCTTTAGGTGTCCTCCTCGGGATAGCGTCATTTAAAGAACGAGGGTCAGAACAACATAAAAGAAAAAACCGGAAAAAAAACAAAAAAAAAAAACGGATGAGCCTGCCGAAGATGAGGCCATTACGGCTCGCCTTAAGGTATCCTCCTCGGGATAGCGTCATTTAAAGAACGAGGGTCAGAACAACGTAAAAGAAAAAACCGGAAAAAAACACCAAAAAAAACCGGATGAGCCTGCCGAAGATGAGGCCATTACGGCTCGCCTTTAGGTGTCCTCCTCGGGATAGCGTCATTTAAAGAACGTGGGTCAGAACAACGTAAAAAAACTGGAAAAAAACCGGAGGAGCTTGCCGAAGATGAGGCCATTACGGCTCGCCTTTAGGTGTCCTCCTCGGAATAGCATCATTTAAAGAACGAGGGTCAGCACAACGTAAAAAAAAACTGGAAAAAAAACCGGAAGAGCCTGCCGAAGATGAGGCCATTACGGCTCGCCTTTAGGTTTGCTCCTCGGGATAGCGTCATTTAAAGAACGAGGGTCAGCACAACGTAAAAAACAAAACAGAAAAAAACCGAAAAAAATAAAACCGGAGGAACCTGCCGAAGATGAGGCCATTACGGCTCACCTTTAGGTGTCCTCCTCGGGATAGCGTCATTTAAAGAACGAGGGCAAGCACAACGTAAAAAAAACCAAAAAAAAAACCGGAGGAGCCTGCGAAGAAGAGGCCATTATGGCTCGCCTTTAGGTGTCCTCCTCGGGATAGCGTCATTTAAAGAACGAGGGTTAGCACAACGTAAAAAAATACCAGAAGGAACCTGCCGAAGATGAGGCCATTAAGGCTCGCCTTTAGGTGTCCTCCTCGGGATAGCATCATTTAAAGAACGAGGGTCAGAACAACGTAAAAGAAAAAAACGAAAAAAAACACCAAAAAAAAACCGGATGAGCCAGCCGAAGATGAGGCCATTACGGCTCGCCTTTAGGTGTCCTCCTCGGGATAGCGTCATTTAAAGAACGAGGGTCAGAACAACGTTAAAGAAAAAACCAGAAAAAAAAAAACCGGATGAGCCTGCCGAAGATGAGGCCATTACGGCTCGCCTTTAGGTGTCCTCCTCGGGATTGCGTCATTTAAAGAACGAGGGTCAGAACAACGTAAAAAAACTGGAAAAAAACCTGAGGAGCTTGCCGAAGATGAGGCCATTACGGCTCGCCTTTAGATGTCCTCCTCGGGATAGCATCATTTAAAGAACGAGGGTCAGCACAACGTAAAAAAAATTGGAAAAAAACCGGAAGAGCCTGCCGAAGATGAGGCCATTACGGCTCACCTTTAGGTGTCCTCCTCGGGATAGCGTCATTTAAAGAAGGAGGGCAAGCACAACGTAAAAAAAAAACAAAAAAAAAAAACTGGAGGAGCCTGCGAAGATGAGGCCATTACGGATCGCCTTTAGGTGTCCTCCTCGGGATAGCGTCATTTAAAGAAAGAGGGTCAGCACAACATAAAAAAATACCGGGAGGAGCCTGCCGAAGATGAGGCCATTAAGGGTCGCCTTTAGGTGTCCTCCTCGGGATAGCATCACTTAAAGAACGAGGATCAGCAAAACGTAAGAAAAAAAAACGGAAAAAATAGGAAAAAAAAGAGGAGCCTGCTGAAGATGAGGCCATTACGGCTCTACTTTAGGTATCCCCCTCGGGAGAGCGTCATGTAAAGAACAAGGGTCAGCACAACGTAAAAAAAAAAAAAATCGGAGGAGCCTGCCGAAGATGAGGCCATTACGGCTCGCCTTTAGGTGTCCTCCTCGGGATAGCGTCATTTAATGAACGAGGGTCAGCACAACGTAGTAAAAAAAATGGAAAAACCGGAAAAAAATGGAGGAGCCCGCTGAAGATGAGGCGATTACGGCTCGCCTTTAGGTGTTCTCCTCAGGATAGCGTCATTTAAAGAGCGAGGGTCAGCACAACGTTAAAAAAAAAACACTGAAAAAAAAATGGAGGAGCCAGCCGAAGATGAGGCTATT
This sequence comes from Arachis ipaensis, assembly GCF_059453495.1. Lineage (NCBI taxonomy): Eukaryota > Viridiplantae > Streptophyta > Magnoliopsida > Fabales > Fabaceae > Arachis > Arachis ipaensis. The sequence goes on along the minus strand of NC_142442.1, from coordinate 86,252,993 downwards.
ACGGCTCGCCTTTAGGTGTCCTCCTCGGGATAGCATCATTTAAAGAACGAGGGTCAGAACAACATAAAAGAAAAAACCGGAAAAAAAACAAAAAAAAAACCGGATGAGCCTGCCGAAGATGAGGCCATTACGGCTCGCCTTAAGGTATCCTCCTCGGGATAGCGTCATTTAAAGAACGAGGGTCAGCATAACGTATAAAAAAAAGGAAAACATCGGAAAAAAAAAACATAGGAGCGTACTGAAGATGAGTCGATTACAGCTCACCTTTAGGTGTCCTCCTCAGGATAGCGTCATTTAAAGAACGAGGGTAAGCACAACGTTAAAAAAATAACCCGAAAAACAAACGGAGGAGCCAGCCGAAGTTGAGGCCATTACGGCTCGCCTTTAGGTGTCCTCCTCGGGATAGCATCATTTAAAGAACGAGGGTCAGAACAACGTAAAAGAAAAAACCGGAAAAAAACACCAAAAAAAAACCGGATGAGCCTGCCGAAGATGAGGCCATTACGGCTCGCCTTTAGGTGTCCTCCTCGGGATAGCGTCATTTAAAGAACGAGGGTCAGAACAACGTAAAAAAAAACCAGAGGAGGCTGCCGAAGATGAGGCCATTACGGCTCGCCTTTAGGTGTCCTCCTCGGGATAGCGTCATTAAAGAACGAGGGCAAGCACAACGTAAAAAAAAAAACAAAAAAAAAACCGGAGGAGCCTGCCGAAGATGAGGTCATTACGGCTCGCCTTTAGGTGTCCTCCTCGGCATAGCGTCATTTAAAGAACGAGGGTCAGAACAACGTAAAAGAAAAAACCGGAAAAAAAACAAAAAAAAAAAACCGGATGAGCCTGCCGAAGATGAGTCCATTACGGCTCGCCTTAAGGTATCCTCCTCGGGATAGCATTATTTAAAGAACGAGGGTCAGAACAACGTAAAAAAAACCGGAGGAGGCTGCCGAAGATGAGGCCATACGGCTCGCCTTTCGGTGTCCTCCTCGGGATAGCGTCATTAAAGAACGAGGAGAAGCACAATGTAAAAAAAAAACAAAAAAAAAACCGGAGGAGCCTGCCGAAGATGAGGTCATTACGGCTCGCCTTTAGGTGTCCTCCTCGAGATAGCGTCATTTAAAGAACGATGGTCAGCACAACGTAAAAAAAAAAACCGGGAGGAGCCTGCCGAAGATGAGGCCATTAAGGCTCGCCTTTAGGTGACCTCCTCGGGATACCATCACTTAAAGAACGAGGGTCAGCAAAACGTAAAAAAAAAAAAAAAAAAAAAAAAAAAAAAAAAAAAACAGAAAAAATCGGAAAAAGAAAAGGAGCCTGCTGAAGATGAGGCCATTACGGCTCTCCTTTAGGTATCCCCCTCGGGATAGCGTCAAGTAAAGAACGAGGGTCAGCAAAACGTAAAAAAAAAACGGAGGAGCCTGCCGAAGATGAGGCCATTACGGCTCGCCTTTAGGTGTCCTCCTCGGGATAGCGTCATTTAAAGAACGAGGGTCAGAACAACGTAAAAAAAAAAATCGGAGGAGGCTGCCGAAGATGAGGCCATTACGGCTCGCCTTTAGGTGTCCTCCTCGGGATAGCGTCATTTAAAGAACGAGGGTCAGAACAACGTTAAAGAAAAAACCAGAAAAAAAAAACAAAAAAAAAAACCGGATTAGCCTGCCGAAGATGAGGCCATTACGGCTCGCTTTTAGGTGTCCTCCTCGGGATAGCGTCATTTAAAGAACGAGGGTCAGAACAACGTAAAAAAACTGGAAAAAGAACGGAGGAGCTTGCCGAAGATGAGGCCATTACGGCTCGCCTTTAGATGTCCTCCTCGGGATAGCATCATTTAAAGAACGAGGGTCAGCATAACGTAAAAAAAATTGGAAAAAAATCGGAAGAGCCTGCCGAAGATGAGGCCATTACGGCTCGACTTTAGGTTTCCACCTCGGGATAGCGTCATTTAAAGAACGAGGGTCAGCACAACGTAAAAAACAAAAAAGAAAAAAACCGAAAAAATAAAACCAGAGGAACCTGCCGAAGATGAGGCCATTACGGCTCACCTTTAGGTGTCCTCCTCGGGATGGCGTCATTTAAAGAAGGAGGGCAAGCACAACGTAAAAAAACCAAAAAAAAAAACTGGAGGAGCCTGCGAAAATGAGGCCATTACGGCTCGCCTTTAGGTGTCCTCCTCGGGATAGCGTCATTTAAAGAACGAGGGTCAGCACAACATAAAAAAATACCAGGAGGAGCCTGCCGAAGATGAGGCCATTAAGGCTCGCCTTTAGGTGTCCTCCTCGGGATAGCATCACTTAAAGAACGAGGGTCAGCAAAACGTAAGAAAAAAAAACGGAAAAAATAGGAAAAAAAAAGAGGAGCCTGCTGAAGATGAGGCCATTACGGCTCTCCTTTAGGTATCCCTGATGACAAGTCATCTTAGCCTATTTTAACTAGTCTTTTTCTTTTGTTTTCATTAGAATTATGCACTTTCTTGAGCTACAAGCAAGCCAATTAGGTAGATTTTCATGTTTCCTTTGATTTAATCAACCATGTATGAATTCATGCTATTTCATGAGGTTTTATACTATAATTGTTACATATTATGAAAGAATGAATATCTCATTATTTTAAGCATAGCTTTGATGTGTTTGGTTGATTAATGATAGGTGAAGAAAGCTTGGAGAAAGGTTGAAGCAAGAAGGAATAGCTAGGAGTAAAGAGAAGACAATGGAATAAGTGAAATTGAACCAGGAAGCAAAAAGCTGGACCTAAAGTTAGCCTCAAACTTTTGCACAAACTTTTGGGTGAAAAGTTAGCCCCAACGTTAGCCCCTAACTTTTGGGCTAACGTTGGAACTTGAAAATCACTCCCTGGGTACCAAAAGTTTGCACCAACGTTAGCCCCCTAACTTTGAGGCTAACGTTGGCACATGAAAATCCTCCCTGGGCACCAAAAGTTTGCGCCAACGTTAGCCCCCTAACTTTGAGGCTAACGTTGGCATGAAGAAAACCTCCCTGGGCACCAAAAGTTTGCGCCAACGTTAGCCCCCTAACTTGGTGGCTAACGTTGGCACATGAAAATCACAAGGGGAGGAGCAAAAGTTTGCGCCAACGTTAGCCCCCTAACTTGGTGGCTAACGTTGGCGCCACAAGTGCACAAGGTATGGCCAACGTTAGGGCCAAAGTTAGACCCCTAACTTTGGCACCAACGTTGGTATCAGATGGATATAGCTGCTGATATGAAAAGTTTGGGCAAAAGTTAGCCCCCTAACTTTTGCTCAAACTTTTGGTCCAACTTTTGCAAAACTCAAACCCGGTTCAATTAGTTCGTTTTGGTTCTTCTTCAAACTCCAAGAGCAATCAACCAAGGCCTCTTTCAACCCAATTCCACCAAGAGCAAAGGCCCAACTCAAGGCTTGAAGATCATTGGAAGAAAGTGTATAAATAGGATAGAATTCAAGTTCTTCGGAGAGCTTTCTTTTGGAATTTTCATAATAGTTTTCGGAGAGCTTTTGATATTGAGTGATCTTTAATTTCTTTGTCTTGGGGAAGGAGAATTCACTTCTCTTCCTCTCAGTTTTATTGCTTTCAATTTCTATTACAATTGTCTTGGATTTTGGGTTGGAGAATTGAAGAAATTCTGTTTCAATCTCAACCTTGGATCTCACTGCTTTATTTACTGTTTGATTGAATTTCAATTTCTGTTAATTGCTCTTCATCCACTTTCTTTGAATTTCAATTACAATTTCTTGTTGGATCTAGGAAGGCATTGAGATCTAGACTTGGTTTTCTAGTCTCTGGGTCCTGAGATCTAATTTCCCAATTTTACATTTTCTGTTTACTGTTTTCATGTTCATTTACTTTTCTGCTTCAAGATCCAATCTAACCCAAACCTTTTTCTACTTCTCTGCTTGATGCAATTTACTTTTCCTTGTTTAAATTCTGCAAATCCAATCCCCAATTCCCTTTACAATTCCATCCGTTTACATTTCTTGCACTTTAAGATTCCGCAATTTACATTCTAAGTTTCTGCTATTTAATTTCTTGTTCTTTAAGATTCAGCACTTTAATTCCCTGTTCTCTTTACTTCCACGCAATTTAATTTCTGCAAGTCACAAAACACTCAACCAAATCTTGATTCGCTTGACTAAATTAACCACTAAACTAAAATTGCTCAATCCTTCAATCCTTGTGGGATCGACCTCACTCCCGTGAGTTTTTATTACTTAATACGACCCGGTACACTTGCCGGTTAGATTTGTGTGTTTTGGGAGAAATTTATTTTTCACCAAAATACTCATCAATCCCCCTCGGGATAGCGTCATGTAAAGAACGAGGGGTCAGCACAACGTAAAAAAAAAATTAGAGGAGCCTGCCGAAGATGAGGTCAATACGGCTCGCCTTTAGGTGTCCTCCTTGGGATAGCGTCATTTAATGAACGAGGGTCAGCACAACGTAGTAAAAAAAATGGAAAAACCGGAAAAAAATGGAGGAGCACGCTGAAGATGAGGCGATTACGGCTCGCCTTTAGGTGTTCTCCTCAGGATAGGGTCATTTAAAGAACGAGAGTCAGCACAACGTTAAAAAAAAACCCTGAAAAAAAATGGAGGAGCCAGCCGAAGATGAGGCCATTACGGCTCGCCTTTAGGTGTCCTCCTCGGGATAGCGTCATTTAAAGAACGAGGGTCAGAACAACATAAAAGAAAAAACCGGAAAAAAAACAAAAAAAAAAACCGGATGAGCCTGCCGAAGATGAGGCCATTACGGCTCGCCTTAAGGTATCCTCCTCGGGATAGCGTCATTTAAAGAACGAAGGTCAGCATAACGTATAAAAAAAAGGAAAAAATCGGAAAAAAAAAACATAGGAGCCTGCTGAAGATGAGGCGATTACGGCTCACCTTTAGGTGTCCTCCTCAGGATAGCGTCATTTAAAGAATGAGGGTAAGCACAATGTTAAAAAAAACACCGAAAAAAAAAACGGAGGAGCCAGCCGAAGATGAGGCCATTACGGCTCGCCTTTAGGTGTCCTCCTCGGGATAGCGTCATTTAAAGAACGAGGGTCAGAACAACGTAATAGAAAAAACCTGAAAAAAACTCCAAAAAAAAACTGGATGAGCCTGCCGAAGATGAGGCCATTACGGCTCGCCTTTAGGTGTCCTCCACGGGATAGCGTCATTTAAAGAACGAAGGTCAGAACAACGTAAAAAAAAAAAACCAGAGGTGGCTGTCGAAGATGAGGCCATACGGCCCGACTTTCGGTGTCCTCCTCGGGATAGCGTCATTAAAGAACGAGGACAAGCACAACGTAAAAAAAATACAAAAAAAAAACCGGAGGAGCCTGCCGAAGATGAGGTCATTACGGCTCGCCTTTAGGTGTCCTCCTCGGGATAGCGTCATTTAAAGAAACAGGGTCAGCACAACGTAAAAGAAAAAACCGGGAGGAGCTTGCCGAAGATGAGGCCATTAAGGCTCGCCTTTAGGTAACCTCCTCAGGATAGCATCACTTAAAGAACGAGGGTCAGCAAAACGTAAAAAAAAAAAAAAAAAACAGAAAAAATCGGAAAAAAAAGGAGCCTGCTGAAGATGAGGCCATTACGGCTCTCCTTTAGGTATCCCCCTCGGGATAGCGTCATGTAAAGAATGAGGGTCAGCACAACGTAAAAAAAAAACGGAGGAGCCTGCCGAAGATGAGGCCATTACGGCTCGCCTTTAGGTGTCCTCCTCGGGATAGCATCATTTAAAGAACGAGGGTCAGAACAACGTAAAAAAAAACTGGAGGAGGCTGCCGAAGATGAGGCCATTACGGCTCGCCTTTAGGTGTCCTCCTCGGGATAGAGTCATTTAAAGAACGAGGGTCAGAACAACGTTAAAGAAAAAACCAGAAAAAAAAAAACAAAAAAAACTGGATGAGCCTGCCGAAGATGAGGCCATTACGGCTCGCTTTTAGGTGTCCTCCTCGGGATAGCGTCATTTAAAGAATGAGGGTCAGAACAACATAAAAAAACTGGAAAAAAACCGGAGGAGCTTGCCGAAGATGAGGCCATTACGGCTCGCCTTTAGGTGTCCTCCTCGGGATAGCATCATATAAAGAACGAGGGTCAGCACACCGTAAAAAAAACTGGAAAAAAAACCGGAAGAGCCTGTCGAAGATGAGGCCATTACGGCTCGCCTTTAGGTTTCCTCCTCGGGATAGCATCATATAAAGAACGAGGATCAGCAAAACGTAAAAAAAAAACTGGAAAAAAAACCGGAAGAGCCTGCCGAAGATGAGGCCATTACGGCTCGCCTTTAGGTTTCCTCCCCGGGATAGCGTCATTTAAAGAACGAGGGTCAGCACAACGTAAAAAAAAACAGAAAAAAACCGAAAAAATAAAACCGGAGGAACCTGCCGAAGATGAGGCCATTACGGCTCACCTTTAGGTGTCCTCCTCGGGATAGCGTCATTTAAAGAACGAGGGCAAGCACAACATAAAAAAAAACCAAAAAAAAAAAACCGGAGGAGCCTGCGAAGATGAGGCCACTACTGCTCGCCTTTAGGTCTCCTCCTCGTGATAGCGTCATTTAAAGAACGAGGGTCAGCACAACGTAAAAAAAAACCGGGAGGAGCCTGCCGAAGATGAGGCCATTAAGGCTCGCCTTTAGGTGTCCTCCTCGGGATAGCATCACTTAAAGAACGAGGGTCAGCAAAACGTAAGAAAAAAAACGGAAAAAATAGGAAAAAAAGAGGAGCCTACTGAAGATGAGGCCATTACGGCTCTCCTTTAGGTATCCCGCTCGGGATAGCGTCATGTAAAGAACGAGGGTCAGCACAACGTAAAAAAAAAAATCGGAGGAGCCTGCCGAAGATGAGGCCATTACGGCTCGCCTTTAGGTGTCCTCCTCGGGATAGCGTCATTTAATGAACGAGGGTCAACACAACGTAGTAAAAAAAATGGAAAAACCGGAAAAAAATGGAGGAGCCCGCTGAAGATGAGGCGATTACGGCTCGCCTTTAGGTGTTCACCTCAGGATAGCGTCATTTAAAGAACGAGGGTCAGCACAACGTTAAAAAAAAAAACCCTGAAAAAAAAACAGAGGAGCCAGCCGAAGATGAGGCCATTACGGCTCGCCTTTAGGTGTCCTCCTCGGGATAGCGTCATTTAAAGAACGAGGGTCAGAACAACATAAAAGAAAAAACCGGAAAAAAAAAACCGGATGAGCCTGCCGAAGATGAGGCCATTACGGCTCGCCTTAAGGTATCCTCCTCGGGATAACATCATTTAAAGAACGAGGGTCAGCATAACCTATAAAAAAAAGGAAAAAATCGGAAAAAAAAACACAGGAGCCTGCTGAAGATGAGGCGATTACGGCTCACCTTTAGGTGTCCTCCTCAGGATAGCGTCATTTAAAGAACGAGGGTAAGCACAACGTTAAAAAAAAAAACCCGAAAAAAAAAACGGAGGAGCCAGCCGAAGATGAGGCCATTACGGCTCGCCTTTAGGTGTCCTCCTCGGTATAGCGTCATTTAAAGAACGAGGGTCAGAACAACATAAAAGAAAAAATCGGAAAAAAAACAAAAAAAAAACCGGATGAGCCTGCCGAAGATGAGGCCATTACGGCTCGCCTTAAGGTATCCTCCTCGGGATAGCGTCATTTAAAGAACGAAGGTCAGCATAACGTATAAAAAAAAGGAAAAAATCGGAAAAAAAAAACATAGGAGCCTGCTGAAGATGAGGCGATTACGACTCACCTTTAGGTGTCCTCCTCAGGATAGCGTCATTTAAAGAACGAGGGTAAGCACAACGTTAAAAAAAAAAACCCGAAAAAAAAACGGAGGAGCCAGCCGAAGATGAGGCCATTACGGCTCGCCTTTAGGTGTCCTCCTCGGGATAGCGTCATTTAAAGAACGAGGGTCAGAACAACGTAAAAGAAAAACCGGAAAAAAAACCAAAAAAAAAACTGGATGAGCCTGCCGAAGATGAGGCCATTACGGCTCGCCTTTAGGTGTCCTCCTCGGGATAGCGTCATTTAAAGTACGAGGGTCAGCATAACGTATAAAAAAAAGGAAAAAATAAGAAAAAAAAAACATAGGAGCCTGCTGAAGATGAGGCGATTACGGCTCACCTTTAGGTGTCCTCCTCAGGATAGCGTCATTTAAAGAATGAGGGTAAGCACAATGTTAAAAAAAAACCGAAAAAAAAAACGGAGGAGCCAGCCGAAGATGAGGCCATTACGGCTCGCCTTTAGGTGTCCTCCTCGGGATAGCGTCATTTAAAGAACGAGGGTCAGAACAACGTAATAGAAAAAACCGGAAAAAAATACCAAAAAAAAACCGGATGAGCCTGCCGAAGATGAGGCCATTACGGCTCGCCTTTAGGTGTCCTCCACGGGATAGCGTCATTTAAAGAACGAAGGTCAGAACAACGTAAAAAAAAAAACCAGAGGTGGCTGTCGAAAATGAGGCCATACGGCCCGACTTTCGGTGTCCTCCTCGGGATAGCCTCATTAAAGAACGAGGACAAGCACAACGTAAAAAAAATCCAAAAAAAAAACCGGAGGAGCCTGCCGAAGATGAGGTCATTACGGCTCGCCTTTAGGTGTCCTCCTCGGGATAGCGTCATTTAAAGAACCAGGGTCAGCACAACGTAAAAAAAAAAACCGGGAGGAGCCTGCCGAAGATGAGGCCATTAAGGCTCGCCTTTAGGTGACCTCCTCGGGATAGCATCACTTAAAGAACGAGGGTCAGCAAAACGTAAAAAAAAAAAAAAAAAAAAAAAAAAAAAAAAAAAAAAACAGAAAAAATCGGAAAAAAAAGGAGCCTGCTGAAGATGAGGCCATTACGGCTCTCCTTTAGGAATCCCCCTCGGGATAGCGTCATGTAAAGAATGAGGGTCAGCACAACGTAAAAAAAAACGGAGGAGCCTGCCGAAGATGAGGCCATTACGGCTCGCCTTTAGGTGTCCTCCTCGGGATAGCATCATTTAAAGAACGAGGGTCAGAACAACGTAAAAAAAAAACTGGAGGAGGCTGCCGAAGATGAGGCCATTACGGCTCGCCTTTAGGTGTCCTCCTCGGGATAGCGTCATTTAAAGAACGAGGGTCAGAACAACGTAAAAGAAAAAACTGGAAAAAAAACAAAAAAAAAAACCGGATGAGCCTGCCGAAGATGAGGCCATTACGGCTCGCCTTAAGGTATCCTCCTCGGGATAGCGTCATTTAAAGAACGAGGGTCAGCATAACGTATAAAAAAAGGAAAAAATCAGAAAAAAAAACATAGGAGCCTGCTGAAGATGAGGCGATTACGGCTCACCTTTAGGTGTCCTCCTCAGGATAGCGTCATTTAAAGAATGAGGGTAAGCACAATGTTAAAAAAAAACCGAAAAAAAAAACGGAGGAGCCAGCCGAAGATGAGGCCATTACGGCTCGCCTTTAGGTGTTCTCCTCGGGATAGCGTCATTTAAAGAACGAGGGTCAGCACAACGTAAAAAAAAAAACCGGGAGAAGCCTGCCGAAGATGAGGCCATTAAGGCTCGCCTTTAGGTGACCTCCTCGGGATACCATCACTTAAAGAACGAGGGTCAGCAAAACGTAAAAAAACAAAAAAAAAAAAATCGGAAAAAAAAGGAGCCTGCTGAAGATGAGGCCAATACAGCTCTCCTTTAGGTATCCACCTCGGGATAGCGTCATGTAAAGAACGAGGGTCAGCACAACGTAAAAAAAAAAAAATAGAGGAGCCTGCCGAAGATGAGGCCATTACGGCTCGCCTTTAGGTGTCCTCCTCGGGATAGCGTCATTTAAAGAACGAGGGTCAGAACAACGTAAAAGAAAAAACCGGAAAAAAACAAAAAAAACCGGATGAGCCTGCCGAAGATGAGTCCATTACGGCTCGCCTTAAGGTATCCTCCTCGGGATAGCGTCATTTAAAGAACGAGGGTCAGAACAACGTAAAAGAAAAAACCGGAAAAAAACACCAAAAAAAACCGGATGAGCCTGCCGAAGATGAGGCCATTACGGCTCGCCTTTAGGTGTCCTCCTCGGGATAGCGTCATTTAAAGAACGAGGGTCAGAACAACGTAAAAAAAAATTGGAGGAGGCTGCCGAAGATGAGGCCATACGGCTCGCCTTTCGGTGTCCTCCTTGGGATAGCGTCATTAAAGAACGAGGACAAGCACAATGTAAAAAAAAAACAAAAAAAAAAACCGGAGGAGCCTGCCGAAGATGAGGTCATTACGGCTCGCCTTTAGGTGTCCTCCTCGAGATAGCGTCATTTAAAGAATGAGGGTCAGCACAACGTAAAAAAAAAAACCGGGAGGAGCCTGCCGAAGATGAGGCCATTAAGGCTCGCCTTTAGGTGACCTCCTCGGGATACCATCACTTAAAGAACGAGGGTCAGCAAAACGTAAAAAAAAAAAAAAACAAAAAACAAAAAAAATCCGAAAAAAAAGGAGCCTGCTGAAGATGAGGCCATTACAGCTCTCCTTTAGGTATCCCCCTCGGGATAGCATCATGTAAAGAACGAGGGTCAGCACAACGTAAAAAAAAAAAATAGAGGAGCCTGCCGAAGATGAGGCCATTACGGCTCGCCTTTAGGTGTCCTCCTCGGGATAGCGTCATTTAAAGAACGAGGGTCAGAACAACGTAAAAAAAAATCGGAGGAGGCTGCCGAAGATGAGGCCATTACGGCTCGCCTTTAGGTGTCCTCCTCGGGATAGCGTCATTTAAAGAACGAGGGTCATAACAACGTTAAAGAAAAAACCAGAAAAAAAAAAAAACCAGATGAGCCTGCCGAAGATGAGGCCATTACGGCTCGCCTTTAGGTGTCCTCCTCGGGATTGCGTCATTTAAAGAACGAGGGTCAGAACAACGTAAAAAAACTGGAAAAAAACCGGAGGAGCTTGCCGAAGATGAGGCCATTACGGCTCGCCTTTAGATGTCCTCCTCGGGATAGCATCATTTAAAGAAGGAGGGTCAGCACAACGTAAAAAAATTTGGAAAAAAACCGGAAGAGCCTGCCGAAGATGAGGCCATTACGGCTCGCCTTTAGGTTTCCTCCCCGGGATAGCGTCATTTAAAGAACGAGGGTCAGCACAACGTAAAAAAAAACAGAAAAAAACCGAAAAAATAAAACCGGAGGAACCTGCCGAAGATGAGGCCATTACGGCTCACCTTTAGGTGTCCTCCTCGGGATAGCGTCATTTAAAGAACGAGGGCAAGCACAACATAAAAAAAAACCAAAAAAAAAAAACCGGAGGAGCCTGCGAAGATGAGGCCACTACTGCTCGCCTTTAGGTCTCCTCCTCGTGATAGCGTCATTTAAAGAACGAGGGTCAGCACAACGTAAAAAAAAACCGGGAGGAGCCTGCCGAAGATGAGGCCATTAAGGCTCGCCTTTAGGTGTCCTCCTCGGTATAGCGTCATTTAAAGAACGAGGGTCAGAACAACATAAAAGAAAAAATCGGAAAAAAAACAAAAAAAAAACCGGATGAGCCTGCCGAAGATGAGGCCATTACGGCTCGCCTTAAGGTATCCTCCTCGGGATAGCGTCATTTAAAGAACGAAGGTCAGCATAACGTATAAAAAAAAGGAAAAAATCGGAAAAAAAAAACATAGGAGCCTGCTGAAGATGAGGCGATTACGACTCACCTTTAGGTGTCCTCCTCAGGATAGCGTCATTTAAAGAACGAGGGTAAGCACAACGTTAAAAAAAAAAACCCGAAAAAAAAACGGAGGAGCCAGCCGAAGATGAGGCCATTACGGCTCGCCTTTAGGTGTCCTCCTCGGGATAGCGTCATTTAAAGAACGAGGGTCAGAACAACGTAAAAGAAAAACCGGAAAAAAAACCAAAAAAAAAACTGGATGAGCCTGCCGAAGATGAGGCCATTACGGCTCGCCTTTAAGTGTCCTCCTCGGGATAGCGTCATTTAAAGTACGAGGGTCAGCATAACGTATAAAAAAAAGGAAAAAATAAGAAAAAAAAAACATAGGAGCCTGCTGAAGATGAGGCGATTACGGCTCACCTTTAGGTGTCCTCCTCAGGATAGCGTCATTTAAAGAATGAGGGTAAGCACAATGTTAAAAAAAAACCGAAAAAAAAAACGGAGGAGCCAGCCGAAGATGAGGCCATTACGGCTCGCCTTTAGGTGTCCTCCTCGGGATAGCGTCATTTAAAGAACGAGGGTCAGAACAACGTAATAGAAAAAACCGGAAAAAAATACCAAAAAAAAACCGGATGAGCCTGCCGAAGATGAGGCCATTACGGCTCGCCTTTAGGTGTCCTCCACGGGATAGCGTCATTTAAAGAACGAAGGTCAGAACAACGTAAAAAAAAAAACCAGAGGTGGCTGTCGAAAATGAGGCCATACGGCCCGACTTTCGGTGTCCTCCTCGGGATAGCCTCATTAAAGAACGAGGACAAGCACAACGTAAAAAAAATCCAAAAAAAAAACCGGAGGAGCCTGCCGAAGATGAGGTCATTACGGCTCGCCTTTAGGTGTCCTCCTCGGGATAGCGTCATTTAAAGAACCAGGGTCAGCACAACGTAAAAAAAAAAACCGGGAGGAGCCTGCCGAAGATGAGGCCATTAAGGCTCGCCTTTAGGTGACCTCCTCGGGATAGCATCACTTAAAGAACGAGGGTCAGCAAAACGTAAAAAAAAAAAAAAAAAAAAAAAAAAAAAAAAAAAAACAGAAAAAATCGGAAAAAAAAGGAGCCTGCTGAAGATGAGGCCATTACGGCTCTCCTTTAGGAATCCCCCTCGGGATAGCGTCATGTAAAGAATGAGGGTCAGCACAACGTAAAAAAAAACGGAGGAGCCTGCCGAAGATGAGGCCATTACGGCTCGCCTTTAGGTGTCCTCCTCGGGATAGCATCATTTAAAGAACGAGGGTCAGAACAACGTAAAAAAAAAACTGGAGGAGGCTGCCGAAGATGAGGCCATTACGGCTCGCCTTTAGGTGTCCTCCTCGGGATAGCGTCATTTAAAGAACGAGGGTCAGAACAACGTAAAAGAAAAAACTGGAAAAAAAACAAAAAAAAAAACCGGATGAGCCTGCCGAAGATGAGGCCATTACGGCTCGCCTTAAGGTATCCTCCTCGGGATAGCGTCATTTAAAGAACGAGGGTCAGCATAACGTATAAAAAAAGGAAAAAATCAGAAAAAAAAACATAGGAGCCTGCTGAAGATGAGGCGATTACGGCTCACCTTTAGGTGTCCTCCTCAGGATAGCGTCATTTAAAGAATGAGGGTAAGCACAATGTTAAAAAAAAACCGAAAAAAAAAACGGAGGAGCCAGCCGAAGATGAGGCCATTACGGCTCGCCTTTAGGTGTTCTCCTCGGGATAGCGTCATTTAAAGAACGAGGGTCAGCACAACGTAAAAAAAAAAACCGGGAGAAGCCTGCCGAAGATGAGGCCATTAAGGCTCGCCTTTAGGTGACCTCCTCGGGATACCATCACTTAAAGAACGAGGGTCAGCAAAACGTAAAAAAACAAAAAAAAAAAAATCGGAAAAAAAAGGAGCCTGCTGAAGATGAGGCCAATACAGCTCTCCTTTAGGTATCCACCTCGGGATAGCGTCATGTAAAGAACGAGGGTCAGCACAACGTAAAAAAAAAAAAATAGAGGAGCCTGCCGAAGATGAGGCCATTACGGCTCGCCTTTAGGTGTCCTCCTCGGGATAGCGTCATTTAAAGAACGAGGGTCAGAACAACGTAAAAGAAAAAACCGGAAAAAAACAAAAAAAAACCGGATGAGCCTGCCGAAGATGAGTCCATTACGGCTCGCCTTAAGGTATCCTCCTCGGGATAGCGTCATTTAAAGAACGAGGGTCAGAACAACGTAAAAGAAAAAACCGGAAAAAAACACCAAAAAAAACCGGATGAGCCTGCCGAATATGAGGCCATTACGGCTCGCCTTTAGGTGTCCTCCTCGGGATAGCGTCATTTAAAGAACGAGGGTCAGAACAACGTAAAAAAAAATTGGAGGAGGCTGCCGAAGATGAGGCCATACGGCTCGCCTTTCGGTGTCCTCCTTGGGATAGCGTCATTAAAGAACGAGGACAAGCACAATGTAAAAAAAAAACAAAAAAAAAAACCGGAGGAGCCTGCCGAAGATGAGGTCATTACGGCTCGCCTTTAGGTGTCCTCCTCGAGATAGCGTCATTTAAAGAATGAGGGTCAGCACAACGTAAAAAAAAAAACCGGGAGGAGCCTGCCGAAGATGAGGCCATTAAGGCTCGCCTTTAGGTGACCTCCTCGGGATACCATCACTTAAAGAACGAGGGTCAGCAAAACGTAAAAAAAAAAAAAAACAAAAAACAAAAAAAATCCGAAAAAAAAGGAGCCTGCTGAAGATGAGGCCATTACAGCTCTCCTTTAGGTATCCCCCTCGGGATAGCATCATGTAAAGAACGAGGGTCAGCACAACGTAAAAAAAAAAAATAGAGGAGCCTGCCGAAGATGAGGCCATTACGGCTCGCCTTTAGGTGTCCTCCTCGGGATAGCGTCATTTAAAGAACGAGGGTCAGAACAACGTAAAAAAAAATCGGAGGAGGCTGCCGAAGATGAGGCCATTACGGCTCGCCTTTAGGTGTCCTCCTCGGGATAGCGTCATTTAAAGAACGAGGGTCATAACAACGTTAAAGAAAAAACCAGAAAAAAAAAAAAAACCAGATGAGCCTGCCGAAGATGAGGCCATTACGGCTCGCCTTTAGGTGTCCTCCTCGGGATTGCGTCATTTAAAGAACGAGGGTCAGAACAACGTAAAAAAACTGGAAAAAAACCGGAGGAGCTTGCCGAAGATGAGGCCATTACGGCTCGCCTTTAGATGTCCTCCTCGGGATAGCATCATTTAAAGAAGGAGGGTCAGCACAACGTAAAAAAATTTGGAAAAAAACCGGAAGAGCCTGCCGAAGATGAGGCCATTACGGCTCGCCTTTAGGTTTCCTCCTCGGGATAGCGTCATTTAAAGAACGAGGGTCAGCACAACGTAAAAAACAAAACAGAAAAAAACCGAAAAAATAAAACCGGAGGAACCTGCCGAAGATGAGGCCATTACGGCTCACCTTTAGGTGTCCTCCTCGGGATAGCGTCATTTAAAGAAGGAGGGCAAGCACAACGTAAAAAAAACAAAAAAAAAAAACTGGAGGAGCCTGCGAAGATGAGGCCATTACGGCTCGCCTTTAGGTGTCCTCCTCGGGATAGCGTCATTTAAAGAACGAGGGTCAGCACAACATAAGAAAATACCGAGAGGAGCCTGCCGAAGATGAGGCCATTAAGGGTCGCCTTTAGGTGTCCTCCTCGGGATAGCATCACTTAAAGAACGAGGGTCAGCAAAACGTAAGAAAAAAAAAACGGAAAAAATAGGAAAAAAAAGAGGAGCCTGCTGAAGATGAGGCCATTACGGCTCTCCTTTAGGTATCCCCCTCGGGAGAGCGTCATGTAAAGAACGAGGGTCAGCACAATGTAAAAAAAAAAAATCGGAGGAGCCTGCCGAAGATGAGGCCATTACGGCTCGCCTTTAGGTGTCCTCCTCGGGATAGCGTCATTTAATGAACGAGGGTCAGCACAACGTAGTAAAAAAAATGGAAAAACCGGAAAAAAATGGAGGAGCCCGCTGAAGATGAGGCGATTACGGCTCGCCTTTAGGTGTTCTCCTCAGGATAGCATCATTTAAAGAACGAGGGTCAGCACAACGTTAAAAAAAAACCCTGAAAAAAAAATGGAGGAGCCAGCCGAAGATGAGGCCATTACGGCTCGCCTTTAGGTGTCCTCCTCGGGATAGCGTCATTTAAAGAACGAGGGTCAGAACAACATAAAAGAAAAAACCGGAAAAAAAACAAAAAAAAAAACCGGATGAGCCTGCCGAAGATGAGGCCATTACGGCTCGCCTTAAGGTATCCTCCTCGGGATAGCGTCATTTAAAGAACGAGGGTCAGAACAACGTAAAAGAAAAAACCGGAAAAAAACACCAAAAAAAACCGGATGAGCCTGCCGAAGATGAGGCCATTACGGCTCGCCTTTAGGTGTCCTCCTCGGGATAGCGTCATTTAAAGAACGTGGGTCAGAACAACATAAAAGAAAAAACCGGAAAAAAAACAAAAAAAAAAACCGGATGAGCCTGCCGAAGATGAGGCCATTACGGCTCGCCTTAAGGTATCCTCCTCGGGATAGCGTCATTTAAAGAACGAGGGTCAGCATAACGTATAAAAAAAAGGAAAAAATCAGAAAAAAAAAACATAGGAGCCTGCTGAAGATGAGGCGATTACGGCTCACCTTTAGGTGTCCTCCTCAGGATAGCGTCATTTAAAGAATGAGGGTAAGCACAATGTTAAAAAAAAAACCGAAAAAAAAAACGGAGGAGCCAGCCGAAGATGAGGCCATTACGGCTCGCCTTTAGGTGTCCTCCTCGGGATAGCGTCATTTAAAGAACGAGGGTCAGAACAACGTAATAGAAAAAACCGGAAAAAAACACCAAAAAAAAACCGGATGAGCCTGCCGAAGATGAGGCCATTACGGCTCGCCTTTAGGTGTCCTCCACGGGATAGCGTCATTTAAAGAACGAAGGTCAGAACAACGTAAAAAAAAAACCAGAGGTGGCTGTCGAAAATGAGGCCATACGGCCCGACTTTCGGTGTCCTCCTCGGGATAGCGTCATTAAAGAACGAGGACAAGCACAACGTAAAAAAAATCCAAAAAAAAAACCGGAGGAGCCTGCCGAAGATGAGGTCATTACGGCTCGCCTTTAGGTGTCCTCCTCGGGATAGCGTCATTTAAAGAACCAGGGTCAGCACAACGTAAAAAAAAAAACCTGGAGGAGCCTGCCGAAGATGAGACCATTAAGGCTCGCCTTTAGGTGACCTCCTCGGGATAGCATCACTTAAAGAACGAGGGTCAGCAAAACGTAAGAAAAAAAAACGGAAAAAATAGGAAAAAAAAGAGGAGCCTGCTGAAGATGAGGCCATTACGGCTCTACTTTAGGTATCCCCCTCGGGAGAGCATCATGTAAAGAACGAGGGTCAGCACAACGTAAAAAAAAAAAAAAATCGGAGGAGCCTGCCGAAGATGAGGCCATTACGGCTCGCCTTTAGGTGTCCTCCTCGGGATAGCGTCATTTAATGAACGAGGGTCAGCACAACGTAGTAAAAAAAATGGAAAAACCGGAAAAAAATGGAGGAGCCCGCTGAAGATGAGGCGATTACGGCTCGCCTTTAGGTGTTCTCCTCAGGATAGCGTCATTTAAAGAGCGAGGGTCAGCACAACGTTAAAAAAAAAACACTGAAAAAAAAATGGAGGAGCCAGCCGAAGATGAGGCTATTACGGCTCGCCTTTAGGTGTCCTCCTCGGGATAGCATCATTTAAAGAACGAGGGTCAGAACACCATAAAAGAAAAAACCGGAAAAAAAACAAAAAAAAAACCGGATGAGCCTGCCGAAGATGAGGCCATTACGGCTCGCCTTAAGGTATCCTCCTCGGGATAGCGTCATTTAAAGAACGAGGGTCAGCATAACGTATAAAAAAAAGGAAAACATCGGAAAAAAAAAACATAGGAGCGTACTGAAGATGAGTCGATTACAGCTCACCTTTAGGTGTCCTCCTCAGGATAGCGTCATTTAAAGAACGAGGGTAAGCACAACGTTAAAAAAATAACCCGAAAAACAAACGGAGGAGCCAGCCGAAGTTGAGGCCATTACGGCTCGCCTTTAGGTGTCCTCCTCGGGATAGCATCATTTAAAGAACGAGGGTCAGAACAACGTAAAAGAAAAAACCGGAAAAAAACACCAAAAAAAAACCGGATGAGCCTGCCGAAGATGAGGCCATTACGGCTCGCCTTTAGGTGTCCTCCTCGGGATAGCGTCATTTAAAGAACGAGGGTCAGAACAACGTAAAAAAAAACCAGAGGAGGCTGCCGAAGATGAGGCCATTACGGCTCGCCTTTAGGTGTCCTCCTCGGGATAGCGTCATTAAAGAACGAGGGCAAGCACAACGTAAAAAAAAAACAAAAAAAAAAACCGGAGGAGCCTGCCGAAGATGAGGTCATTACGGCTCGCCTTTAGGTGTCCTCCTCGAGATAGCGTCATTTAAAGAACGATGGTCAGCACAACGTAAAAAAAAAAACCGGGAGGAGCCTGCCGAAGATGAGGCCATTAAGGCTCGCCTTTAGGTGACCTCCTCGGGATACCATCACTTAAAGAACGAGGGTCAGCAAAACGTAAAAAAAAAAAAAAAAAAAAAAAAAAAAAAAAAAAAACAGAAAAAATCGGAAAAAAAAAAGGAGCCTGCTGAAGATGAGGCCATTACGGCTCTCCTTTAGGTATCCCCCTCGGGATAGCGTCAAGTAAAGAACGAGGGTCAGCAAAACGTAAAAAAAAAACGGAGGAGCCTGCCGAAGATGAGGCCATTACGGCTCGCCTTTAGGTGTCCTCCTCGGGATAGCGTCATTTAAAGAACGAGGGTCAGAACAACGTAAAAAAAAAAATCGGAGGAGGCTGCCGAAGATGAGGCCATTACGGCTCGCCTTTAGGTGTCCTCCTCGGGATAGCGTCATTTAAAGAACGAGGGTCAGAACAACGTTAAAGAAAAAACCAGAAAAAAAAAACAAAAAAAAAACCGGATTAGCCTGCCGAAGATGAGGCCATTACGGCTCGCTTTTAGGTGTCCTCCTCGGGATAGCGTCATTTAAAGAACGAGGGTCAGAACAACGTAAAAAAACTGGAAAAAGAACGGAGGAGCTTGCCGAAGATGAGGCCATTACGGCTCGCCTTTAGATGTCCTCCTCGGGATAGCATCATTTAAAGAACGAGGGTCAGCATAACGTAAAAAAAATTGGAAAAAAATCGGAAGAGCCTGCCGAAGATGAGGCCATTACGGCTCGACTTTAGGTTTCCACCTCGGGATAGCGTCATTTAAAGAACGAGGGTCAGCACAACGTAAAAAACAAAACAGAAAAAAACCGAAAAAATAAAACCAGAGGAACCTGCCGAAGATGAGGCCATTACGGCTCACCTTTAGGTGTCCTCCTCGGGATGGCGTCATTTAAAGAAGGAGGGCAAGCACAACGTAAAAAAAACCAAAAAAAAAAAACTGGAGGAGCTTGCGAAAATGAGGCCATTACGGCTCGCCTTTAGGTGTCCTCCTCGGGATAGCGTCATTTAAAGAACGAGGGTCAGCACAACATAAAAAAATACCAGGAGGAGCCTGCCGAAGATGAGGCCATTAAGGCTCGCCTTTAGGTGTCCTCCTCGGGATAGCATCACTTAAAGAACGAGGGTCAGCAAAACGTAAGAAAAAAAAACGGAAAAAATAGGAAAAAAAAGAGGAGCCTGCTGAAGATGAGGCCATTACGGCTCTCCTTTAGGTATCCCTGATGACAAGTCATCTTAGCCTATTTTAACTAGTCTTTTTCTTTTGTTTTCATTAGAATTATGCACTTTCTTGAGCTACAAGCAAGCCAATTAGGTAGATTTTCATGTTTCCTTTGATTTAATCAACCATGTATGAATTCATGCTATTTCATGAGGTTTTATACTATAATTGTTACATATTATGAAAGAATGAATATCTCACTATTTTAAGCATAGCTTTGATGTGTTTGGTTGATTAATGATAGGTGAAGAAAGCTTGGAGAAAGGTTGAAGCAAGAAGGAATAGCTAGGAGTAAAGAGAAGACAATGGAATAAGTGAAATTGAACCAGGAAGCAAAAAGCTGGACCTAAAGTTAGCCTCAAACTTTTGCACAAACTTTTGGGTGAAAAGTTAGCCCCAACGTTAGCCCCTAACTTTTGGGCTAACGTTGGAACTTGAAAATCACTCCCTGGGTACCAAAAGTTTGCACCAACGTTAGCCCCCTAACTTTGAGGCTAACGTTGGCACATGAAAATCCTCCCTGGGCACCAAAAGTTTACGCCAACGTTAGCCCCCTAACTTTGAGGCTAACGTTGGCATGAAGAAAACCTCCCTGGGCACCAAAAGTTTGCGCCAACGTTAGCCCCCTAACTTGGTGGCTAACGTTGGCACATGAAAATCACAAGGGGAGGAGCAAAAGTTTGCGCCAACGTTAGCCCCCTAACTTGGTGGCTAACGTTGGCGCCACAAGTGCACAAGGTATGGCCAACGTTAGGGCCAAAGTTAGACCCCTAACTTTGGCACCAACGTTGGTATCAGATGGATATAGCTGCTGATATGAAAAGTTTGGGCAAAAGTTAGCCCCCTAACTTTTGCTCAAACTTTTGGTCCAACTTTTGCAAAACTCAAACCCGGTTCAATTAGTTCGTTTTGGTTCTTCTTCAAACTCCAAGAGCAATCAACCAAGGCCTCTTTCAACCCAATTCCACCAAGAGCAAAGGCCCAACTCAAGGCTTGAAGATCATTGGAAGAAAGTGTATAAATAGGATAGAATTCAAGTTCTTCGGAGAGCTTTCTTTTGGAATTTTCATAATAGTTTTCGGAGAGCTTTTGATATTGAGTGATCTTTAATTTCTTTGTCTTGGGGAAGGAGAATTCACTTCTCTTCCTCTCAGTTTTATTGCTTTCAGTTTCTATTACAATTGTCTTGGATTTTGGGTTGGAGAATTGAAGAAATTCTGTTTCAATCTCAACCTTGGATCTCACTGCTTTATTTACTGTTTGATTGAATTTCAATTTCTGTTAATTGCTCTTCATCCACTTTCTTTGAATTTCAATTACAATTTCTTGTTGGATCTAGGAAGGCATTGAGATCTAGACTTGGTTTTCTAGTCTCTGGGTCCTGAGATCTAATTTCCCAATTTTACATTTTCTGTTTACTGTTTTCATGTTCATTTACTTTTCTGCTTCAAGATCCAATCTAACCCAAACCTTTTTCTACTTCTCTGCTTGATGCAATTTACTTTTCCTTGTTTAAATTCTGCAAATCCAATCCCCAATTCCCTTTACAATTCCATCCGTTTACATTTCTTGCACTTTAAGATTCCGCAATTTACATTCTAAGTTTCTGCTATTTAATTTCTTGTTCTTTAAGATTCAGCACTTTAATTCCCTGTTCTCTTTACTTCCACGCAATTTAATTTCTGCAAGTCACAAAACACTCAACCAAATCTTGATTCGCTTGACTAAATTAACCACTAAACTAAAATTGCTCAATCCTTCAATCCTTGTGGGATCGACCTCACTCCCGTGAGTTTTTATTACTTAATACGACCCGGTACACTTGCCGGTTAGATTTGTGTGTTTTGGGAGAAATTTATTTTTCACCAAAATACTCATCAATCCCCCTCGGGATAGCGTCATGTAAAGAACGAGGGGTCAGCACAACGTAAAAAAAAAATCAGAGGAGCCTGCCGAAGATGAGGTCATTACGGCTCGCTTTTAGGTGTCCTCCTTGGGATAGCGTCATTTAATGAACGAGGGTCAGCACAACGTAGTAAAAAAAATGGAAAAACCGGAAAAAAATGGAAGAGCACGCTGAAGATGAGGCGATTACGGCTCGCCTTTAGGTGTTCTCCTCAGGATAGGGTCATTTAAAGAACGAGAGTCAGCACAACGTTAAAAAAAACCCTGAAAAAAAATGGAGGAGCCAGCCGAAGATGAGGCCATTACGGCTCGCCTTTAGGTGTCCTCCTCGGGATAGCGTCATTTAAAGAACGAGGGTCAGA
This sequence comes from Arachis ipaensis, assembly GCF_059453495.1. Classification (NCBI taxonomy): domain Eukaryota; kingdom Viridiplantae; phylum Streptophyta; class Magnoliopsida; order Fabales; family Fabaceae; genus Arachis; species Arachis ipaensis. The sequence continues at coordinate 86,231,414 of NC_142442.1, read as the reverse complement.
ACAACATAAAAGAAAAAACCGGAAAAAAAACAAAAAAAAAAACCGGATGAGCCTGCCGAAGATGAGGCCATTACGGCTCGCCTTAAGGTATCCTCCTCGGGATAGCGTCATTTAAAGAACGAAGGTCAGCATAACGTATAAAAAAAAGGAAAAAATCGGAAAAAAAAAACATAGGAGCCTGCTGAAGATGAGGCGATTACGGCTCACCTTTAGGTGTCCTCCTCAGGATAGCGTCATTTAAAGAATGAGGGTAAGCACAATGTTAAAAAAAAAACCGAAAAAAAAAATGGAGGAGCCAGCCGAAGATGAGGCCATTACGGCTCGCCTTTAGGTGTCCTCCTCGGGATAGCGTCATTTAAAGAACGAGGGTCAGAACAACGTAATAGAAAAAACCGGAAAAAAACACCAAAAAAAAACTGGATGAGCCTGCCGAAGATGAGGCCATTATGGCTCGCCTTTAGGTGTCCTCCACGGGATAGCGTCATTTAAAGAACGAAGGTCAGAACAACGTAAAAAAAAAAACCAGAGGTGGCTGTCGAAGATGAGGCCATACGGCCCGACTTTCGGTGTCCTCCTCGGGATAGCGTCATTAAAGAACGAGGACAAGCACAACGTAAAAAAAATCCAAAAAAAAAACCGGAGGAGCCTGCCGAAGATGAGGTCATTACGGCTCGCCTTTAGGTGTCCTCCTCGGGATAGCGTCATTTAAAGAACCAGGGTCAGCACAACGTAAAAAAAAAAAACCGGGAGGAGCTTGCCGAAGATGAGGCCATTAAGGCTCGCCTTTAGGTGACCTCCTCAGGATAGCATCACTTAAAGAACGAGGGTCAGCAAAACGTAAAAAAAAAAAAAAAAAAAAAAAAAAAAAAAAAAAACAAAAAAAATCGGAAAAAAAAGGAGCCTGCTGAAGATGAGGCCATTACGGCTCTCCTTTAGGTATCCCCCTCGGGATAGCGTCATGTAAAGAATGAGGGTCAGCACAACGTAAAAAAAAAACGGAGGAGCCTGCCGAAGATGAGGCCATTACGGCTCGCCTTTAGGTGTCCTCCTCGGGATAGCATCATTTAAAGAACGAGGGTCAGAACAACGTAAAAAAAAACTGGAGGAGGCTGCCGAAGATGAGGCCATTACGGCTCGCCTTTAGGTGTCCTCCTCGGGATAGAGTCATTTAAAGAACGAGGGTCAGAACAACGTTAAAGAAAAAACCAGAAAAAAAAAACAAAAAAAACTGGATGAGCCTGCCAAAGATGAGGCCATTACGGCTCGCTTTTAGGTGTCCTCCTCGGGATAGCGTCATTTAAAGAATGAGGGTCAGAACAACATAAAAAAACTGGAAAAAAACCGGAGGAGCTTGCCGAAGATGAGGCCATTACGGCTCGCCTTTAGGTGTCCTCCTCGGGATAGCATCATATAAAGAACGAGGGTCAGCACACCGTAAAAAAAACTGGAAAAAAAACCGGAAGAGCCTGCCGAAGATGAGGCCATTACGGCTCGCCTTTAGGTTTCCTCCTCGGGATAGCATCATATAAAGAACGAGGGTCAGCAAAACGTAAAAAAAAAACTGGAAAAAAAACCGGAAGAGCCTGCCGAAGATGAGGCCATTACGGCTCGCCTTTAGGTTTCCTCCCCGGGATAGCGTCATTTAAAGAACGAGGGTCAGCACAACGTAAAAAAAAACAGAAAAAAACCGAAAAAATAAAACCGGAGGAACCTGCCGAAGATGAGGCCATTACGGCTCACCTTTAGGTGTCCTCCTCGGGATAGCGTCATTTAAAGAACGAGGGCAAGCACAACGTAAAAAAAAACCAAAAAAAAAAACCGGAGGAGCCTGCGAAGATGAGGCCACTACTGCTCGCCTTTAGGTGTCCTCCTCGTGATAGCGTCATTTAAAGAACGAGGGTCAGCACAACGTAAAAAAAAACCGGGAGGAGCCTGCCGAAGATGAGGCCATTAAGGCTCGCCTTTAGGTGTCCTCCTCGGGATTGCATCACTTAAAGAACGAGGGTCAGCAAAACGTAAGAAAAAAAACGGAAAAAATAGGAAAAAAAGAGGAGCCTACTGAAGATGAGGCCATTACGGCTCTCCTTTAGGTATCCCGCTCGGGATAGCGTCATGTAAAGAACGAGGGTCAGCACAACGTAAAAAAAAAAATCGGAGGAGCCTGCCGAAGATGAGGCCATTACGGCTCGCCTTTAGGTGTCCTCCTCGGGATAGCGTCATTTAATGAACGAGGGTCAACACAACGTATTAAAAAAAATGGAAAAATCGGAAAAAAATGGAGGAGCCCGCTGAAGATGAGCCGATTACGGCTCGCCTTTAGGTGTTCACCTCAGGATAGCGTCATTTAAAGAACGAGGGTCAGCACAACGTTAAAAAAAAAACCCTGAAAAAAAAACGGAGGAGCCAGCCGAAGATGAGGCCATTACGGCTCGCCTTTAGGTGTCCTCCTCGGGATAGCGTCATTTAAAGAACGAGGGTCAGAACAACATAAAAGAAAAAACCGGAAAAAAAAAACCGGATGAGCCTGCCGAAGATGAGGCCATTACGGCTCGCCTTAAGGTATCCTCCTCGGGATAGCATCATTTAAAGAACGAGGGTCAGCATAACGTATAAAAAAAAGGAAAAAATCGGAAAAAAAAACACAGGAGCCTGCTGAAGATGAGGCGATTACGGCTCACCTTTAGGTGTCCTCCTCAGGATAGCGTCATTTAAAGAACGAGGGTAAGCACAACGTTAAAAAAAAAAAACCCGAAAAAAAAACGGAGGAGCCAGCCGAAGATGAGGCCATTACGGCTCGCCTTTAGGTGTCCTCCTCGGTATAGCGTCATTTAAAGAACGAGGGTCAGAACAACGTAAAAGAAAAAACCGGAAAAAAACACCAAAAAAAAACCAGATGAGCCTGCCGAAGATGAGGCCATTACGGCTCGCCTTTAGGTGTCCTCCTCGGGATAGCGTCATTTAAAGAACGAGGGTCAGAACAACATAAAAGAAAAAACCGGAAAAAAAACAAAAAAAAAACCGGATGAGCCTGCCGAAGATGAGGCCATTACGGCTCGCCTTAAGGTATCCTCCTCGGGATAGCGTCATTTAAAGAACGAAGGTCAGCATAACGTATAAAAAAAAGGAAAAAATCGGAAAAAAAAAACATAGGAGCCTGCTGAAGATGAGGCGATTAGGACTCACCTTTAGGTGTCCTCCTCAGGATAGCGTCATTTAAAGAACGAGGGTAAGCACAACGTTAAAAAAAAAAACCCGAAAAAAAAACGGAGGAGCCAGCCGAAGATGAGGCCATTACGGCTCGCCTTTAGGTGTCCTCCTCGGGATAGCGTCATTTAAAGAACGAGGGTCAGAACAACGTAAAAGAAAAACCGGAAAAAAAACCAAAAAAAAAACTGGATGAGCCTGCCGAAGATGAGGCCATTACGGCTCGCCTTTAGGTGTCCTCCTCGGGATAGCGTCATTTAAAGAACGAGGGTCAAAACAACGTTAAAGAAAAAACCAGAGGAGCCTGCCGAAGATGAGGTCATTACGGCTCGCCTTTATGTGTCCTCCTCGGGATAGCGTCTTTTAAAGAACGAGGGTCAGAACAACATAAAAGAAAAAACCGGAAAAAAAACAAAAAAAAAAACCGGATGAGCCTGCCGAAGATGAGGCCATTACGGCTCGCCTTAAGGTATCCTCCTCGGGATAGCGTCATTTAAAGAACGAGGGTCAGCATAACGTATAAAAAAAAGGAAAAAATCAGAAAAAAAAAACATAGGAGCCTGCTGAAGATGAGGCGATTACGGCTCACCTTTAGGTGTCCTCCTCAGGATAGCGTCATTTAAAGAATGAGGGTAAGCACAATGTTAAAAAAAAAACCGAAAAAAAAACGGAGGAGCCAGCCGAAGATGAGGCCATTACGGCTCGCCTTTAGGTGTCCTCCTCGGGATAGCGTCATTTAAAGAACGAGGGTCAGAACAACGTAATAGAAAAAACCGGAAAAAAACACCAAAAAAAACCGGATGAGCCTGCCGAAGATGAGGCCATTACGGCTCGCCTTTAGGTGTCCTCCACGGGATAGCGTCATTTAAAGAACGAAGGTCAGAACAACGTAAAAAAAAAAAACCAGAGGTGGCTGTCGAAAATGAGGCCATACGGCCCGACTTTCGGTGTCCTCCTCGGGATAGCGTCATTAAAGAACGAGGACAAGCACAACGTAAAAAAAATCCAAAAAAAAAACCGGAGGAGCCTGCCGAAGATGAGGTCATTACGGCTCGCCTTTAGGTGTCCTCCTCGGGATAGCGTCATTTAAAGAACCAGGGTCAGCACAACGTAAAAAAAAAAACCGGGAGGAGCCTGCCGAAGATGAGGCCATTAAGGCTCGCCTTTAGGTGACCTCCTCGGGATAGCATCACTTAAAGAACGAGGGTCAGCAAAACGTAAAAAAAAAAAAAAAAAAAAAAAAAAAAAAAAAAAAAACAGAAAAAATCGGAAAAAAAAGGAGCCTGCTGAAGATGAGGCCATTACGGCTCTCCTTTAGGAATCCCCCTCGGGATAGCGTCATGTAAAGAATGAGGGTCAGCACAACGTAAAAAAAAACGGAGGAGCCTGCCGAAGATGAGGCCATTACGGCTCGCCTTTAGGTGTCCTCCTCGGGATAGCATCATTTAAAGAACGAGGGTCAGAACAACGTAAAAAAAAACTGGAGGAGGCTGCCGAAGATGAGGCCATTACGGCTCGCCTTTAGGTGTCCTCCTCGGGATAGCGTCATTTAAAGAACGAGGGTCAGAACAACGTAAAAGAAAAAACTGGAAAAAAAACAAAAAAAAAAACCGGATGAGCCTGCCGAAGATGAGGCCATTACGGCTCGCCTTAAGGTATCCTCCTCGGGATAGCGTCATTTAAAGAACGAGGGTCAGCATAACGTATAAAAAAAGGAAAAAATCAGAAAAAAAAACATAGGAGCCTGCTGAAGATGAGGCGATTACGGCTCACCTTTAGGTGTCCTCCTCAGGATAGCGTCATTTAAAGAATGAGGGTAAGCACAATGTTAAAAAAAAACCGAAAAAAAAAACGGAGGAGCCAGCCGAAGATGAGGCCATTACGGCTCGCCTTTAGGTGTCCTCCTCGGGATAGCGTCATTTAAAGAACGAGGGTCAGAACAACGTAATAGAAAAAACCGGAGAAAAACACCAAAAAAAACCGGATGAGCCTGCCGAAGATGAGGCCATTACGGCTCGCCTTTAGGTGTCCTCCACGGGATAGCGTCATTTAAAGAACGAAGGTCAGAACAACGTAAAAAAAAAAACCAGAGGTGGCTGTCGAAGATGAGGCCATACGGCCCGACTTTCGGTGTCCTCCTCGGGATAGCGTCATTAAAGAACGAGGACAAGCACAATGTAAAAAAAATCCAAAAAAAAAAACCGGAGGAGCCTGCCGAAGATGAGGTCATTACGGCTCGCCTTTAGGTGTCCTCCTCGGGATAGCGTCATTTAAAGAACCAGGGTCAGCACAACGTAAAAAAAAAAACCGGGAGGAGCCTGCCGAAGATGAGGCCATTAAGGCTCGCCTTTAGGTGACCTCCTCGGGATAGCATCACTTAAAGAACGAGGGTCAGCAAAACGTAAAAAAAAAAAAAAAAAAAAAAAAAAAAAAAAAAAAACAGAAAAAATCGGAAAAAAAAGGAGCCTGCTGAAGATGAGGCCATTACGGCTCTCCTTTAGGAATCCCCCTCGGGATAGCGTCATGTAAAGAATGAGGGTCAGCACAACGTAAAAAAAAACGGAGGAGCCTGCCGAAGATGAGGCCATTACGGCTCGCCTTTAGGTGTCCTCCTCGGGATAGCATCATTTAAAGAACGAGGGTCAGAACAACGTAAAAAAAAACTGGAGGAGGCTGCCGAAGATGAGGCCATTACGGCTCGCCTTTAGGTGTCCTCCTCGGGATAGCGTCATTTAAAGAACGAGGGTCAGAACAACGTAAAAGAAAAAACTGGAAAAAAAACAAAAAAAAAAACCGGATGAGCCTGCCGAAGATGAGGCCATTACGGCTCGCCTTAAGGTATCCTCCTCGGGATAGCGTCATTTAAAGAACGAGGGTCAGCATAACGTATAAAAAAAGGAAAAAATCAGAAAAAAAAACATAGGAGCCTGCTGAAGATGAGGCGATTACGGCTCACCTTTAGGTGTCCTCCTCAGGATAGCGTCATTTAAAGAATGAGGGTAAGCACAATGTTAAAAAAAAACCGAAAAAAAAAACGGAGGAGCCAGCCGAAGATGAGGCCATTACGGCTCGCCTTTAGGTGTCCTCCTCGGGATAGCGTCATTTAAAGAACGAGGGTCAGAACAACGTAATAGAAAAAACCGGAGAAAAACACCAAAAAAAAACCGGATGAGCCTGCCGAAGATGAGGCCATTACGGCTCGCCTTTAGGTGTCCTCCACGGGATAGCGTCATTTAAAGAACGAAGGTCAGAACAACGTAAAAAAAAAAACCAGAGGTGGCTGTCGAAGATGAGGCCATACGGCCCGACTTTCGGTGTCCTCCTCGGGATAGCGTCATTAAAGAACGAGGACAAGCACAATGTAAAAAAAATCCAAAAAAAAAAACCGGAGGAGCCTGCCGAAGATGAGGTCATTACGGCTCGCCTTTAGGTGTCCTCCTCGGGATAGCGTCATTTAAAGAACCAGGGTCAGCACAACGTAAAAAAAAAAACCGGGAGGAGCCTGCCGAAGATGAGGCCATTAAGGCTCGCCTTTAGGTGACCTCCTCGGGATAGCATCACTTAAAGAACGAGGGTCAGCAAAACGTAAAAAAAAAAAAAAAAAAAAAAAAAAAAAAAAAAAAAAACAGAAAAAATCGGAAAAAAAAGGAGCCTGCTGAAGATGAGGCCATTACGGCTCTCCTTTAGGAATCCCCCTCGGGATAGCGTCATGTAAAGAATGAGGGTCAGCACAACGTAAAAAAAAACGGAGGAGCCTGCCGAAGATGAGGCCATTACGGCTCGCCTTTAGGTGTCCTCCTCGGGATAGCATCATTTAAAGAACGAGGGTCAGAACAACGTAAAAAAAAACTGGAGGAGGCTGCCGAAGATGAGGCCATTACGGCTCGCCTTTAGGTGTCCTCCTCGGGATAGCGTCATTTAAAGAACGAGGGTCAGAACAACGTAAAAGAAAAAACTGGAAAAAAAACAAAAAAAAAACCCGGATGAGCCTGCCGAAGATGAGGCCATTACGGCTCGCCTTAAGGTATCCTCCTCGGGATAGCGTCATTTAAAGAACGAGGGTCAGCATAACGTATAAAAAAAGGAAAAAATCAGAAAAAAAAACATAGGAGCCTGCTGAAGATGAGGCGATTACGGCTCACCTTTAGGTGTCCTCCTCAGGATAGCGTCATTTAAAGAATGAGGGTAAGCACAATGTTAAAAAAAAACCGAAAAAAAAAACGGAGGAGCCAGCCGAAGATTAGGCCATTACGGCTCGCCTTTAGGTGTCCTCCTCGGGATAGCGTCATTTAAAGAACGAGGGTCAGAACAACGTAATAGAAAAAACCGGAGAAAAACACCAAAAAAAAACCGGATGAGCCTGCCGAAGATGAGGCCATTACGGCTCGCCTTTAGGTGTCCTCCACGGGATAGCGTCATTTAAAGAACGAAGGTCAGAACAACGTAAAAAAAAAAACCAGAGGTGGCTGTCGAAGATGAGGCCATACGGCCCGACTTTCGGTGTCCTCCTCGGGATAGCGTCATTAAAGAACGAGGACAAGCACAACGTAAAAAAAATCCAAAAAAAAAAACCGGAGGAGCCTGCCGAAGATGAGGTCATTACGGCTCGCCTTTAGGTGTCCTCCTCGGGATAGCGTCATTTAAAGAACCAGGGTCAGCACAACGTAAAAAAAAAAACCGGGAGGAGCCTGCCGAAGATGAGGCCATTAAGGCTCGCCTTTAGGTGACCTCCTCGGGATAGCATCACTTAAAGAACGAGGGTCAGCAAAACGTAAAAAAAAAAAAAAAAAAAAAAAAAAAAAAAAAAAACAGAAAAAATCGGAAAAAAAAGGAGCCTGCTGAAGATGAGGCCATTACGGCTCTCCTTTAGGAATCCCCCTCGGGATAGCGTCATGTAAAGAATGAGGGTCAGCACAACGTAAAAAAAAACGGAGGAGCCTGCCGAAGATGAGGCCATTACGGCTCGCCTTTAGGTGTCCTCCTCGGGATAGCATCATTTAAAGAACGAGGGTCAGAACAACGTAAAAAAAAACTGGAGGAGGCTGCCGAAGATGAGGCCATTACGGCTCGCCTTTAGGTGTCCTCCTCGGGATAGCGTCATTTAAAGAACGAGGGTCAGAACAACGTAAAAGAAAAAACTGGAAAAAAAACAAAAAAAAAACCCGGATGAGCCTGCCGAAGATGAGGCCATTACGGCTCGCCTTAAGGTATCCTCCTCGGGATAGCGTCATTTAAAGAACGAGGGTCAGCATAACGTATAAAAAAAGGAAAAAATCAGAAAAAAAAACATAGGAGCCTGCTGAAGATGAGGCGATTACGGCTCACCTTTAGGTGTCCTCCTCAGGATAGCGTCATTTAAAGAATGAGGGTAAGCACAATGTTAAAAAAAAAACGAAAAAAAAAACGGAGGAGCCAGCCGAAGATTAGGCCATTACGGCTCGCCTTTAGGTGTCCTCCTCGGGATAGCGTCATTTAAAGAACGAGGGTCAGAACAACGTAATAGAAAAAACCGGAGAAAAACACCAAAAAAAAACCGGATGAGCCTGCCGAAGATGAGGCCATTACGGCTCGCCTTTAGGTGTCCTCCACGGGATAGCGTCATTTAAAGAACGAAGGTCAGAACAACGTAAAAAAAAAAACCAGAGGTGGCTGTCGAAGATGAGGCCATACGGCCCGACTTTCGGTGTCCTCCTCGGGATAGCGTCATTAAAGAACGAGGACAAGCACAACGTAAAAAAAATCCAAAAAAAAAAACCGGAGGAGCCTGCCGAAGATGAGGTCATTACGGCTCGCCTTTAGGTGTCCTCCTCGGGATAGCGTCATTTAAAGAACCAGGGTCAGCACAACGTAAAAAAAAAAACCGGGAGGAGCCTGCCGAAGATGAGGCCATTAAGGCTCGCCTTTAGGTGACCTCCTCGGGATAGCATCACTTAAAGAAAGAGGGTCAGCAAAACGTTAAAAAAAAAAAAAAAAAAAAACAGAAAAAATCGGAAAAAAAAGGAGCCTGCTGAAGATGAGGCCATTACGGCTCTCCTTTAGGTATCCCCCTCGGGATAGCGTCATGTAAAGAATGAGGGTCAGCACAACGTAAAAAAAAACGGAGGAGCCTGCCGAAGATGAGGCCATTACGGCTCGCCTTTAGGTGTCCTCCTCGGGATAGCGTCATTTAAAGAACGAGGGTCAGAACAACGTAAAAGAAAAAACTGGAAAAAAAACAAAAAAAAAAACCCGGATGAGCCTGCCGAAGATGAGGCCATTACGGCTCGCCTTAAGGTATCCTCCTCGGGATAGCATCATTTAAAGAACGAGGGTCAGAACAACGTAAAAAAAAACTGGAGGAGGCTGCCGAAGATGAGGCCATTACGGCTCGCCTTTAGGTGTCCTCCTCGGGATAGCGTCATTTAAAGAACGAGGGTCAGAACAACGTAAAAGAAAAAACTGGAAAAAAAACAAAAAAAAAAAACCCGGATGAGCCTGCCGAAGATGAGGCCATTACGGCTCGCCTTAAGGTATCCTCCTCGGGATAGCGTCATTTAAAGAACGAGGGTCAGCATAACGTATAAAAAAAGGAAAAAATCAGAAAAAAAAACATAGGAGCCTGCTGAAGATGAGGCGATTACGGCTCACCTTTAGGTGTCCTCCTCAGGATAGCGTCATTTAAAGAATGAGGGTAAGCACAATGTTAAAAAAAAACCGAAAAAAAAAAACGGAGGAGCCAGCCGAAGATGAGGCCATTACGGCTCGCCTTTAGGTGTCCTCATCGGGATAGCGTCATTTAAAGAACGAGGGTCAGAACAACGTAATAGAAAAAACCGGAAAAAAACACCAAAAAAAAACCGGATGAGCCTGCCGAAGATGAGGCCATTACGGCTCGCCTTTAGGTGTCCTCCACGGGATAGCGTCATTTAAAGAACGAAGGTCAGAACAACGTAAAAAAAAAAACCAGAGGTGGCTGTCGAAGATGAGGCCATACGGCCCGACTTTCGGTGTCCTCCTCGGGATAGCGTCATTAAAGAACGAGGACAAGCACAACGTAAAAAAAATCCAAAAAAAAAACCGGAGGAACCTGCCGAAGATGAGGTCATTACGGCTCGCCTTTAGGTGTCCTCCTCGGGATAGCGTCATTTAAAGAACCAGGGTCAGCACAACGTAAAAAAAAAAACCGGGAGGAGCCTGCCGAAGATGAGGCCATTAAGGCTCGCCTTTAGGTGACCTCCTCGGGATAGCATCACTTAAAGAACGAGGGTCAGCAAAACGTAAAAAAAAAAAAAAAAAAAAAAACAGAAAAAATCGGAAAAAAAAGGAGCCTGCTGAAGATGAGGCCATTACGGCTCTCCTTTAGGTATCCCCCTCGGGATAGCGTCATGTAAAGAATGAGGGTCAGCACAACGTAAAAAAAAAACGGAGGAGCCTGCCGAAGATGAGGCCATTACGGCTCGCCTTTAGGTGTCCTCCTCGGGATAGCATCATTTAAAGAACGAGGGTCAGAACAACGTAAAAAAAAACTGGAGGAGGCTGCCGAAGATGAGGCCATTACGGCTCGCCTTTAGGTGTCCTCCTCGGGATAGCGTCATTTAAAGAACGAGGGTCAGAACAACGTAAAAGAAAAAACTGGAAAAAAAACAAAAAAAAAAACCGGATGAGCCTGCCGAAGATGAGGCCATTACGGCTCGCCTTAAGGTATCCTCCTCGGGATAGCGTCATTTAAAGAACGAGGGTCAGCATAACGTATAAAAAAAGGAAAAAATCAGAAAAAAAAACATAGGAGCCTGCTGAAGATGAGGCGATTACGGCTCACCTTTAGGTGTCCTCCTCAGGATAGCGTCATTTAAAGAATGAGGGTAAGCACAATGTTAAAAAAAAACCGAAAAAAAAAAACGGAGGAGCCAGCCGAAGATGAGGCCATTACGGCTCGCCTTTAGGTGTCCTCCTCGGGATAGCGTCATTTAAAGAACGAGGGTCAGAACAACGTAATAGAAAAAACCGGAAAAAAACACCAAAAAAAAACCGGATGAGCCTGCCGAAGATGAGGCCATTACGGCTCGCCTTTAGGTGTCCTCCACGGGATAGCGTCATTTAAAGAACGAAGGTCAGAACAACGTAAAAAAAAAAACCAGAGGTGGCTGTCGAAGATGAGGCCATACGGCCCGACTTTCGGTGTCCTCCTCGGGATAGCGTCATTAAAGAACGAGGACAAGCACAACGTAAAAAAAATCCAAAAAAAAAAACCGGAGGAGCCTGCCGAAGATGAGGTCATTACGGCTCGCCTTTAGGTGTCCTCCTCGGGATAGGTCATTTAAAGAACCAGGGTCAGCACAACGTAAAAAAAAAAATCGGGAGGAGCCTGCCGAAGATGAGGCCATTAAGGCTCGCCTTTAGGTGACCTCCTCGGGATAGCATCACTTAAAGAACGAGGGTCAGCAAAACGTAAAAAAAAAAAAAAAAAAAAAAAAAAAAAAAAAAAACAGAAAAAATCGGAAAAAAAAGGAGCCTGCTGAAGATGAGGCCATTACGGCTCTCCTTTAGGTATCCCCCTCGGGATAGCGTCATGTAAACAATGAGGGTCAGCACAACGTAAAAAAAAACGGAGGAGCCTGCCGAAGATGAGGCCATTACGGCTCGCCTTTAGGTGTCCTCCTCGGGATAGCGTCATTTAATGAACGAGGGTCAACACAACGTAGTAAAAAAAATGGAAAAACCGGAAAAAAATGGAGGAACCCGCTGAAGATGAGGCGATTACGGCTCGCCTTTAGGTGTTCACCTCAGGATAGCGTCATTTAAAGAACGAGGGTCAGCACAACGTTAAAAAAAAAAAACCCTGAAAAAAAAACGGAGGAGCCAGCCGAAGATGAGGCCATTACGGCTCACCTTTAGGTGTCCTCCTCGGGATAGCGTCATTTAAAGAACGAGGGTCAAAACAACATAAAAGAAAAAACCGGAAAAAAAAAAACCGGATGAGCCTGCCGAAGATGAGGCTATTACGGCTCGCCTTAAGGTATCCTCCTCGGGATAGCGTCATTTAAAGAACGAGGGTCAGCATAACGTATAAAAAGAAGGAAAAAATCGGAAAAAAAAACATAGGAGCCTGCTGAAGATGAGGCGATTACGGCTCACCTTTACGTGTCCTCCTCAGGATAGCGTCATTTAAAGAACGAGGGTAAGCACAACGTTAAAAAAAAAAACCCAAAAAAAAAACGGAGGAGCCAGCCGAAGATGAGGCCATTACGGCTCGCCTTTAGGTGTCCTCCTCGGGATAGCGTCATTTAAAGAACGAGGGTCAGAACAACGTAAAAGAAAAAACCGGAAAAAAACACCAAAAAAAACCGGATGAGCCTGCCGAAGATGAGGCCATTACGGCTCACCTTTAGGTGTCCTCCTCGGGATAGCGTCATTTAAAGAACGAGGGTCAGAACAACGTAAAAAAACTGGAAAAAAACCGGAGGAGCTTGTCGAAGATGAGGCCATTACGGCTCGCCTTTAGGTGTCCTCCTCGGGATAGCATCATTTAAAGAACGAGGGTCAGCACAACGTAAAAAAAAATTGGAAAAAAAACCGGAAGAGCCTGCCGAAGATGAGGCCATTACGGCTCGGCTTTAGGTTTCCTCCTCGGGATAACGTCATTTAAAGAACGAGGGTCAGCACAACGTAAAAAAATACCGGGAGGAGCCTGCCGAAGATGAGGCCATTAAGGCTCGCCTTTAGGTGTCCTCCTCGGGAAAGCATCACTTAAAGAACGAGGGTCAGCAAAACGTAAGAAAAAAAAACGGAAAAAATAGGAAAAAAAGAGGAGCCTGCTGAAGATGAGGTCATTACGGCTCTCCTTTAGGTATCCCGCTCGGGATAGCGTCATGTAAAGAACGTGGGTCAGCACAACGTAAAAAAAAATTCGGAGGAGCCTGCCGAAGATGAGGCCATTACGGCTCGCCTTTAGGTGTCCTCCTCGGGATAGCGTCATTTAATGAACGAGGGTCAACACAACGTAGTAAAAAAAATGGAAAAACCGGAAAAAAATGGAGGAGCCCGCTGAAGATGAGGCGATTACGGCTCGCCTTTAGGTGTTCACCTAAGGATAGCGTCATTTAAAGAACGAGGGTCAGCACAACGTTAAAAAAAAAAAACCCTGAAAAAAAAAACGGAGGAGCCAGCCGAAGATGAGGCCATTACGGCTCGCCTTTAGGTGTCTTCCTCGGGATAGCGTCATTTAAAGAACGAGGGTCAGAACAACATAAAAGAAAAAACCGGAAAAAAAAAACCGGATGAGCCTGCCGAAGATGAGGCGATTACGGCTCGCCTTAAGGTATCCTCCTCGGGATAGCGTCATTTAAAGAACGAGGGTCAGCATAACGTATAAAAAAAAGGAAAAAATCGGAAAAAAAAAACATAGGAGCCTGCTGAAGATGAGGCGATTACGGCTCACCTTTAGGTGTCCTCCTCAGGATAGCGTCATTTAAAGAACGAGGGTAAGCACAACGTTAAAAAAAAAAAACCGAAAAAAAAACGGAGGAGCCAGCCGAAGATGAGGCCATTACGGCTCGCCTTTAGGTGTCCTCCTCGGGATAGCGTCATTTAAAGAACGAGGGTCAGAACAACGTAAAAGAAAAAACCGGAAAAAAACATAAAAAAAAAACCGGATGAGCCTGCCGAAGATGAGGCCATTACGGCTCGCCTTTAGGTGTCCTCCTCGGGATAGCGTCATTTAAAGAACGAGGGTCAGAACAACATAAAAGAAAAAACCGGAAAAAAAACAAAAAAAAAAACCGGATGAGCCTGCCGAAGATGAGGCCATTACGGCTCGCCTTAAGATATCCTCCTCGGGATAGCGTCATTTAAAGAACGAAGGTCAGCATAACGTATAAAAAAAAGGAAAAAATCGGAAAAAAAAAAAACAAAGGAGCCTGCTGAAGATGAGGCGATTACGGCTCACCTTTAGGTGTCCTCCTCAGGATAGCGTCATTTAAAGAACAAGGGTAAGCACAACGTTAAAAAAAAAACCCGAAAAAAAAACGGAGGAGCCAGCCGAAGATGAGGCCATTACGGCTCGCCTTTAGGTGTCCTCCTCGGGATAGCGTCATTTAAAGAACGAAGGTCAGAACAACGTAAAAGAAAAAACCGGAAAAAAAACCAAAAAAAAAACTGGATGAGCCTGCCAAAGATGAGGCCATTACGGCTCGCCTTTAGGTGTCCTCCTCGGGATAGCGTCATTTAAAGAACGAGGGTCAAAACAACGTTAAAGAAAAAACCAGAGGAGCCTGCCGAAGATGAGGTCATTACGGCTCGCCTTTAGGTGTCCTCCTCGGGATAGCGTCATTTAAAGAACGAGGGTCAGAACAACGTAAAAGAAAAAACCGGAAAAAAAACAAAAAAAAAAACCGGATGAGCCTGCCGAAGATGAGGCCATTACGGCTCGCCTTAAGGTATCCTCCTCGGGATAGCGTCATTTAAAGAACGAGGGTCAGCATAACGTATAAAAAAAAGGAAAAAATCAGAAAAAAAAAACATAGGAGCCTGCTGAAGATGAGGCGATTACGGCTCACCTTTAGGTGTCCTCCTCAGGATAGCGTCATTTAAAGAATGAGGGTAAGCACAATGTTAAAAAAAAAAACCGAAAAAAAAAACGGAGGAGCCAGCCGAAGATGAGGCCATTACCGCTCGCCTTTAGGTGTCCTCCTCGGGATAGCGTCATTTAAAGAACGAGGGTCAGAACAACGTAATAGAAAAAACCGGAAAAAAAACAAAAAAAAAACCGGATGAGCCTGCCGAAGATGAGGCCATTACGGCTCGCCTTTAGGTGTCCTCCACGGGATAGCGTCATTTAAAGAACGAAGGTCAGAACAACGTAAAAAAAAAAACCAGAGGTGGCTGTCGAAGATGAGGCCATACGGCCCGACTTTCGGTGTCCTCCTCGGGATAGCGTCATTAAAGAACGAGGACAAGCACAACGTAAAAAAAATCCAAAAAAAAAAACCGGAGGAGCCTGCCGAAGATGAGGTCATTACGGCTCGCCTTTAGGTGTCCTCCTCGGGATAGGTCATTTAAAGAACCAGGGTCAGCACAACGTAAAAAAAAAAATCGGGAGGAGCCTGCCGAAGATGAGGCCATTAAGGCTCGCCTTTAGGTGACCTCCTCGGGATAGCATCACTTAAAGAACGAGGGTCAGCAAAACGTAAAAAAAAAAAAAAAAAAAAAAAAACAGAAAAAATCGGAAAAAAAAGGAGCCTGCTGAAGATGAGGCCATTACGGCTCTCCTTTAGGTATCCCCCTCGGGATAGCGTCATGTAAAGAATGAGGGTCAGCACAACGTAAAAAAAAACGGAGGAGCCTGCCGAAGATGAGGTCATTACGGCTCGCCTTTAGGTGTCCTCCTCGGGATAGCATCATTTAAAGAACGAGGGTCAGAACAACGTAAAAAAAAACTGGAGGAGGCTGCCGAAGATGAGGCCATTACGGCTCGCCTTTAGGTGTCCTCCTCGGGATAGCGTCATTTAAAGAACGAGGGTCAGAACAACGTAAAAGAAAAAACTGGAAAAAAAACAAAAAAAAAAAACGGATGAGCCTGCCGAAGATGAGGCCATTACGGCTCGCCTTAAGGTATCCTCCTCGGGATAGCGTCATTTAAAGAACGAGGGTCAGCATAACGTATAAAAAAAGGAAAAAATCAGAAAAAAAAACATAGGAGCCTGCTGAAGATGAGGCGATTACGGCTCACCTTTAAGTGTCCTCCTCAGGATAGCGTCATTTAAAGAATGAGGGTAAGCACAATGTTAAAAAAAAAACCGAAAAAAAAAACGGAGGAGCCAGCCGAAGATGAGGCCATTACGGCTCGCCTTTAGGTGTCCTCCTCGGGATAGCGTCATTTAAAGAACGAGGGTCAGAACAACGTAATAGAAAAAACCGGAAAAAAACACCAAAAAAAAACCGGATGAGCCTGCCGAAGATGAGGCCATTACGGCTCGCCTTTAGGTGTCCTCCACGGGATAGTGTCATTTAAAGAACGAAGGTCAGAACAACGTAAAAAAAAAACCAGAGGTGGCTGTCGAAGATGAGGCCATACGGCCCGACTTTCGGTGTCCTCCTCGGGATAGCGTCATTAAAGAACGAGGACAAGCACAACGTAAAAAAAATCCAAAAAAAAAACCGGAGGAGCCTGCCGAAGATGAGGTCATTACGGCTCGCCTTTAGGTGTCCTCCTCGGGATAGCGTCATTTAAAGAACCAGGGTCAGCACAACGTAAAAAAAAAAACCGGGAGAAGCCTGCTGAAGATGAGGCCATTAAGGCTCGCCTTTAGGTGACCTCCTCGGGATAGCATCACTTAAAGAACGAGGGTCAGCAAAACGTAAAAAAAAAAAAAAAAAAAAAAAAAAATACAGAAAAAATCGGAAAAAAAAGGAGCCTGCTGAAGATGAGGCCATTACGGCTCTCCTTTAGGTATCCCCCTCGGGATAGCGTCATGTAAAGAATGAGGGTCAGCACAACGTAAAAAAAAACGGAGGAGCCTGCCGAAGATGAGGCCATTAAGGCTCGCCTTTAGGTGTCCTCCTCGGGATAGCATCACTTAAAGAACGAGGGTCAGCAAAACGTAAGAAAAAAAACGGAAAAAATAGGAAAAAAAGAGGAGCCTACTGAAGATGAGGCCATTACGGCTCTCCTTTAGGTATCCCGCTCGGGATAGCGTCATGTAAAGAACGAGGGTTAGCACAACGTAAAAAAAAAATCGGAGGAGCCTGCCGAAGATGAGGCCATTACGGCTCGCCTTTAGGTGTCCTCCTCGGGATAGCGTCATTTAATGAACGAGGGTCAACACAACGTAGTAAAAAAAATGGAAAAACCGGAAAAAAATGGAGGAGCCCGCTGAAGATGAGGCGATTACGGCTCGCCTTTAGGTGTTCACCTCAGGATAGCGTCATTTAAAGAACGAGGGTCAGCACAACGTTAAAAAAAAAACGCTGAAAAAAAAACGGAGGAGCCAGCCGAAGATGAGGCCATTACGGCTCGCCTTTAGGTGTCCTCCTCGGGATAGCGTCATTTAAAGAACGAGGGTCAAAACAACATAAAAGAAAAAACCAGAAAAAAAAAAACCGGATGAGCCTGCCGAAGATGAGGCCATTACGGCTCGCTTTAAGGTATCCTCCTCGGGATAGCGTCATTTAAAGAACGAGGGTCAGCATAACGTATAAAAAGAAGGAAAAAATCGGAGAAAAAAACATAGGAGCCTGCTGAAGATGAGGCGATTACGGCTCACCTTTACGTGTCCTCCTCAGGATAGCGTCATTTAAAGAACGAGGGTAAGCACAACGTTAAAAAAAAAAACCCAAAAAAAAAACGGAGGAGCCAGCCGAAGATGAGGCCATTACGGCTCGCCTTTAGGTGTCCTCCTCGGGATAGCGTCATTTAAAGAACGAGGGTCAGAACAACGTAAAAGAAAAAACCGGAAAAAAACACCAAAAAAAAACCGGATGAGCCTGCCGAAGATGAGGCCATTACGGCTCGCCTTTAGGTGTCCTCCTCGGGATAACGTCATTTAAAGAACGAGGGTCAGAACAACGTAAAAAAACTGGAAAAAAACCGGAGGAGCTTGTCGAAGATGAGGCCATTACGGCTCGCCTTTAGGTGTCCTCCTCGGGATAGTGTCATTTAAAGAACGAGGGTCAGAACAACGTAATAGAAAAAACCGGAAAAAAAACCAAAAAAAAAACCGGATGAGCCTGCCGAAGATGAGGCCATTACGGCTCGCCTTTAGGTGTCCTCCACGGGATAGCGTCATTTAAAGAACGAAGGTCAGAACAACGTAAAAAAAAAAACCAGAGGTGGCTGTCGAAGATGAGGCCATACGGCCCGACTTTCGGTGTCCTCCTCGGGATAGCGTCATTAAAGAACGAGGACAAGCACAACGTAAAAAAAATCCAAAAAAAAAACCGGAGGAGCCTGCCGAAGATGAGGTCATTACGGCTCGCCTTTAGGTGTCCTCCTCGGGATAGGTCATTTAAAGAACCAGGGTCAGCACAACGTAAAAAAAAAAATCGGGAGGAGCCTGCCGAAGATGAGGCCATTAAGGCTCGCCTTTAGGTGACCTCCTCGGGATAGCATCACTTAAAGAACGAGGGTCAGCAAAACGTAAAAAAAAAAAAAAAAAAAAAAAAAAAAAAAAAAAAAACAGAAAAAATCGGAAAAAAAAGGAGCCTGCTGAAGATGAGGCCATTACGGCTCTCCTTTAGGTATCCCCCTCGGGATAGCGTCATGTAAAGAATGAGGGTCAGCACAACGTAAAAAAAAACGGAGGAGCCTGCCGAAGATGAGGCCATTACGGCTCGCCTTTAGGTGTCCTCCTCGGGATAGCATCATTTAAAGAACGAGGGTCAGAACAACGTAAAAAAAAACTGGAGGAGGCTGCCGAAGATGAGGCCATTACGGCTCGCCTTTAGGTGTCCTCCTCGGGATAGCGTCATTTAAAGAACGAGGGTCAGAACAACGTAAAAGAAAAAACTGGAAAAAAAACAAAAAAAAAAAACGGATGAGCCTGCCGAAGATGAGGCCATTACGGCTCGCCTTAAGGTATCCTCCTCGGGATAGCGTCATTTAAAGAACGAGGGTCAGCATAACGTATAAAAAAAGGAAAAAATCAGAAAAAAAAACATAGGAGCCTGCTGAAGATGAGGTCATTACGGCTCGCCTTTAGGTGTCCTCCTCGGGATAGCGTCATTTAAAGAACCAGGGTCAGCACAACGTAAAAAAAAAACCGGGAGGAGCCTGCTGAAGATGAGGCCATTAAGGCTCGCCTTTAGGTGACCTCCTCGGGATAGCATCACTTAAAGAACGAGGGTCAGCAAAACGTAAAAAAAAAAAAAAAAAAAAAAATACAGAAAAAATCGGAAAAAAAAGGAGCCTACTGAAGATGAGGCCATTACGGCTCTCCTTTAGGTATCCCCCTCGGGATAGCGTCATGTAAAGAATGAGGGTCAGCACAACGTAAAAAAAAACGGAGGAGCCTGCCGAAGATGAGGCCATTAAGGCTCGCCTTTAGGTGTCCTCCTCGGGATAGCATCACTTAAAGAACGAGGGTCAGCAAAACGTAAGAAAAAAAACGGAAAAAATAGGAAAAAAAGAGGAGCCTACTGAAGATGAGGCCATTACGGCTCTCCTTTAGGTATCCCGCTCGGGATAGCGTCATGTAAAGAACGAGGGTCAGCACAACGTAAAAAAAAAATCGGAGGAGCCTGCCGAAGATGAGGCCATTACGGCTCGCCTTTAGGTGTCCTCCTCGGGATAGCGTCATTTAATGAACGAGGGTCAACACAACGTAGTAAAAAAAATGGAAAAACCGGAAAAAAATGGAGGAGCCCGCTGAAGATGAGGCGATTAAGGCTCGCCTTTAGGTGTTCACCTCAGGATAGCGTCATTTAAAGAACGAGGGTCAGCACAACGTTAAAAAAAAAAACGCTGAAAAAAAAACGGAGGAGCCAGCCGAAGATGAGGCCATTACGGCTCGCCTTTAGGTGTCCTCCTCGGGATAGCGTCATTTAAAGAACGAGGGTCAAAATAACATAAAAGAAAAAACCAGAAAAAAAAAACCGGATGAGCCTGCCGAAGATGAGGCCATTACGGCTCGCTTTAAGGTATCCTCCTCGGGATAGCGTCATTTAAAGAACGAGGGTCAGCATAACGTATAAAAAGAAGGAAAAAATCGGAGAAAAAAACATAGGAGCCTGCTGAAGATGAGGCGATTACGGCTCACCTTTACGTGTCCTCCTCAGGATAGCGTCATTTAAAGAACGAGGGTAAGCACAACGTTAAAAAAAAAAAACCCAAAAAAAAAAACGGAGGAGCCAGCCGAAGATGAGGCCATTACGGCTCGCCTTTAGGTGTCCTCCTCGGGATAGCGTCATTTAAAGAACGAGGGTCAGAACAACGTAAAAGAAAAAACCGGAAAAAAACACCAAAAAAAAACCGGATGAGCCTGCCGAAGATGAGGCCATTACGGCTCGCCTTTAGGTGTCCTCCTCGGGATAACGTCATTTAAAGAACGAGGGTCAGAACAACGTAAAAAAACTGGAAAAAAACCGGAGGAGCTTGTCGAAGATGAGGCCATTACGGCTCGCCTTTAGGTGTCCTCCTCGAGATAGCATCATTTAAAGAACGAGGGTCAGCACAACGTAAGAAAAAAAACGGAAAAAATAGGAAAAAAAGAGGAGCCTACTGAAGATGAGGCCATTACGGCTCTCCTTTAGGTATCCCCCTCGGGATAGCGTCATGTAAAGAATGAGGGTCAGCACAGCGTAAAAAAAAACGGAGGAGCCTGCCGAAGATGAGGCCATTAAGGCTCGCCTTTAGGTGTCCTCCTCGGGATAGCATCACTTAAAGAACGAGGGTCAGCAAAACGTAAGAAAAAAAACGGAAAAAATAGGAAAAAAAGAGGAGCCTACTGAAGATGAGGCCATTACGGCTCTCCTTTAGGTATCCCGCTCGGGATAGCGTCATGTAAAGAACGAGGGTCAGCACAACGTAAAAAAAAAATTGGAGGAGCCTGCCGAAGATGAGGCCATTACGGCTCGCCTTTAGGTGTCCTCCTCGGGATAGCGTCATTTAATGAACGAGGGTCAACACAACGTAGTAAAAAAAATGGAAAAACCGGAAAAAAATGGAGGAGCCCGCTGAAGATGAGGCGATTACGGCTCGCCTTTAGGTGTTCACCTCAGGATAGCGTCATTTAAAGAACGAGGGTCAGCACAACGTTAAAAAAAAAAAACGCTGAAAAAAAAATGGAGGAGCCAGCCGAAGATGAGGCCATTACGGCTCGCCTTTAGGTGTCCTCCTCGGGATAGCGTCATTTAAAGAACGAGGGTCAAAACAACATAAAAGAAAAAACCGGAAAAAAAAAAACCGGATGAGCCTGCCGAAGATGAGGCCATTACGGCTCGCTTTAAGGTATCCTCCTCGGGATAGCGTCATTTAAAGAACGAGGGTCAGCATAACGTATAAAAAGAAGGAAAAAATCGGAGAAAAAAACATAGGAGCCTGCTGAAGATGAGGCGATTACGGCTCACCTTTACGTGTCCTCCTCAGGATAGCGTCATTTAAAGAACGAGGGTAAGCACAACGTTAAAAAAAAAAAACCCAAAAAAAAAACGGAGGAGCCAGCCGAAGATGAGGCCATTACGGCTCGCCTTTAGGTGTCCTCCTCGGGATAGCGTCATTTAAAGAACGAGGGTCAGAACAACGTAAAAGAAAAAACCGGAAAAAAACACCAAAAAAAAACCGGATGAGCCTGCCGAAGATGAGGCCATTACGGCTCGCCTTTAGGTGTCCTCCTCGGGATAACGTCATTTAAAGAACGAGGGTCAGAACAACGTAAAAAAACTGGAAAAAAACCGGAGGAGCTTGTCGAAGATGAGGCCATTACGGCTCGCCTTTAGGTGTCCTCATCGGGATAGCATCATTTAAAGAACGAGGGTCAGCACAACGTAAAAAAAAAACTGGAAAAAAAACCGGAAGAGCCTGCCGAAGATGAGGCCATTACGGCTCGGCTTTAGGTTTCCTCCTCGGGATAGCGTCATTTAAAGAACGAGGGTCAGCACAACGTAAAAAAATACCGGGAGGAGCCTGCCGAAGATGAGGCCATTAAGGCTCGCCTTTAGGTGTCCTCCTCGGGAAAGCATCACTTAAAGAACGAGGGTCAGCAAAACGTAAGAAAAAAAAAACGGAAAAAATAGGAAAAAAAGAGGAGCCTGCTGAAGATGAGGTCATTACGGCTCTCCTTTAGGTCTCCCCCTCGGGATAGCGTCATGTAAAGAACTAGGGTCAGCACAACGTAAAAAAGAAAAATCGGAGGAGCCTGCCAAAGATGAGGCCATTACGGCTCGCCTTTAGGTGTCCTCCTCGGGATAGCGTCATTTAATGAACGAGGGTCAACACAACGTAGTAAAAAAAATGGAAAAACCGGAAAAAAATGGAGGAGCCCGCTGAAGATGAGGCGATTACGGCTCGCCTTTAGGTGTTCACCTCAGGATAGCGTCATTTAAAGAACGAGGGTCAGCACAACGTTAAAAAAAAAACCCTGAAAAAAAATGGAGGAGGCAGCAGAAGATGAGGCCAGTACGGCTCGCCTTTAGGTGTCCTCCTCGGGATAGCGTCATTTAAAGAACGAGGGTCAGAACAACGTAAAAGAAAAAATCGGAAAAAAAAAAAAAACCAGATGAGCCTGCCGAAGATGAGGCCATTACGGCTCGCCTTAAGGTATCCTCCTCGGGATAGCGTCATTTAAAGAACGAGGGTCAGCATAACGTATAAAAAAAAGGAAAAAATCGGAAAAAAAAAAACATAGGAGCCTGCTGAAGATGAGACGATTACGGCTCACCTTTAGGTGTCCTCCTCAGGATAGCGTCATTTAAAGAACGAGGGTAAGCACAACGTTAAAAAAAAAACCCGAAAAAAAAAACAGAGGAGCCAGCCGAAGATGAGGCCATTACGGCTTGCCTTTAGGTGTCCTCCTCGGGATAGCGTCATTTAAAGAACGAGGGTCAGAACAATGTAAAAGAAAAAACCGGAAAAAGACACCAAAAAGAAATTGGATGAGCCAGCCGAAGATGAGGCCATTACGGCTCGCCTTTAGGTGTCCTCCTCGGGATAGCGTCATTTAAAGAACGAGGGTCAAAATAACATAAAAGAAAAAACCAGAAAAAAAAAACCGGATGAGCCTGCCGAAGATGAGGCCATTACGGCTCGCTTTAAGGTATCCTCCTCGGGATAGCGTCATTTAAAGAACGAGGGTCAGCATAACGTATAAAAAGAAGGAAAAAATCGGAGAAAAAAACATAGGAGCCTGCTGAAGATGAGGCGATTACGGCTCACCTTTACGTGTCCTCCTCAGGATAGCGTCATTTAAAGAACGAGGGTAAGCACAACGTTAAAAAAAAAAAACCCAAAAAAAAAAATGGAGGAGCCAGCCGAAGATGAGGCCATTACGGCTCGCCTTTAGGTGTCCTCCTCGGGATAGCGTCATTTAAAGAACGAGGGTCAGAACAACGTAAAAGAAAAAACCGGAAAAAAACACCAAAAAAAAACCGGATGAGCCTGCCGAAGATGAGGCCATTACGGCTCGCCTTTAGGTGTCCTCCTCGGGATAACGTCATTTAAAGAACGAGGGTCAGAACAACGTAAAAAAACTGGAAAAAAACCGGAGGAGCTTGTCGAAGATGAGGCCATTACGGCTCGCCTTTAGGTGTCCTCCTCGAGATAGCATCATTTAAAGAACGAGGGTCAGCACAACGTAAGAAAAAAAACGGAAAAAATAGGAAAAAAAGAGGAGCCTACTGAAGATGAGGCCATTACGGCTCTCCTTTAGGTATCCCCCTCGGGATAGCGTCATGTAAAGAATGAGGGTCAGCACAGCGTAAAAAAAAACGGAGGAGCCTGCCGAAGATGAGGCCATTAAGGCTCGCCTTTAGGTGTCCTCCTCGGGATAGCATCACTTAAAGAACGAGGGTCAGCAAAACGTAAGAAAAAAAACGGAAAAAATAGGAAAAAAAGAGGAGCCTACTGAAGATGAGGCCATTACGGCTCTCCTTTAGGTATCTCGCTCGGGATAGCGTCATGTAAAGAACGAGGGTCAGCACAACGTAAAAAAAAAATTGGAGGAGCCTGCCGAAGATGAGGCCATTACGGCTCGCCTTTAGGTGTCCTCCTCGGGATAGCGTCATTTAATGAACGAGGGTCAACACAACGTAGTAAAAAAAATGGAAAAACCGGAAAAAAATGGAGGAGCCCGCTGAAGATGAGGCGATTACGGCTCGCCTTTAGGTGTTCACCTCAGGATAGCGTCATTTAAAGAACGAGGGTCAGCACAACGTTAAAAAAAAAAAACGCTGAAAAAAAAATGGAGGAGCCAGCCGAAGATGAGGCCATTACGGCTCGCCTTTAGGTGTCCTCCTCGGGATAGCGTCATTTAAAGAACGAGGGTCAAAACAACATAAAAGAAAAAACCGGAAAAAAAAAAACCGGATGAGCCTGCCGAAGATGAGGCCATTACGGCTCGCTTTAAGGTATCCTCCTCGGGATAGCGTCATTTAAAGAACGAGGGTCAGCATAACGTATAAAAAGAAGGAAAAAATCGGAGAAAAAAACATAGGAGCCTGCTGAAGATGAGGCGATTACGGCTCACCTTTACGTGTCCTCCTCAGGATAGCGTCATTTAAAGAACGAGGGTAAGCACAACGTTAAAAAAAAAAAACCCAAAAAAAAAACGGAGGAGCCAGCCGAAGATGAGGCCATTACGGCTCGCCTTTAGGTGTCCTCCTCGGGATAGCGTCATTTAAAGAACGAGGGTCAGAACAACGTAAAAGAAAAAACCGGAAAAAAACACCAAAAAAAAACCGGATGAGCCTGCCGAAGATGAGGCCATTACGGCTCGCCTTTAGGTGTCCTCCTCGGGATAACGTCATTTAAAGAACGAGGGTCAGAACAACGTAAAAAAACTGGAAAAAAACCGGAGGAGCTTGTCGAAGATGAGGCCATTACGGCTCGCCTTTAGGTGTCCTCATCGGGATAGCATCATTTAAAGAACGAGGGTCAGCACAACGTAAAAAAAAAACTGGAAAAAAAACCGGAAGAGCCTGCCGAAGATGAGGCCATTACGGCTCGGCTTTAGGTTTCCTCCTCGGGATAGCGTCATTTAAAGAACGAGGGTCAGCACAACGTAAAAAAATACCGGGAGGAGCCTGCCGAAGATGAGGCCATTAAGGCTCGCCTTTAGGTGTCCTCCTCGGGAAAGCATCACTTAAAGAACGAGGGTCAGCAAAACGTAAGAAAAAAAAAACGGAAAAAATAGGAAAAAAAGAGGAGCCTGCTGAAGATGAGGTCATTACGGCTCTCCTTTAGGTCTCCCCCTCGGGATAGCGTCATGTAAAGAACTAGGGTCAGCACAACGTAAAAAAGAAAAATCGGAGGAGCCTGCCAAAGATGAGGCCATTACGGCTCGCCTTTAGGTGTCCTCCTCGGGATAGCGTCATTTAATGAACGAGGGTCAACACAACGTAGTAAAAAAAATGGAAAAACCGGAAAAAAATGGAGGAGCCCGCTGAAGATGAGGCGATTACGGCTCGCCTTTAGGTGTTCACCTCAGGATAGCGTCATTTAAAGAACGAGGGTCAGCACAACGTTAAAAAAAAAACCCTGAAAAAAAATGGAGGAGGCAGCAGAAGATGAGGCCAGTACGGCTCGCCTTTAGGTGTCCTCCTCGGGATAGCGTCATTTAAAGAACGAGGGTCAGAACAACGTAAAAGAAAAAATCGGAAAAAAAAAAAAAACCAGATGAGCCTGCCGAAGATGAGGCCATTACGGCTCGCCTTAAGGTATCCTCCTCGGGATAGCGTCATTTAAAGAACGAGGGTCAGCATAACGTATAAAAAAAAGGAAAAAATCGGAAAAAAAAAAACATAGGAGCCTGCTGAAGATGAGACGATTACGGCTCACCTTTAGGTGTCCTCCTCAGGATAGCGTCATTTAAAGAACGAGGGTAAGCACAACGTTAAAAAAAAAACCCGAAAAAAAAAACAGAGGAGCCAGCCGAAGATGAGGCCATTACGGCTTGCCTTTAGGTGTCCTCCTCGGGATAGCGTCATTTAAAGAACGAGGGTCAGAACAATGTAAAAGAAAAAACCGGAAAAAGACACCAAAAAGAAATTGGATGAGCCTGCCGAAGATGAGGCCATTACGGCTCGCCTTTAGGTGTCCTCCTCGGGATAGCGTCATTTAAAGAATGAGGGTCAGAACAACGTAAAAAAAAAACCAGAGGAGGCTGCCGAAGATGAGGCCATTACGGCTCGCCTTTAGGTGTCCTCCTCGGGATAGCGTCATTAAAGAACGAGGGCAAGCACAACGTAAAAAAAAAACAAAAAAAAAACCGGAGGAGCCTGCCGAAGATGAGGTCATTACGGCTCACCTTTAGGTGTCCTCCTCGGGATAACGTCATTTAAAGAACGAGGGTCAGAATAACGTTAAAGAAAAAACCAGAAAAAAACAAAAAAAAACCGGATAAGCCTGCCGAAGATGAGGCCATTACGGCTCGCCTTTAGGTGTCCTCCTCGGGATAGCGTCATTTAAAGAACGAGGGTCAGAACAACGTAAAAAAACTGGAAAAAAACCGGATGAGCTTGTCGAAGATGAGGCCATTACGGCTCGCCTTTAGGTGTCCTCCTCGGAATAGCATCATTTAAAGAACGAGGGTCAGCACAACGTAAAAAAAAACTGGAAAAAAAACCGTAAGAGCCTGCCGAAGATGAGGCCATTACGGCTCGCCTTTAGGTTTCCTCCTCAGGATAACGTCATTTAAAGAACGAGGGTCAGCAAAACGTAAAAAAATACAGGGAGGAGCCTGCCGAAGATGAGGCCATTAAGGCTTGCCTTTAGGTGTCCTCCTCGGGATAGCATCACTTAAAGAACGAGGGTCAGCAAAACGTAAGAAAAAAAACGGAAAAAATAGGATAAAAAGAGGAGCCCGCTGAAGATGAGGCCATTACGGCTCTCCTTTAGGTATCCCCCTCAGGATAGCGTCATGTAAAGAATGAGGGTCAGCACAACGTAAAAAAAAAAATCGGAGGAGCCTGCCGAAGATGAGGCCATTACGGCTCGCCTTTAGGTGTCCTCCTCGGGATAGCGTCATTTAATGAACGAGGGTCAACACAACGTAGTAAAAAAAATGGAAAAACCGGAAAAAAATGGAGGAGCCCGCTGAAGATGAGGCGATTACGGCTCGCCTTTAGGTGTTCACCTCAGGATAGCGTCATTTAAAGAACGAGGGTCAGCACAACGTTAAAAAAAAAAAACGCTGAAAAAAAAATGGAAGAGCCAGCCGAAGATGAGGCCATTACGGCTCGCCTTTAGGTGTCCTCCTCGGGATAGCGTCATTTAAAGAACGAGGGTCAAAACAACATAAAAGAAAAAACCGGAAAAAAAAAAACCGGATGAGCCTGCCGAAGATGAGGCCATTACGGCTCGCTTTAAGGTATCCTCCTCGGGATAGCGTCATTTAAAGAACGAGGGTCAGCATAACGTATAAAAAGAAGGAAAAAATCGGAGAAAAAAACATAGGAGCCTGCTGAAGATGAGGCGATTACGGCTCACCTTTACGTGTCCTCCTCAGGATAGCGTCATTTAAAGAACGAGGGTAAGCACAACGTTAAAAAAAAAAAACCCAAAAAAAAAACGGAGGAGCCAGCCGAAGATGAGGCCATTACGGCTCGCCTTTAGGTGTCCTCCTCGGGATAGCGTCATTTAAAGAACGAGGGTCAGAACAACGTAAAAGAAAAAACCGGAAAAAAACACCAAAAAAAAACCGGATGAGCCTGCCGAAGATGAGGCCATTACGGCTCGCCTTTAGGTGTCCTCCTCGGGATAACGTCATTTAAAGAACGAGGGTCAGAACAACGTAAAAAAACTGGAAAAAAACCGGAGGAGCTTGTCGAAGATGAGGCCATTACGGCTCGCCTTTAGGTGTCCTCATCGGGATAGCATCATTTAAAGAACGAGGGTCAGCACAACGTAAAAAAAAAACTGGAAAAAAACCGGAAGAGCCTGCCGAAGATGAGGCCATTACGGCTCGGCTTTAGGTTTCCTCCTCGGGATAGCGTCATTTAAAGAACGAGGGTCAGCACAACGTAAAAAAATACCGGGAGGAGCCTGCCGAAGATGAGGCCATTAAGGCTCGCCTTTAGGTGTCCTCCTCGGGAAAGCATCACTTAAAGAACGAGGGTCAGCAAAACGTAAGAAAAAAAAAACGGAAAAAATAGGAAAAAAAGAGGAGCCTGCTGAAGATGAGGTCATTACGGCTCTCCTTTAGGTCTCCCCCTCGGGATAGCGTCATGTAAAGAACTAGGGTCAGCACAACGTAAAAAAGAAAAATCGGAGGAGCCTGCCAAAGATGAGGCCATTACGGCTCGCCTTTAGGTGTCCTCCTCGGGATAGCGTCATTTAATGAACGAGGGTCAACACAACGTAGTAAAAAAAATGGAAAAACCGGAAAAAAATGGAGGAGCCCGCTGAAGATGAGGCGATTACGGCTCGCCTTTAGGTGTTCACCTCAGGATAGCGTCATTTAAAGAACGAGGGTCAGCACAACGTTAAAAAAAAAACCCTGAAAAAAAATGGAGGAGGCAGCAGAAGATGAGGCCAGTACGGCTCGCCTTTAGGTGTCCTCCTCGGGATAGCGTCATTTAAAGAACGAGGGTCAGAACAACGTAAAAGAAAAAATCGGAAAAAAAAAAAAACCAGATGAGCCTGCCGAAGATGAGGCCATTACGGCTCGCCTTAAGGTATCCTCCTCGGGATAGCGTCATTTAAAGAACGAGGGTCAGCATAACGTATAAAAAAAAGGAAAAAATCGGAAAAAAAAAAACATAGGAGCCTGCTGAAGATGAGACGATTACGGCTCACCTTTAGGTGTCCTCCTCAGGATAGCGTCATTTAAAGAACGAGGGTAAGCACAACGTTAAAAAAAAAACCCGAAAAAAAAAACAGAGGAGCCAGCCGAAGATGAGGCCATTACGGCTTGCCTTTAGGTGTCCTCCTCGGGATAGCGTCATTTAAAGAACGAGGGTCAGAACAATGTAAAAGAAAAAACCGGAAAAAGACACCAAAAAGAAATTGGATGAGCCTGCCGAAGATGAGGCCATTACGGCTCGCCTTTAGGTGTCCTCCTCGGGATAGCGTCATTTAAAGAATGA